>NC_136494.1:136054404-136076904 GCF_053919585.1 Euprymna scolopes | reverse complement strand
TGACATGTTCTGGGCATAGTAGAATATTATGCAAGTCTCAAAGTGACATGTTCTGGGCATAATTGAATATTATGCCAGGCTCAAAGCGAAATGTTCTTGGCATAGTCGAATATTATGCCAGGCTCAAAGTGACATGTTCTGGGAATAGTAGAATATTATGTCAGGCTCAAAGTGACATGTTCTGGGCATAGACGAATATTATGCCAGGCTCAAAGTGAAATGTTCTGGGCATAATCGAATATTATTCCAGGCTCAAAGTGAAATGTTCTGGGCATAGTAGAATATTATGCCAGGCTCAAAGTGACATGTTCTGGGCATAGTAGAATATTATGCCAGGCTCAAAGTGACATGTTCTGGGCATAGTAGAATATTATGCCAGGCTCAAAGTGAAATGTTCTGGGCATAGTAGAATATTACATCAGGCTCAAAGTGAAATGTTCTGGCCATAGTCGAATATTATGCCAGGCTCAAAGTGAAATGTTCTGGGAATAGTAGAATATTACATCAGGCTCAAAGTGAAATGTTCTGGCCATAGTCGAATATTACATCAGACTAAAAGTGAAATGTTCTGGGAATAGTCGAATATTACATCAGGCTCAAAGTGAAATATTCTGGGCATAGTACAATATTATGCCAGGTTCATAGTGAAATATTCTGGTCATAGTGGAATATTATACCAGGCCCAAAGTGAAATATTCTGAGCATAGTTGGACAGTATGTCAGGCTCAAAGTGAAATGTTCTGGGCATAGTAGAATATTATGCCAGGCTCAAAGTGAAATGTTCTGGGCATAGTAGAATATTATGCCAGGCTCAAAGTGACATGTTCTGGGCATAGTAGAATATTATGCCAGGCTCAAAGTGAAATGTTCTGGGCATAGTAGAATATTACATCAGGCGCAAAGTGAAATGTTCTTGGCATAGTCGAATATTATGCCAGGCTCAAAGTGAAATGTTCTGGGCATAGTCGAATATTACATCAGGCTCAAAGTGAAATGTTCTTGGCATAGTCGAATATTATGCCAGGCTCAAAGTGAAATGTTCTGGGCATAGTAGAATATTACATCAGGCTCAAAGTGAAATGTTCTTGGCATAGTCGAATATTATGCCAGGCTCAAAGTGAAATGTTCTGGGCATAGTAGAATATTACATCAGGCTCAAAGTGAAATGTTCTTGGCATAGTCGAATATTATGCCAGGCTCAAAGTGAAATGTTCTGGGAATAGTAGAATATTACATCAGGCTCAAAGTGAAATATTCTGGGCATAGTACAATATTATGCCAGGTTCATAGTGAAATATTCTGGGCATAGTGGAATATCATACCAGGCCCAAAGTGAAATATTCTGAGCATAGTTGAACAGTATACCAGGCTCAAAGTGAAATGTTCTGGGCATAGTTGAATATTACATAATGCTCAAAGTGACATGTTCTGGGCATAGTAGAATATTATGCCAGGCTCAAAGTGACATGTTTTGGGTATAGTTGAATTATATTATGCGAGGCGCCAGGCTGAAAGTGAAATGTTCTGGGTATACTTGAATATTATGCCAGACTCCAAGTGACATGTTGATATATATTATGCCAGGTTCAAAGTGCATAGTTGATATATATTATGCCAGGCTCAAAGTGAAATGTTCTGAGCATAGTTTAATATTATGCTAGACTCAAAGTGAAATGTTTTTGTATCAGTACACTAAACGGTTAACACTGAGTAGGCATAAAGAAGTAGTTCCTATAAAACTGCCCCTATCACCAATTAACAACGTCTGATTGGTCTTATGCTTGCTAATTAGTCATTCATCTCGTTAATTTTATATCTGTGTTGCACAGATATTTCATGGACACTTCTAGTTGTATGATGTCTTGATTGCTTTAGAGTTCTCTGATTTTAGAGTTTGTCGGTGTTAGTGTGGGTTGCGATTTTATTTACTAGTGAATTAACATTATTATTAAAAAGAACCTGTTTATTTTTTTTTATTATTATTCTTGTGCACTCAAAATAATGCTTATTGCCACTTGTACATAAGAGGCTAATATTTGGGACCATGTCTTTGTGGAACTATTTAAGAAGATGAGCGAAATGTTGATTCACATTACACTTCTCCGTGTTAATACATAAGCAGGAAGGGAATTTCAAGGCCTAGCAGTTCAAGAGAAGAAGCTATTAAAATAGAAGGATTTCCGAAATTTAGAGACCTCTACAGTGAAAGAATGGAATTTTACTGTCATCCATGTAACTTTATATATCTATAGAAATACTATATTTATAGGAATTTTCTTAAAAGAAAAACAACCAATGTGTTGGATATTTGATATTCATGATAAGTGAAATAAAACAAATCAATGTCAACAATTTTCATGTCGTGTGATTGCAAAGTTATCTTTGATTGTGCAAGAAGATTTTCTTGACATGTTGACCACTGTATTCAATATCGGCATGTTAGTGCTACGAAGCTGTCTGAAGATATCGGCTTCCTGACCAAAAATAAACAACATTTTTATTTTACTTTTCCTTTGCAAAACTCAATCATGTTCTGCTAAGCGAAATAAAAACTATTTTCCTCTATAAAACAACCAAACTAAACACGATGAATAAATTATTCAAAGATAAAAAAAAAAACTTTAAGCCTACAAACGTTTACCAAAATGATCAGAGTTGACATTAAATAACCTCAAAAGTGTTGATATGCTGTAAATCAAAATAACAGAACAAAATCTTTCCAGTACCTTTAACCTGGGCATGTTTTTTTTAAAACTGTTTTGATGACTAATAGAAGAGGTTCTAGGAGGTTCAGAATCCCAGGCTTTGCCTTCTCTCTTTAAGAAGGGGTTAGTTTATTACTAATTGCTTGAGGCGCCCTTACAAGTGAATGCTGACAGGGCTGTCCAGGTACTTTTTGTAGATCAGAGTGTTCCTTCTCGAGGGATGCTGACTTCTTAATTCAACTTTCCGACCTTGTTGTCACAGTTTTTTCAGTGGGAGAGAACTAAATACCTCTTACAAAAAATTGTTATACTTCTATGGTTTAAAATATAAAGGAGAATAGACTGTTTTTTTGTTTTTTTACATGGTAGTCAGCACTTATCAAGACCCGAAAGCCACTCGGGGATAAAGGTTATTGCGTGTACAGTAATCAATGGGATAGTATTGTAATAATCGTTAGTATTGGAGATTTGATAAAGTGTCTTACTTAAGGGGGCGATTCATAAGGAATTTGTTTATGTTGGACTTGAAGACATCTAAGTTGTAGTCAGATGGGAAACAGCCAAACAGAAGAGAGTTCCACAGGACTGCAGTTCTAAGAAAGAAGCTTTGTTCATGGAATCTACGTTTTCATTTAGGCACAGATAAAGAGTGGGGAAAATTACTGACAGTGGTTTCAGCTACACAGGTCTTTTCCATGAAAGATTGGTGAGGGGGTACCAGAGATTGGAGCTCGGACGAGCACCTGCCCCGGAAATAACGATAAAACAAAGATAGGCTCGCAACGTCTCTTCTGTGGGAGAGAGGTTGCAGGGTAGAGAAGAGGGCATCCCCCACTAAGCCACGAAGTCTATTTTGTACTCTGTCAAGGCAGAATAGGTTCTTTTTAGCAGCTCCAGCCCTGATGTGGCAGCAATACTCCATCCTTGGACATACTTGGCTTTTATACAGATAGAGAATTTCATCAGTAATGAGATATCTTCTGGAGCGGTAGAAGGATCCCACCATTTTCCCAGCCACCTGGGCAACAGACTTGATGTACGTGTTCCATTTCAGATCAGGGGTAAAGGTCAAACCCAGAAGCTTGTCAAAACATGGAGCCTCCCCAAGACGAGTGCCATCTATTTCAATTGATACCAGACGGGGATCAGAGCGTTGATGATGTAAAGATAGGAGCTTGGTTTTAGATGCATTAAAAGTAACCAGCCACCTCTTCTCCCATTTTATCACTTGTTCAAGATCAGAGGAGAGAGAATCAGAAAGAACTTTGTCATTTACGGCCTTTGATGTGTGCCCATAGATGGTCGTGTCATCAGCATAGATGTCAACGAATGATTTAAATATGTGTTTTGGGAGATCATTGATGAAGATCAGGAAGAGAGTTGGGCCCAGGATGGACTCCTGAGGGACTCCAGCATTAATACTTTGGGCCTCTGATTTCTGCCCATCAACCACTACTCTTATGAGCCTATCAGAAAGAAATGATTTAATAACTGAGAAAACATTTCCAGTTATACCGTAGCTGTTACTTACTATAAGCATGGAATAAAATCTGGTTATCAGCTTTGAAATGTGTGGACTGTTTTGCACGCTTAGTTTTCAATTAAAAAAAACAACTTGTGCTTATAGTTGGATTTTTGATAAGCAGCATTCATTTGCGTATGAGGGGAACAACAACTTTAAGAAACACCAATTAAGGGAGACAGTTGAATATTTGACAGCCAAGAAAAAAAATTGACAGCCGAGAAAAAAACAAATTGACAGCCAAGAAAAAAAAATTGACAGGCGAGAGAAAAAATTGACAGCCAAGAAAAACAAATTGACAGCCAAGAAAAACAAATTGACCGCCAAGAAAAAAAAATTGACAGACGAGAGAAAAAATTGACAGCCAAGAAAAACAAATTGACAGCCAAGAAAAACAAATTGACAGCCAAGAAAAAAAAATTGACAGACGAGAGAAAAAATTGACAGCCAAGAAAAACAAATTGACAGCCATGAAAAAAAAATTGACAGGCGAGAGAAAAAAATTGACAGGTGAAGGTAATAACTAACAGCTGAGAGAAGTAACTGACAGTTAAGAGAAATAATTGACAGCTGAGATTTATTGCTGGTTATTGTGTTGGTGTTGGTGTTGGTGTTGAAGAGGTGTTACATTAATTTCCTTATGGGGTAAAACAAATATGAATGCATTGCAGGTGTTAAATTCTCGATCAAATCTGCTCATTTTGTTATGAACCTCGTTCAGTTGATTGAATACATAATTTTTTCTTGTTTTATTAATGAATCCAACAATATCGATTCTAACATCTAGGCCAATTGTTTCCTTGTGTTCAGCACTGGCAAAATGACGGTGTATCTGCAATAGTCATTATTTCTTCCCAGTAAATACTTTATATCACCGTTCTTTTACACTTTTAACTTTATGCAACCTTTAAAAGAAACTAGCAGGCCGCCCGACATTGCCCGGTTGTAAGATACGCTTAAGTATGATATTTTAATTCATACAAATTACATAATATACAGACAATTCTCTATCGATTATTTTATTAAACCTAATATATAGTAGTGAGATCAAGACTAAATATATATATATATATATATATATATATATATGTATATATATATATATATATATATATATATGTATATATATATATATATATATATATATATATATATATATATATATATATGACTTGGGTGCCATCAACTAGATTCAAAACTAAAAATTGAAAATCTCCACCCTGATTCTATAGCCTGCGAGTCACGCCCATAAGCATATACAGGGTGTCCCCCCAAAAATGTATACACTCTTTAAATTATCTCAACTTGCTACATGAAAACGCTATTACCACGTTCCCAAGAGATGTTTAGGAATAAAGAATGGCACTTCCAGCAGTAGGGAGCACTTCCCCATTATCATCATGACGTAGAAGCATATCTTGATAGTCACTTGTAAAACAGATAGTTAGGACGAAGATGAAGTATCGATACTGTCCATGCTCACCAGTTTGACCTCCCCCTCCAATGGATTTTTCTCTTTTGGGGGGAGGAGATGGGTGGGGAGTAGCATGTTAAACACAGGGTTCACACTACAAAACGAGCTACAATGAATGAACTGAAAGCAACCGTTGAAAGAAGATGTGTCAACATCCCAAATGGACTGATTAGGAACGTTTTCGGTTCAATCGGCGAGCGTTGTCAGCTGCTCATGGACCATAATGGCCAATAATTTGACCACTTTCAATAATTAGCTGGTTTCTATCTTTGTTTACAGTATTTTGATGTATGAGACTTTTCTTATAATAAATGTTGGTTTTATGGTCATTTAAAGAGAGTGTATACATTTTATTGGAACTCTCTCTCTCTCTCTCTCTCTCTCTCTCTATATATATATATATATATATATATATATATATATATATATATATATATATATCCACCTTTCATCCTTTTTTTAATGGACTCGCCCGACCGGTGAATACTAGATTCAAACAATCAAGCAGGCATATAAAAATTCACCTGTCAACCCCTTTTTAAAAGATGGAATCGCCCGATCGTCAAAAACAAGATTCAAGCAAGCAAGAAAGAACAGCCGAACGGTCCACAGATTTTTATAATTATAGAGAAGTTTTGCACAAAAACAAAATTATACGCCATATCTTTCTCATTTCATTTTCATCATAGTTCGTGTGCTAAATAGCATCTAAATTATATTTCTCTTAGTCTGTCCATTCCACTTTTTATTGGAAACTACTTGACCGATCTGGCTGAAATTTTGTATGGGCCTTTGTTATGATAAGATGCAGCGAACTAAGTTTTAAGGTATCTGTTTGATGCACAGCTGGGGATTTATAAGGGTTTAGTATTTAATGAGTATAAATTTGACTATATTCAATCATCAATTGACATAAAGTACTCATTCTAAGTCAACAGGCTATAATTTTTACCCGTTTTTTTATTTGCTCCCCCCCCCCATCACTGATGATGAGGCGAATGAAGAACTTACGTTCTGGTGTCTCTCAGATGCAACTAGTGACGTCTGAAGAAAACTGATTTTGTTGATCTGTTCTTATAGGAATTTCTAAGTTTGCACTGGCTTACTACTTTCACATGTACGTGTTATTGTTATATTTAGGAATCTTATTAATATTATTGTTCTTCTGTTTCTTTTTGTTATTATTATTGTTTGTTGTTATATTTTGTTGTTAAGTCTTATTAAAAGTGATGCTTAGCGAGTCTTATTAAGAGTTTGTCGTTGTGTCTTAGAGAGAGAGATGTTGTAAGAGTTAGAGAGATTGTTCGTGTTATAAAGTTTTTCATATATATAAAATGTTTATACTTAGAAGTGTTGCTATGTGATGTAAAGTTCACATTGTCGATATGAGATGTCGAGACGTGTATGTAAAGACATTTTAAACCACATGATATACAAGACATATAATAACAATTTTCACTTTACCTTTTGGTAGAATTACAACACAAAGACGACGTTTATAAAAACACATGATGGGTTTATTTCTTCTCATAACCGGCCGTGGTTTCTGAGTCAAGAATTCAAAGCTTCACATTCTTAGTTTCAAAAGTGACCGTCTCGCTTCTAGACGTTCGAATGTCCATGTCTGGACTGTCGTCTGTCGTCCTCAGACTCTCTCTGACTCTCCCAGTTTCTCCAAAGTTTTCTAACTATATCTAGAACTTCCCATTTTCCATGACGTCATACACATGTTAAAACATGTGTCTTCTTTCACGTGTTCTGGACATGCGTGTCCAAAACTTTTTCCTTTGTTTACAAAAGGAATTTTAACCTATATTCCCAGTAACCTATTTTTCCAATATGTTAAAAACATGTTTATTAAATTATCTTGTATAGTTGCATTCCTCAATTGAATTTTTCATAACAAAATTGACAACACACATTCTTTTCTTGAAACTATTTTATCTCTAAGCTAAACAATGGTTTGTTTTACATTCCATTTTCTAATTCTCTCTCGTAATCTATTTCTAAACCTAATTTACGAGGTTCGAATTTCGTCTATTCTATTTCATTTTCATTTTAACTAAATCTCTCTATTTTTATACTTACATGAAAAGGGGACAGCCCTTATCATGTAACATTACTTTTGGAGGGATTGGAAATTTTTTCATTGCTTGAAAATACTTTGAACTAACACCTTTATGTTAAAATTGGTTAGCTTTAGGAAGTGACAAAGAGAACGCATCAAAACGCATTGGATAAAGAAAGAGGGTAACTGATTGGAGTCATTTGCATTTTAGCGTTCGTCTGAATCGAATTACGATGTTGATTCGAAATATCTTTCTGTTGCCTTTTTTATTTTTACCGATAGCTTTGATTTTTTTTTTCAAGAAAACTATGGTGAATAGGAATCTCCTGTCTTTGCAATAATCATCTTTGATTCTTGTTAGCCTTTTTATATCAAGTGGCTTCACACCTTGTCTAGAGTGATTTCAACACACACACACACACACACACACACACACACACACACACACACACACACACATATATATATATATATATATATATATATATATATATATATAGGAGCAAACAGTTAATAAAACGTTAAAATCACCTTGAAAAAGAGTTAAAAACATATTTAATCTGAAAAGGAAACACTTTTTATTATATATATATATATATATATATATATATATATATATATATATATATATATATAATTTAATTTGTTATTAACTTTTTTTATTACATGTCGCTTGTTTTGTGCCGATTTCTAGAGTTCTTTTTGTAAAAATGTGAATCGATCGCCTTTTTTAACTACAAACTTCAATTAATGTCCAAAAAATAAATTTACGAATATCGTTTTGGTTTTAAATATTTGTAAAAGGTGATTCATGGCTTTCAAACATCAAACACCAAAAATCATATTTTCAATCGTAATCTTATTTAAATTCATTAATTTATGGCCACAAAAGGTAAAAGCATGATATGAGACGAACGGTACGCCATGGTGAATGGTTAATAAGAGCGTAGTCGTTTAGAATTATTTGAAAAAGTCTCAAAGTTGAAGAACTAATTGCTGCGGCTGCGCCATTTCTATCCATGCAACTTATCATCTGATTAGCATATTTGTCGTCATGTCGCCACGGTGGTGGCGGTGGCAACGTATGTCCACTATGCACGCACACTTCACCGTTTGACCAACGACAGTAAAATATCGAACACTGACATAAATAACGATAGATCTCGTAATTCTATCAAAATTTATGAATTTAAAGATAGACAATCAACAAAATCGGCTCTTTTTGCATTGATGTAATGTTTTTAAATTTATATATATATATATATATTAGGCACCGCCAAAATTGGGGGGGCAGGTCAGTACTTTTTGACGGACCGTCTTTTTAAAAATCTACCAAAAATCAGGTAATTATCCGATCAATACGAAATTTTCAGCGATTATTAGGAGAAGAATGAACTTTATAACAGTGTACTTATTTTTCATAAACGATATTTATATATATATTTTTTTTTGCTTACAAAACCCCCCCTTGTTTTGAAGTGGGAACAAATATGCTTAAAATAATCATCTGAAACTGAACAAAACATATTGTGTTGTTGTAAGGGACAGAATTATAGATTAAAAAAAAAAAAAAAAAAAAAAATTGTTTGCATACCTTATTTTGACGTCTGAATATCAGAACTTCGATTGTGTTTAATTATCCCGCTTTTGAGTTTTGAAGTGTGAAATTCGGTGAATATGTTAAGTAAAATAATTAATTTAAGTTAAGCAAAACAAAAAAAAATTTTTTTTAATATTTATACGAAAAAAGCCATTTTAAAATTTTTGATAAATAAATTAACAATTTTTTTTTAGCGAGCCGAATAATGCATGACCATTATTAAACAGGGCATGCTTTGAATAATTGATATAAAAAAAAAAAATTCGATAAATGTTGTGCCCTTTGTGTTAAAAATAGCATCATTTTTTTTCGATCCCGTTTGAAAACGTTTGCCGCCTTTCGACTACGGTGGACCAAACGCGCTGAAATAATTTTTTTTTATTCTGCTTTAAATTGCCCCCCCCCATTTTGGGGAGTCTGGCCCCCACACACATATACATTAAAAACTAAACTCATACAAATGGTCACCCATCTGGTACTGGCCAGCCTCAGCTTTATAATACATTGAAATTTTCGTCACTGAAAAATAAGTTTTTTTGGCCTGTTTGGTCTTCCATAGTTTTCTTCTTATAATCCGCAAACGTAAACAGAGTCGATCTCGACTCTACATGAACGCGAAATGTCTGGTTAGCTATATGAATAAGTGGAATTATTTGAAATTCAGGTACTTATATTATAATATTTTTGCATATTCTCTTAGAAAATCATCCTAAATCTTAGTTAGACAATAAATAAATAAATTAATTATTTCAAAAACCTTTTTTTTTAAATATTTAAGTACGTTTTTTGTGCAAGACAAAAAATGTCAATTGTTAACTTTTTGGGAAAATTTAACATTTAAAATTTAATTAAAAATAGTAGAAAAAGTTTTACATTATTCTGTTTTCTATATGATAAAATTCAGGGTTTTATCTTTCTGGAAAAAAAAAAGTTACTCAGAAATAATGGATTTTAATAAATGTAATTTAGTTTTAAAAAACAACAACAACTTCATTTTGCGGCCATTTTTGGCGGTGCCTAATATATATATATATATATATATATATATATATATATATATATATATATATATATATATATATATATATATATAAATCGTTTCAAGGGGATGGCTCCGTCAAAACAGTTGTCGAAACGTGACGTTATTTTTGTTTATATAATTAAGTGGGCGAAAAAGAAGCTGATAAAACTGGTTATGAAAAAATTACATAGCTTTTTTTTAATATCGCAAAACAAGACCAGATATCGATCTTGTTTTTCAGTTGCGGTTTCATGATACAATCCTTTCCTTACAATTTGAAACGAATGAAGACGGCAAACAAAATGTAGAAGAAAAATCAACGTGCGATATGTGCTGAAATGAAAAAAAAAAAAAAAAAAAAAAAAAACAGTGCGTTTTTCTTTCTTTCTTTTTTTTCTTTCTTTTTTTAATCTTTTTTGGTGAGGGGGTAAATGTTGAGATCGGCGGTTTATATATTTTCTTCAAAAAATCGAATAAAACTAGTTTAATTTCTTGATTTTTTTTTTATCTGTTATTCTATTGAAAAAGCCTTTTTCCGAAAAAAAAAAAAAAAAGTTTCATAATTTTTAAATGTTTTCAAATGAATGCTCGCCAATGATGTTTTTTTTTTTTTTTTTTATTAATCTGATGAAAAAGGTTTATCTTTGAAAATCCGTGGGTTAAGAATTTTTCTTTGGAATAATTCCTTATCAGAGTTTTTGATGGCTCAATAAATATTGTAATTTATTGAGTTTTATTTTTCATATCGTGTTTGCGTGTGCGCAAGCGCGTGCCTGCGTGTGCGCATACGCATGCCTGCGCGTGTGCGCATGCGCGTACCGAAGTTTTGACATGCTTTGGTATGAAAAATATTCGAAACTTAGAGTGTAACTATATCGTTATTCTTTTATATATGCTCTGTTGTTATATTTAAGAAACATTGAGCTTCTAAACGAAAAGGATTGTATAGATAAAGTGTGAAATATAATTGAAAAACATTTTAACAAAAAAAACACGAGGTGAGTGAAACTATGCAAATTAATTTTTGCTATTGATTTAAAAAGAAAATACAACTTTCTTATGTATGCGTCGTGGAATTACATTCACCTGCAAAAGATCTAGCTAATTTGCATATTCTTTTAAACATTCATTCTAATTAATTCATTATTAGTCTTTCCGGTTTTTATAGAGGATGATCATCTTTAGTTAACTATTACATGTAATTATATTCATGCAGATATTCTACATGATTTATACTTGTGTAATATTTGTGTAAAAAGGCTATAGTAAACACAAACCTCTTTCTATATATATTTATGTATGCGTATATATCTTTGTTTGAAATATTTTGCCTAGCAAACTCCTCTGCCAGTTTTTGGTCTGCAGGCATGAAACTTAATTTGAACCCATGCGAAACTTCATCTTTGTGTTTTAGCCGGGGAAAATCGGTGCAAAAGCGTGAAAATGAAAAAAATGAAATTTGCCAGGTGAATGGCGAACGAAATATATGTGCAAAATATGCATGTGCAACGTAGCTATTGGTTCATGTTTTAGTTTTTAGCCTTGCTGCAAACATGTCTTTATAGCTCAGACATAGACGTAAAAGTAAATCGTAAACTAAACGTTTTAGTTTCGATTCTCGGTGATGGCGCATGAGTAATTTTTTTTTTAAAACATTACTATCTATTGGTTCAATATAATATAATAATAAATACGAAATCTGCATTAATCAAAATATCATATTTAAGCGTATATATACTACCAGTATATATATATATATATATATATATATATATATATATATATATATATATATATATTCCCGGCGAAAACCAAATATAAAGTTTTGACATGGGTTCGAATGCCCTCTATATTAAGTTTCATCTCTGTAGACAAAAACTGACAGAAAAGTTTGGTAGGTAATTTTTTAAAACAAATATAAATACGCATACATAAATATATATAGAAAGAGGTTTGTGTTTACTATAACCTTTTCACGCAAATATTACGCCAGTATAAATCATGTGGAATATCTGTATGAATATAATTACATGTAATAATTAACTAAAGTTAAATCATCCTATAAGAAAACCGAAAAACCTAATAGGGAATTAATTAGAATGAATGTTTAAATACAGAAATTAACTAGACCTTTGGCAGATGAATGAAATTCCACGACACATATATAAAAAGTTGTATTTTTTTTTTTTTAAATAAACCGAAAAAAGGTCCGCCTTTTTCTTCTTGGCCTTATGCTGCAATCAAAGACCATTACCCTTGTGGCAATAAGTTTCTGGTCCATGTAAGGGCAACCCTATATACCCAGAGACATTCACTACCAGCTCCCCTTTCCCTCCTCTCGAGGGAGCTGGTCCCCTCTTTCCCTTCCACCTCCCCCCTCTCCACATTAAAAACGGCCTCATGCCTAATTTGCTCATTGGTGAAGCAAATAAATACAATAAACAGAAAAAAAGGTTCGCCTTTTTTTTCTTCTTGGCCTTTGGGTCAAGATCTTTTTTCTGTTATCAAAGTGTAGTATCTGTTCCAGCAGATACTGCAATCAAAGTAATATGTGGGGACAACCCCACATATCAGACCATTGCTCTTAAGCAATCAGTTTTGGTCAATGTAGGGGATACCCTTGATACCAATTGTTACTACCCAGTTCCCTCTCAGGGGAACTGGTTCCCCTCTCCTCACTCTGCACATTAAAAAACGTCATTGTGCCTAATTTACTCAGTGGGGAAGTAAATAACTAAATAGAAAAAAGGGTTTTTAATATGAACATCAATACACATAAAACGGATAATTTATTAGAGTATAGATTGAATGCGAAACTGATCTTGATCTCTAAAATAATTGTTTTATTTTATAGTACTCTCGGCTAGAGTTCATAAGAGTGCGAGTCGGCGTCTACCAATTCGTAATCAGGTTCTATCAATTTTTAAGACCGAGGTTGCAGGTACAGGAATCTCTAGAAATCGAAAGTAGAGTATCCGTGGGACCGTTA
Source organism: Euprymna scolopes (assembly GCF_053919585.1). Lineage (NCBI taxonomy): Eukaryota > Metazoa > Mollusca > Cephalopoda > Sepiida > Sepiolidae > Euprymna > Euprymna scolopes. The sequence continues at coordinate 136,063,525 of NC_136494.1, read as the reverse complement.
AAGGTAAATGTAATGAGATATCCGATTAATATTGTTTCGGAGATGGGTATATTTGCCGATGACACAACTCTCTATAACAGATATGAGGGGAAAACAAATGAACACATATCCAAGGAAATGGCAGAAACACTAGAGGACGACCTCCAATCCGTAGTGGAATGGGGACAAAAATGGTTAGTCACATTCAATGCTGCTAAGACTAAGCTTGTTTCCTTCAATAACTACAAGAAACCTTTTCTACCACCAATAGCAATGGCCAAGAACACATTGCCTAAAAGTACTTCTTTTAAACTCCTCGGCCTAACGTTTACAGGGAATATGAACTGGAATAGATACATTGAGAGCATTGCCAAGGCTGCTGCAAGGAAGGTTGGCTCCCTCTACCGTGCTAGAAAACTACTTACGCCTGCCAGTATCCTATACCTCTATAAGGCAACCATTCGCCCATGTATGGAGTACTGTTGTCACATCTGGGCTGGTGCATCTGCTGCTTGTCTCTCGCTCCTGGACAGGGTTCAAAAAAGAGTCGCCAACCTGATAGGTCCTGAACTGTCATCTAGGTTTCAACCTCTGTCCCATCGACGAGATGTTGCATCCCTCTGCCTGTTCTACAAATACTTTAATGGTGAATGCTCTGACGAACTGCAAACACTTGTACCTCCCCGACGTAACTACCCCCGACAAACCTGACAAGCTACTAAGTCTCATCCCTTTACAGTAGAGATCCCTAGGTGCAAGAAAGCCTTTTACTCCAATAGTTTCTTCCCCAGAACTGCGGGTCTTTGGAACTCCCTTCCGGGATTCTGCTTTCCCAACTGCAATGATATGCAGAAGTTCAAGTGTAATGTTAACAAACATCTTTCTACTCTTCTCCCCTCTTAATGACCCCGCTAATTAATTCCCTAATAGTAGCCCCCTGCTTCAAAGTGGCACTGTGCCTTGTTTGGGGTGAAAATTGAATAAAAAAAAAAAAAAAAAAAAAACAGAAGGTTTTCATCAAATCACATCCTCACATACATAAAATAAAAATATGAATAACTCCGGAAAATAACGAGACTTGACAAAGAACTAGAGATCGTTGTGAAGAAATCTTAATTCAAATCGTTTCTTGCAACGGGGGTTCATTAAGCAGGCTTAGCTAAATGTGTATCTCAGGAAAATGGCATGAAACTTAAGATTACTGATTTTTATGGGCAATGTCATATGTGGTTTGGACATGGTTATTTGCTGAGGGAAAAGAACAGTCATTAAACCATGTAAGCGTAGTACGGGTGTGTTTGTTCATTGCATAAGAAAACAAGTAGTTCGAAATAAAATTTGAAAAGAAGATTTAATTCTCGTTTGATGTGGTACCTTTCCATGATGAGAATTGAGATACATATTTCGCGGCGAAACTGTTTTACGTCTGAATAGACGGACTCCGGCGTATGTATCAGCGGAAACGGTTACTTGTAGAGCTGCATCCTGGACTTCTGCAGGGTAGCTCTAGCGAAAATATTAGCAGCAGCAGCCGTTAAAGCACGTATGCAAATTGGCAAGTGTGCACGCGTTGATGTCACGGGAAGAAGAAGGAGAGAAACAGAAAAAGAAAAAGGACAACACATGGTAAAGCAGAAGAAGCAAAGTTTGTGTCGGGGAAGATGGATGTGTGAAGTCAAGGGCGAGAAAGCGCTGGCTATGGCCGGCGTCAAGTGACGGGTATAGAGACTTTTAAAAAGCATGTTATATGGCGGAGCGTTGTAAAACATGTGTGCGAAAAGACTTTTGAAAGATAATGAAATGTGCTATTGTTGGAAGAACTACAAATAAACGCATTGCATTTATACTTTAAAACAAAGCCGAGTCGGGTTTTTATTTCCTTCCTTGTTTATTCCTGCGACGGTACCAAACAACGTGTGAGTCAACCTAATAGGTTCTGAACTGTCAGCCAGGTTCCACCCTCTCTCCCATCAAAGAAATGTTGCATCCATCTGCCTGTTTTGCAAATATTTTAATAGTAGATGCTCTGACGAACTCACCCGACAAGCAGCAAAATCTCACCCCTTCACAGTAGAGATCCCAGATGCCAGAAAGCATCTTACTCTAATAATTTCTTCCCCAAAATTCCTAGACTTTGGAATTTTCTTGCAGGTTCCTGCTTCCCCAACTATACTGACATGCAGAAGTTCAAGTGTAATGTAAACAGACATCTTGCTGCTCAACTCCCTACACAGTATCTCTGCAATTATGTTCCAAATAGTATCTCCCTACATCAAAGTGGCACTGTGCTTGTTTAGGGTGAAAATGCAAAAAAAAAAAAAAAAAAAAAAAAAAAAAAAAAGCGGGGGGGGGGGAGGGGTCAAATATTTATTGGTTGTATATTCTTCTAAATATATCAAAAATAAAAACCAAAGCAAAAACAACATTCCACAATAGTTACGTGTTGGGTAAATACTGTTTTTCTTGGCTGTGGCCGCAAATGAACAGCGCAATTGACTTCTTCTTTGCATAATAGTTTTAATTACTTTCAAAGTGACGGTTTAAATGCTTCAAAATTGCTTTGAATGTCGAAGGCTACGACGTAAAACTCGTTTATGACATTGGTATTATGAGTCAGTACTTATGTGGCGGTGCTAAGAAGTGTTTTTTTTTTTTTTTTTTTTAGAATTCAACCAAACACAGAAAAATCTTTTTTAAAAGAAACTTATGGTGCACGTATCCGTCACAGGACGAGTTTCTTTTTTTAACTAAAAATAATAAAGTTTATGACTAAGCGAGATATAATGTTTTGATCCGCCATGTTTTACAAATAAGGAGGAGGCAACTCATCTCGAACTATCGAGATCAAAATAAGCCTTGTAGTGTATAAAATTTACTATTAAAAATAACTAAAATAATATTAAAAATATTTTCTATATAAAAAAATACTTGATCACTTTACGTGATTTTTGGAATATGGCATCTTCGTTCCGTGACGAGTATGCATATCATAAAGATTTTTCAACAATTAAAAAAAAAATAGGTTTAATTCTAAATAAGCAATTATTTTTTTTTACTTTCATTTTTACCATTTTTTTTTCTTTCTTAATGTTTTTTGTAGATTTTGAAAGTTAAGTTTAATTATTATTATATCGTTTGATCATGAAATTACGAATTTTTATAAAACCGTAACCAATACTACTTTAATCTCTATGCATGAAATTATTGGCGCTTCTACACTATTAGGACGAAATTTCGGAAACCATAATACTGTAAGAATTGCTCTAACGTTGGTTTTGCCCTTGGCAGAACGGAAGAAAACCAACCAGAAATCATAACAGACTCACCTTTTAAACTTCAACGTAAATTTTATTAAAGCAAAAAGATCCAAGTTGCAAAAGATGCGTCATCTTCAGCTATCTGCCGTAGGACGATGAACTATTACCCCAAATCTTCGCGAAATGCTGGATACAAAACTCCGCTAACGAAGAACGCTGCAACAGGTTGAAGAGTTGAGTGATATCTTCCAAGATGGACACTGCAAGTCCGGTAGCCTTGAGCAGTCCACCGTAGATAACTGTCCAATGGCGGACAAATGACAGGTCAAACTGTAGACCTTAATTCTGTCTCTGACAGACATTATATTGTAATGATGAAAGTCAATTGATTCACAGAGCACAACAGCGTGCGATAATATAAATCGCCCAACATAAGGGCATTGGTGTTTGCAGATGAAAATAACATTTCACCCACATTAGGGATTCAATACGTCTCAAAGAAACAAAGTAATTTTGAGGCTGCAAGCCTCGAGTGAATTTCGAGCGTCCATCTTCAATCTGTGTGTGTTGAAACTGGTGATCTGAAAGGATAAATTTGGCGCCAAGAACACCCTCGGTAGTTAACAAGCAATCTGAATGGTTCAAACAAAACCGTGGGCAAACAAACCGATCAATGCTTATTTCTGCAAAATTTCTCACAATATTGAATTTCACATAAAAACAATGGCATCTACGTATTCCTCGTATTTTTTATGATGGTTATATCCAAAAATTACGTAAATTGATAAGATAGAAAATTATTTATTAAAGAAAATAAAAATAGAATTTGATAAAAACGATCGTAAGACACAGGAGACTTCCAAAGGGAGGTAATTTTTCGTTCCGATTTAAACAAGATGGCCGCAATTTTTCGCCTGCTAACACAATTAAAATTGTTTTTTTTTAATAGATCAGTAATATTCAGGTAATTTCGCCTGCATAATTTGGAAGCTGCCACTGTTATTTATTAAAATTGACAAAAAAATACCAATCAGTAGAGTCTTTTGTTTTTTTATCTGAAAACTATTTATCGACTACAAAATTTCGTGTAGAAGCGCCTAATTATTGTATTTTAACAGCTTCCGAAACGTTCAATTATTTAATACAAGAAAATTTATTAAGAATTCTTAAGCTATTCAGTAGTTTAAATGCTTCCAAGTTGCTTTCAAATTTAATGAATAAAATAAAATGTTCAGTTTTTTTCTCTTTCATCCAGCCGACGCATTCCTTCAAGTTCGCAAAACTGATGAATCAACACGTGTATAATGTTTACGAATAAACTGAAATGGATTCTGGTTGATTTGATTTAACTTCGCAATTAAACCACACTTTTAAAGTTTAATATTTTATTGATTGTAAACAAATAAAAATATTAGTTCTATTTTTGTAATCACCAGGAAAAAATCAGACACATGAGAAATGGTCGCACAATTTGACGATTTTTCGATATTTACCCACGAGTCGTCTAGATTTTTTCCTTTTTCTTTTCTTCTTTTTTTTTTAATTACCGACCATGTTGCAAGAGAATTCCGTTTTTCTTGAAAAAAAAGATAAATAAATAAAATAGCGAGAAATTTCAGCTTTAGAGTGGGTGGGTCATTCTAACGTAAAATGGACACCTACTTTCCTGACAATCACCAATTGCCCTGCCCGGTCGTCAAATACGCTTAAATATGATATTGTCCAGATTTCGTATATATTATTATAGAGTTGAGATTTCAAAAGTAAAAGAAAAAAAGTATTTGGCTGCCATCAGCTAGAATCGAAACCGAAAGCAAAATTGTAGTATTCAAAGCTGGTGACGTTACTACTATACCAACGTGACACGTATATGAACCGATTAAAAATAAACTAAAATAAATGAACAAAATGTGTAACGACTTTTTCAATTCTGATCCCTTTTTGACTCCTTAAAAACTATTTTAAACCGGTTAAAGACCCATAAAAGAACGGTCCATAAAAAAAAAAAAAATCAATCATTTGAGGCCCCTAGCGCCGCTCTGCGACTTTTAGTTTCGGGAGAGATAGAGTTTGAAAATATGAAGACAGATAGCCAGACAGACATACTTTCACAAATTAGATTATTACTAGCGGGGAGGGGGCACCCAGCTTTGCCCGGTAGTAAAATACGCTTAAATATGATATTTTAATTTGTTCAGATTTCGTATATATTATTATAGTGTCGTGATTTCAAAAGTAATAACAAGTATTTGGCTGCCATTAGCTAGAATCGAAACCGAAAGTAAAACTGTAGCATTCAAAGCTGGTGACGTTAACACGTTACCAACGTGACAAGAAGCATATGAATTGCTAAAAAATTAATAACAAATTAAGATGATTGTATAAAACGTATAACGATTTTTTCGATTTTGACCCATTCTTTACCCTTCTAAAAAGAATCTTAACCGACTAAAACCCATAAAAGAACGGACCGTAAGAGAATCCATTCATTTGAGGTCTCTATCACCGCTTGGAGAGATAGTTTGAAAATATGAATAGACAGACATATAGCTGCTGCTGCTATTGTTGTTGTTGTTGTTGTTATTATTATTATTATTATTATTATTATTGTTGTTATTGTTATAATTATTATTATTATTATTATTGTTAATGTTATTATTATTATTATTATTATTATTATTATTATTGTTGTTGTTGTTGTTGTTGTTGCTGTTGTTGTTGTTGTTGTTATTATTATTATTATTATTAAAAAAAAGAAAAAAAAGGAAAAAAAACAGAAAAGGCGTTACCCATATAGAGGCTATACAAACAAGGTGATGTGTTAACGAGTTGGTTTATGGTGCGTAGACAAACTAGTGTGTTCGGTGTTCATTTGGGCATCATTTCTGACTCCTCGAACATGAAGACAAAAGCATGGCCAGAATGCACAGATTCAGAGAATGGACTCCTCCCAAATATTTAAAAAGAAATGTTTTAATATTATGTAAGTGAATTAACTTACTACTTTACGGGAATTGTCACCCCCCCCCCCAAAAAAAAAAAAAAACTAATTAAGTATATCATTTACGCGTTGTTCTACACAAATATTGGAACTGTAGAAATATAAAAATATATAGGAAAACAAAATAAAATAAATAAAAGAGCGCAAAAAAGCAAACAAATTAAACAAATTAAAAAATAATCAGTGAAACAGTGAAACACGACCGCCCTCCATAAATAAATAAATAAATAAATAAATAAATAAATAAAAGAATAAACAACAAAAATTGTTTACATTAATTTTCCGAAAATTGATGGTCAAGAAATGGGTGATCATTTTACGTTAAGTTTATACAGGTGGGTGGACCCTAACTCTAAAATCAAATCAAATGGAATCCCTTAGCGACATAATAAGTATAAACATAAAAAAAAAATGCCCGTAAAAAATCCCCAAAACAAATGTTTAGTAAATACCGGAAAATCGCCACAATTTTATTAATTAAAACGAAAGAATAAAAATATATACGTTATCTTGAGAAATAGATTTTTAAGCATTTTAAATTGACAATTTGAAAGTAATTTCTGGTTAGAATGAAGTGTATAAAACCAAATTCAAAGAAAGCGTGCTAAACTGCTGGAATTGTGTTGCCGGTTTAAGATATTCATGGGGAAATCAAGAAAAATCAAGAAGGCATCTGATATTTAAAAGTAATAACAAACACGCAGTGCGGCTGCGGCGCCAGTGCGCGCGTTAACGATCATCAAAGAAAAAGAAGAAAAAAAAGAAAAAATAAATGGTAAATATTAATTGCAATCGTAATAATTCAAATGGATGAGCTGTTGTTATTAATAACAATACGAATATACTATTTATTGCAAGCAATCATTCAACATTACAAAAACTGGGATTGTCTTTTATTAATACAATAGAAACGCGGTCGAATTCGGGTTAGAAACGCAAATATACCCTAATACCTGATTGACCAACACTTCCGATTTGATAATTTAAAGGCTTTAAAATTACTTCCGAATTTCAAAGTCTACGATACGAAATAATCCCCACCTCTTATTATTATTATTATTATTTATTATCGATAACAGAAAAATAAAATAAAAATAAAACTGGCCGCTTCGTGGCCGTGCGAAATTCCAAAGCGATTTTGAAGTTTAACATACCCAAGTAAATTAATTTAAGGAGAGTTCTTTAGAGTTAGCAAAGCCCCTTCCTTTTCGTATTAAGAATAGCTTTCAAAATTTGCTTGGGAATGTTGATACTTATGCAGAATACAGACCGTGGTGAAACAATGCCGCTAGAAACGCTTACTTAACATGGGGAGAAGGGAACTTTTAACTAACAATTCAATAAATAAAATAGCGTAACAATTGAATTTAACTCAAAATACTATCTAAAACATAACACGGTCCGTATTCTACATACGTCGGAACGTTAAACTGCACAAGTGCCTCTTTTAAATTGTCAATTCGAGATTAATTTCTGGATAAAATTACGGTTATAGAACAAAATGTTTTTAAAAAGCAAAGAACATTTCCGATTTTTTTTTTTTTTGTTTTTTACAAAGTGGTCACCACTTATCAAGACCCGGAAGCCACTCAGGGATAAAGGTTATAACGATACGATTATACGGATTACGACACGTGAATAAAAACGAAAGCAACATGTTTTTACTGCTGTTTTTTTTTTTTTTTTTTTTTGGAGCATTTTATATTTCATTCGATTTAGAAGGATTGGCGCAATGTATATTTCATTTTTGTCTTCTTTTTTTGTTTTAATTTTTAGCGGATTATTATCGAATTGACAATAGGCTACCAGATTATCAAAAAAAAAATTTTTTTCTTTAAGTCAATATTTAAATATTTGTAGGGGTGCTCAGTTTTTAATGCAACGTTCTAGTAAATCGATCACCAATTTTAGAACCACTCGACGCTTTTAGGCCAAATTTCGCGAGTTTAGCTCTTTTTTTGGAGATTATTTTGAAAATCGAAATTCCCCAAAAAGGTTTGTCTGCTTAAAAAGGGTGAAACTCGCGAAATTTGGCCTAAAATCATCGAGTGGTTCGAAAATGGGTGGTCGATTTATTTATTAGAACGTTGAATTAAAAACTGAGTATCCCTACAAATATCTAAATATTGATTTTAAAATTTGGGATAATCTGCTAGACTAGTGTCCATTCGATAATAAAATTGAAAAGAAAACGAAAATAAAAAAGATATAGTGGGGGTAGGTAGCGCTTTTATACGTGCGCCAAAGGATTTTGCACACGCACACACACACACACACACACACACACACACACACTATTAGGAAGTATAATATAGGTGTTTGAATTGTGCTGTCGACTTAAGTTCTCATGTGAGAGTTTGATTACCAAATACAACAACGTCGCACCTGCGAGTAGTTTTTGTATTTTTTTTGTTTTTTTTTTTTTGTTGTTTTTTTCGATATTAGCACGCGCATGCTCGCAACCACCACGAGAGACATGAAACGGGAATAACTGCTCGTTACATTCATAAAGAAATGAATGCTTGTTATTTGTGACACATGCCTGAAAAAATATTAATAATCAATAATTAAAATCGGTACTTTTACACTTATGTTACGGTGCTGAAATAATAACGTTATTATTTAGAAAGCCATTCTTAACCTGGGATGTGTTTTGTAATTATTCTGGACTATCACCTAACGATTTAATAATAATATAAAAAAAATGATATCATAAAACTTGAAAATACTATTTTAAAAAATAGCACGTCAACATAAGTACATAAGCACCCTAGAGACTGTTCTTACTACACTCCACTATACTGCATTTTTTTCTGTCCTCGATATCTGAATGAGATATCCTTCTAGATTGAGACAATTTTATTTTTTGTCATAATCTAGAATG
>NC_136494.1:135904404-136049404 GCF_053919585.1 Euprymna scolopes | reverse complement strand
GCAATTAGTGTACAAAATGGAAAACTCAAAACTATATGACTAAAACACAATACTAGTCAAAAAAAAATATTATATAGGAAGTGCACGTACTTATTTGAAAGCTAGATATAGGCACCATAAAAAAATCACTGAATAAACCGGATAGTCGGGGGGGGGGCACCTCACTATCCAAAGTAGGCGATGCCCTGTTCTCTTCCCTGCAACCTCTTTCCCACATAAGATACGTTGCGAGCCTGGCTTTACTCTATCGTTATTTTCATGGCAAGTGTTTTACTGATCTCCAATCTATGCCCCCCCCCTCTTGCCAATCTTTCACAAAAAACACTCGTCTAGCCAAAATCACTATCAATAAATTCCCCACCTCTCTATCAGTGGCTAAACCTAAACATATATTCTATCAACAAAGCTTCTTTCCTAGAATTGCCCGTATATGGAACTCTGTTCCGCTGGTCTGCTTTTCAGCTAACTACAATATTGTCGTCTTCAAGTCCAACCTAAACAAGTTCTTATTAAACTGTCCTCGCAAATAATCTAATTATACCAAATTTCCACCACAAACGATTACTACACTACTATCCCAATGACTATAATACACACATTAACCCTAATCCTCGGGTGGTCTCCGGGCCTTGATATGTGGTAACCCTGTTGTAAAAAGAAATATATTTCTCTTAAGGAAAATAATATACTACCTGCACTAAAATGGAGCATCTTTAGGAAAGCTTTAATCCAGATGCTGCACAACACAACTTTTCTTTGTCTTATTTCTATTTTTATTTTTTTTAACTTCAAGATTCATTGGAGAGTCCTGATGAAGACATAAAATGTCGAAATTGTAATCGATCCGTATAGACTCTTTACAATATTTATATAATTTTAATTATGTAAAAGCTCTAGACATGTATTGAGCACTTTTTAAAAACAATATTGGTTTTTAATTCATGTTACCAGTATACTTGTAGACACACATATATATAGTCATCCACGATAGCTCTTCAATATGGCCAGGCCAACACTCATCCCAAGCCAATGATCAAACCAACAACCGTCAAGTTAATAATCAATAGTTCTATCCATCAGGCCAATGGGACAGGCATCAGCAATGATATCTTACTGCTTTAAACAAATATTGACCGCCACTCCCACAGTACTTTATTGTTTATTTATTAAGAGCTTTGCATTAAGCTAAAGCAGTAGCAGACGATATCAATTAATAAGAGTCTTGAAATCGAGAAAGGAGTGTTATATAGTCATATAGTCATCCACAGACAGATTGTTTCACTGTATTACAGTGCCAATCGCAAGCCCAGGATTGGACCAACAACCATCGTTGATATATATATATATATATATATATATATATATATATATATATATATATATATATATATAATGAAAATTACAATTGAATTTACCAAAATGATCCAAGATGGTAAAATTAAAGTAAATTATAAATATTAAAGAATCAATATTTATAAAATTATCTCAGCCAGATATAAAAGCTTGATAAAAGCAAATAGGAAATAGAGCTTATAATACGAGCAAACAGTGAATAAAATATGTTAACATATTTTATTCACTGTTTGCTTATATATATATATATATATATATATATATATATATATATATATATATATATATTAGATAAATCTTATTATTGAAAATTTATTCAAATTTAAAAAAAACAAAACATGATAAACCTGTGAAGAAGGTATACAAATTTTTTAATTATCCGACAAGGACTACAAATAAACTTGAAAGACCTTATTCCGCGGAATTTCAAAAAATGCAATTCTTCTCATCAAGATATACAATAAAGTTTGCAGATTAATGCATTGAAAGAAACTAACAAATACGAATTGAATCATATTTGCATAAAAAAGTTATTAAACAATTAGTGGAAGTTTATAGAGATTCATAAAGATTATGAAAGTAGGAAACAAGAAAAAGTGAAAAAAGGTTATGGTAAAAATCCATTGAATAAGAAGGTAACATCCAGAACAGGATAAATCTAAAATAAGTTCATTGATAATCCATTGGTATCCATAAGGACAGGACAACAGAATTATAGATGTCCAGAGTAATTCAATATTTCCAGAAAAAACATCAGATCATGGAGAAGTAAAATTCAAGTTTTTTTTAAACCCGTTTTCTTTTAAACAGTAACGGATAAGGCAAGATTGAAATAAGAAATAGAAAAGCCATTTACAACAAATGGAAATGTTGAAGTGAAGATTCAAGGAATATCAATAAAAATTGAAATTGAGAAAGGAAGGAGTAAGGAAAAAAGAGGAAAAATGAACAAGAAATAGAAGGAAAGAGAAGAGGAAGAAAGAATAGTAAGAAGCAAAAAAAAGAAGGGCGAAAGAAAAATACACATAATTGAGAGAAAAGATATATATATATATATATATATATATATATATATATATATATATATATCCCCCAAAACCTCTGGCCTTGATGAAGGGGGACTAAAATTTGCTAATATGATTTCAAATGATCTGAAATAACAGCAAGGGAAGACTTGATTTCAAACTTTCTAGATTATTCTCAATGTTTGTTTGCAGATTTGATTAAACAAACATACATTAAATCATTTCTATATTCTAATTGATATATTAAACATATATTTATTGCAGATCATTGGGAATCATGAGCAAGTTTTAGTCTCCCCTCCATCGAAGCCAGAGATCCGGGGGGAAATATCAGATATTTTGTAATTCAAATGCAAAACTTGGATAACAAATAACAATGTGCGACACAAAGCGCAAAGTTTACATAAAATCTATGAAATGAATAACGTTGATTCTGACTCCATATAATTAAAGACTGACGAATGTTGAAAAAGACCTTAGTTTATAAAAATCGAATGATTGGTTGTTTGTTTCTAAAAGGTTAAAAAAGAAAAGTGCCAAAAATAGGCTCTGGATGATGGATGATCCCCTAAATGTGCGACTTTAAATGCAAATGTTACATAGCACACTACACAATTCAGGTCATTACCTTCCCAACGAGTCTTTATTTGTTAAATTCTGATTAACAGTCGCTGAGATTTGGAACTTATAAAATTGCCAAAAATGTGGTAAATCTATGAATATATATATATATATATATATATATATATATATATATATCTGATGCCTAAGGTACTTAAGCTTTTATGCATTTTTATTCTCACAGCATTTATATGCTAGTTAACATGTCACAGAATAGATCTTGTAATCTTAAACTTACTTAGTAATAGTTTATTTTTTTTAATTTTTTTATTATATTTTTTTTCTATATATAATCTTTTATTATATATATTAGTAAAATAGTAACCGTATTATTCTACATTTTTTTATTGGGGAAGTGGTATCCACTGGAGAGCCATGTATTTAACAGCTGTCCTGTTTTTAAATCTCCGAAACAGCTACATGGTAAGCAGCTGAGGATCCCTATTTTTTATTTATGAAATTTTAATTAAGGTTTTCTCTTTTCATCTTATATAGTAAAATTCTCTTTTATAATTGAAGACTTTTGAGAAATCAGCTTATGCAAGTGCTAAATCTATTTCTATTTAACAATTTCCGCCAAGGCTTTTTTTTTTCATCCTTACATAAATGAATTCTCTTTTGTAATTATTAACTTTTCAGAAGTCGGATTATGTAGGGGCTAAGTCTGCGTTAGGTTAAATTCAGTTTCTTTTTTTCCGGGAATTTAAACTGCATTCTTTATATTTATTCAAAGTTTCTTTAGACGATATATATATATATATATATATATATATATATATATATATATATATATATATATATATATATATATACACTGGTAACCAATATTAAATAATATTGAAATGCTCATATCTTTTGTTCCATGAAACTACATGAAAATTTGCAGGTTTTTTTGAAGATTTTAATGCTATTCTATGGTTTAAATTTTATGACAATTGGTTAAAAAGAACCTATATTTTCAAACCAATAAAATATGCCCAAATTTGCCTACATTTGTATATATAGTGTTCTGGCAGGCCAGATTCAGTTTTGCTGCTTTTGGATGAATTTTGCTTAGAGTTTTTTTGTTTGGTTGTGTCTATTGTCACCTTACCAGGCCACTAATTTTTAATTATTTAATTATTATAGTAAAAAAATAATTATTTAATTATTATAGTAAAAAAAATAATTATATATATATATATATATATATATATATATATATATATATATATATATATATATATCTTTTCTCTTCTAACATATATATGTGTGTGTGTGTTAGAAAAAAAAGTGCTCTTTCTCCATGAAAATGCACTATGTCACAAGTCGATCACAATGATGACAAAATTAATGGCATTGCAAATTGCTTCCACACCTTGCTCTCAAGATTTTTTTTTAATTACATTTTCATCCCAAACAAGGTGCATTGACACTTTGGTGTAGGGGGCTACTATCAGGGGCAACAACTACTGGGGTACTATGTTGGGATTTGGGCAGCAAGATGTCGGTTCACGTTACACTTGAACTTCTGCATGTCAGTACAGTTGGGGAAGAAGTGGCCTAGAATGGAATTCCAGAGTTTAGCGGTTCTGGGGAAGAAACTACTGGAGTAGAAAGATCTTTTACATCTAGGGATCTCTACTGTGTGGGGGTGGGATTTAGCTGCCTGTTGCGTTTGTCGAGAGTGTCTACGTCGTGGGGGCACATGTGTCTACAGTTCGCCAGAGCATTCACCATTAAAATACTTGTAAAAAAGGCAGAGGGATGCAACATTACGTCGATGGGACAGAGGCTGAAGCTTAGATGCCAGTTCAGGGTCTATCAGATTTGCGATTCTCTTTTGACCCTTGTCTAGGAGCGAGAGACTATTAGCAGATGCACCAGCCCAAATGTGACAGTAATACTCCATACATAGGCGAATGGTGGCCTTATAGAGGTACAGGATACTTTCGGGTGTTAGTAGTTTTCTAGCACAGTAGAGAGAGCCTACCTTCTTCGCAGCGGCCCTGGCAATGCCCTCGATATAATTGTTCCAACTCATGTTTCCTGTGAACGTTAGGCTAAGCAGTTTGAAAGATGTACTCTCAGATAAAGAGTCACTGGCCATTGCTATTGGTGGCAGAGAAGGTTTCTTGTAATTATTGAAGGAAACCAGTTTAGTCTTGGCAGCATTGAATGTGACCATCCATTTTTGTCCCCATTCAACTACAGATTGGAGGTCATCCTCTAGTGTTTTTGCCATTTCTTTAGATATATGTTCATTTGTTTTCCTGTCATGCCTGTTATAGAGTGTGGTGTCATCAGCATATATACCCATCTCAGAGAATTTTGTTGGGGAGGTCATTAATGAATATTAGGAACAATAGAGGTCCAAGGATAGAACCCTGAGGCACTCCCGCATTTATATCATATTGTTTAGATGTATGACCATCGAGGACAACCTGGATTTTTCTCTTATCTAAGAAGGATTTAATTGTTAAGTATACTACCAGTGATACCATATGATCTAATTTTCCTGAGGAGACCCTCATACCACACCCTGTCAAAAGCCTTAGATATATCTAGAGCTACCGCTCTGCCCTCCCCCGCTTTGTCCATTAAATGGTATATACATTCAGAGATTACAGTGAGGATGTCTGCTGTGGAACGGGCTTGTCTAAATCCATATTGTTTATCAGTCAGAAGTTTAGCATCTGTAAGGTGATGGACTAGAGCATGGTTAATTAAGGTCTCAAATATTTTGGCGACAAGTGGGAGGAGGCTAATGGGGCGATAATTAGATGGGTCAGGTCTTTCACCAGAATTCTTGAATACTGGTACCACAGAAGCAGTTTTCTAACAGTCCGGAAAGCAAGATTCATTAAGGAATTTGTTGTAGAGTTTGGAGAGAACTGGAGCTACTTCAGCTGAGCACTTTTTTAATAGCACAGCTGGGATGAGATCAGGTCCACATGCTTTTGAAGTGTCAAGGCTTTTTATGATAGCATACACCTGAGCAGGGGTGATTTTTAGATCATCTAGCGTGGCGTCTGTCTGCAAAGGAAAGTCAGGCAGGGGGTGGTTGGAAGGGTCGAGTGTGGAGTTTGAGTCTAAAATCTTGTTAGAAATCTACACAACTGTTCTATAAACATATACTGACAAATAAACTGAAAGTAATCACTTAGACAAACCTGGTACATGTGACAAAATAAATCTGATTTTGTCTCATGCTATGCATTCCATTCTAGTGTTATATATAAGGGGCCCTACAGCAGAGTTGAGTCAAGAATGGCTGAGACATAAAATCAAAACTAAACGCTGTAGACAAACAAAGATATGAGTTGAACGATCTCAAATGACGTAACAATTTCGACGAGAACAACAGGTTTCAAATGAGTCTTTCAATGGAAGCCGTTTGAATAAGACACTGCTAATAATGTAGGCCAAGGTTTTCGAAAGTGGGCTCCACAGAGTCCTGGGGCTCCTTCAGTGAAGCTGACAGGCTCCGGAAGCCCTTTCTTAAAGATGACTAAATGCTTTATATGGAAATATTAAATGGCTGATATTATTGATCTTTTTTACTGGAAAGAGATATGATACATAACTACAAGTGTAAAGAGTTTCAGAAAATAAAAAATAAATTAACAAAAAAATGCAACAATTTTTGATTTATCAAAAACAAAAAATTGTTGTAAACATTATCATGTTAAAATTTGAAATTAATGTTTTTCATATTTATTTTAGAAATTATCTTGTTAGGGCTCCGTGAAAAACCTTTGCCCTGCTAAAGGGCTCCATGTGTGACATTACGTGGCTGTTACCCTTTATTTTAGTAATTTATAAAAATATAACTAGAAATAAATAAAATCCGGATCAGCATCTCTTCCTTTATTTTAGTAATTTATAAAAATATAACTGGAAATAAATAAAATCCGGATCAGCATCTTTTCCTTTTTAACAAAAGTTTTTATTGCTCTTTATTGCTTTTGTCTCAGCATCACTTAATAGTCTCTCGCCATCATCCATCTCGCCCAGTGTACACTTTTTTCTTTCCTTCGATCGCATGCCAGCTACAACTGGCCCATTCTGGTCCTCAACTTTACACCTACATTTTCTTCGACATACACTTTCCTTCTGTGACCATGTGGTGCATTTTTTTCTCCTTTTTTCCTTTTTCTTCTCGTGCATACTTCCACATTTGCATATGGGCATTTTTTGGTTACTGCTACTGCTGCTAATCTCTTCCCAAGCCAGCCATCCTTCGCTACTGCTGATATCTCCCCACACACTGAAGTTTGGGAAATCCTGATAAAAACAACTCGATAATTTAAGTGGAACATTACCTTGATGTCCGCATGCATCACTCATTTCAATAACTTAGAAATAAAGTTAAGAAATAAACAATTACTTAAGATAACATTATGCTCTTTCTAATTCGATTTTCTCCCCAAAAAACCTTGAAAAAACTCAGCAAACGTCACCTTGTGTTTTTTCTACATGAAGAGTTTTATTCGTCTTAGTTAAACAGGTGACCATTCATGAAATGCATTATAGACAAACAGTGTAAGACAAGACAATACAAGACCCACGTATAAATACCTCACACATGTATGTACAATGGGTGTTCTAAAAGTAATACCTCCTATTTTTTATTCTACCCAAATAAATCAGAGGGGATTGCAGATTGTACTGTTATGATGACTAAACTTATGCATTCATGACCTAAAAGTTTCATTTCTCTGTTGTGTAAGTACAACTGACATTTTTTTCAATGTCCTGAATTAAACTTTTCCCGACTTCATATGCAGCCACTTAGTTTTGAGACACTACGTGTTAGGGATAAAAGCTTACAATTTTGCAGGTATAATGAATAGCTATAACCAAAGAGGAAGACTTCAAGACAACCAGATAAACCTGAGACACGATCTTCATCAGCGCTTTGTCGAAGTCTGAGTCGTTCAAAAGCAACTACCATCATCAATAGCAGCAGAAAATATTGCTACACTATGTACTCTTGGTAATAAGTGCAGCAATAGCAGCACTATTGCATGTCAACTCAGCTAATCATCAGCACCATCATCATTTTCATCATCATCGCCATTGTCATCGTCATCATAATCACTCCATCATCAGCAGCAGTGGAAACACTTGCTACACTATGTGTCTTTGGTGATAACTGCAGCAATAGCAGCACTATTGCATGTCAACTCAGTTAATCATAATCATTATCGTCTTTGTCGTCATCATCGTCATCATTATATCTATTATAGTCATCATCGTTGTCACTATCATCATCAGCATCTATTGTCGCCATCATCATTGTCATAATCATCACCATCATCATTTATTGTCATCATCATCATCATCATCATCATCATCACATATCTATTGTCATCGTAATTGTTCTCATTATCATCGTTATTTCCATCATCATCATTATCATCTGTTTTCGTCATCATCATCATTATCATTTATTTTCATCATCATCATTGTCTTCATCATCATCATCTATTGTTGTCATCATCGTTGTCATCATTATCATATCTGTCATTATCATCATCATCATCATCATAACAGTTTTACTTCTAACACTTCATGAAGGCAGACAACATCATTTACTACAAAAATGTTTTCTGCATCACAAAATCTCACGCCTTGTCACGTGTCTTGTCATAACAAGAATTACTTATATATCATTTTTGTACTGGAAAACAAGAATTGAAATTAGTGCTTTTATATTGTAATTTTTTTTATGGAAATTTTTCCAGACAAGGCATTAAGCTACCTATGGTAAGGAACTCAAAAATAATTCAAAGTTAAAAACTATTCAATGATTAGTTTAACATGGATGGATTAGGATCCAGGAAAGAGCAATTCTTCTTCCTTTGTCAGAAACATCGCTCATGAAATGTGAGGACTAAAGGACAAAATAATAACTTCTATTTTTCTAAACGTCTTGACTGATTCAATTTTATTTTTGATGTCGACATGCTTATTGGCTCAGCAATAAAACCACTTTCTTTTAATACGCATATAGTGATAATGGGGAAGGAGTATCCGTTTTCATTAAAGCGTCATTATCATAGAAGGTTCATCTAACGCAATATCCAAAATAAATAGACGAAGATAACAAAAAATACTTTTTACATGTTTCAGCAGAATCCCAATTAAAAGAGACCACTTCATCAGACCAAAACAGGAATGATATTGAAATGAGAGTCAAGATTACATTTGTTTTTTATAAGATATTCGGGTGTGATTTACACGCTGGAAGAAAGTGGGATGTAAGAATGTGAAGGAAGTACGATCCCATGTGGTCAAACTGTAGCAGTGGGGAGGTATTGTTATTATTTTAACTTGGCGATTGTGTATTGTCCTAAGTTTTCACTTCAATTTGAAGTAATATTATACTCTAATCCCTGTTACTTCCCTATCTTATGTTTTTAAGGTTGTTTTTTTCTTTTCTGGTGGCGACTTCATTATCCATCTATTTTATTGATAAGATCTATTTATTTATTTTATTCCTCGCTTTTTATCCGTTCATTTGTTTCTCATTTTCAAATTATTTATTTGTTTATTTATAAGATATATGTCCATATGGTCAAATTAACAGCCAGTGAGAGAAGGGTAGAAAGTCATAGCACTCCTTCTGATGCCAAACTTAGGTCTCTTTGGACTTGTGGGGTGGTGCAGAGTACTACTGCCACACCCGAGGTCTGCCAGCGGCCACCTGATTGCACCAGGGGATCACCACACTCTTCAGCACATCCAGGTACACCTTCGTGTTGACTTTCAAGCCGACTTCAAAGATGTGAAGTGGCTTAATGTGGCCCTCACTTGAAACCACACCACAAACCATAACCGTAGCTGGAAACTTTGTTTTTATCACCCTGTGCACGTCCCTGATATTCGTGGCAATCCAGCAATGCATGTTGAGGGTGCTGGCAATGGTTCTGTTGTCATAACTTGGATTGGTAGAGAGCATGAGTTGTACAACGGCGCATCTGCGATCTTGCTTGTTGAACATTGTGTCACTTTCAGACATGACAGAAGGCTCTTGTCGCTTTTGGGATTTGTACACAACTGACCAACTAGTAGATGGTCTGCAACAAAAGAAAGAAAACGGGTTTTTTTCAAACGGAAATGGAATCATGTCGTCTTTTCTAGAGCAATAATTTTATCGTTCCACCCTGTACACACACACACACACACACACACACACACACACACACACACACACACACAACCACACATACACACACACACACACATATATATATGCATATATATATATGAATATATATACATATATATATATATATATATATATATGCATACACACACATATACGCATACACACACACACACACACACAAATATATATGCATAAGAAACAAAACAGCATCTAAAACCTTTTGAAAACTTTTGAAAAGACAGAATCAGCAGGAATATTTCTATGCTCACGAGGAAGTGAATGAAATTTGTGCATGGAGTATTCATAATCTCTAACCCAGTATTCTTAATCTCTAACCCAAACTAGGGCATCCTCTTATATATTTATCTCAGGATTAAAGAATTGGATAATTGTTCATTAGCCGGCAAAGCCAACCCTAACCACCGGCCCCCTCGCATTCGAATCATATTTACCAGGATGAAACTTTTCTTCCTTCCTCCTTTGGCACAAATCCGATAAAATAATCAGATGATTTATTTTTCCGTCTTGCTTGTTTGTCTGCTATAGTCTTAGATGCTATTCGCGTTCAACCCTAACACTTGGAATGCAGATCTTCTACGACTAGTAAACGCCACAAACTATATGAAATTGGGTCAACACTAATCATGAAATGTTTATTGTAAGGTCAAAGAAGACATTTGTCATAGAAATAAACCTCTAAAATTTTAACAATAATTTTACACTACTCACTTTAATAGTGCTCAATATATTCTTGAAATAAACTCCACCTTCTCCCTAAAACAGAACATTTAAATACATTATTTTGAGTTTCAATCTATTATTTTGCTGCTAAAATATTAGTTGAATCATATAATAGTGGGGTTTATTTCAACATAAAATCCGATATGAAATAGATATGTAGCTATTCTCTCTCCCATATATATATATATATATATATATATATATATATATATATATATATATATATATATATGTGTGTGTGTGTGTGTGTGTGTGTGTGTGTGTGTGTACATACGGGCTTCTATACTGGCTTGAGATAGTTGCTTATCTAGCCGCACTGAGGGTAAGAGCGAAACAGTACTGTATGTGGATGACTATATATATATATATATATATATATTAATGAAAAGAAAGGGATGTAATGTTTACCTGATATACGCAATGGTAAACTAATATAAATAACAGTATTTATATATAGAAAATTTAATCCCAATCGAATTAAAAAAGCTCAATATGCAATAGAGAGTAGAGCTTATTATATATATATATATATATATATATATATATATATATATATATATAGTCATCCACATGCAGTATTGTTTCACTGTTTCATAGCTCATCAGTGTGGCTAGACAAACAACTATCTCAAGCCAGGATATATATATTTATATATATATATTAAATGAATTACAAAAGTCTATATTCCAAAGTTCATGATGTTCATCATCTTATTCCTTTAATTCAGTTGACATTTACAATTCTTGAAAGTATCTGTTTCGTAGCACAAAATCAATCACTTAATTATTATATCAATCAGTGAATCTATTTTGCCCTTAACTCATCAAAGGAAATAGCAACAATCAATCCATCAAAAGGAGAGAAAGTACGTTTTGACATGATTAAAAATCCCAAAATTGGAAGAGAAACCCTAAATACCTTATGATATGTTTACATTACGCCATTTTGAATTTAGAAATGAAGTCACTAAAACCCATCTATTTGTACTAACAAATTCTATTGATTTAGGTACATTCTGCCATAAATGTTCTATTTATTAATTATTCAATTTTATTATATTATTTATAACTTAATATATCCATATTAACCCAATATTTACCCAATTGAACGTTGGAATATAAACTTTTGTCATTCATTCATTATATTGCTCTGTAGTTACATTGAGCTTCTTAAATAAGGATTGGTATATATTATCAGGAAATAAAGTCTATTTCCACAGAAATATATATTAGTGTGTGTGTGTGTGTGTGTGTGTGTGTGTGTGTGTGTGTGTGTGTGTGTGTGTGTGTGGTCACGAATAGGCTCCTATATGGTTCACCATTTTAAAAAACTGATTACATATAATAATAGAAGATGTATCGAGGATCAGGAATGGGTATGCTTGATCTGGCAGAACGGTTGTTCAATAAAATTGTGGGGTCTGCATTCGCGCCTGGCCCCCAAAGTATGGAAATAAAGAATGAAAAAAAAAAACATTTACAAGGGTTTTTGATATATATGTACATAAGAATACTTTGATAAGTATGTTTCAACTTAAATAGGGATGGTATAATAAAATTGTGGGGTCTGCGTTCGCACCTGTACTCCATGGAAATATGGCACAAACTTTAACAAAGACTTTTCATATCTATTTGCGTAAGCATACTTTGATAATTATGTTTCAGTTTGAAGAAATATGGTATAATAAAATTATGGGGTGTTCGTTCATGCCTGACCTCCATAGAATGTAAATATGTCACAAAGTTTAACAAGGTTTTATAACAGGGGTGAGGGTCCACAATAACACCTTAACTTTAATCTTAATTCACGTTAGCTTTTATTTATTTTTTTGAGTTGAATCATATTGTGTCAAATAAATTCACCTCATAAATTCACGTTCTTATTAAAGTGAAAGTCAAAAAAAAAGTCGGAACTTTAGACAATTCTCGACACAAATTTTGCATAACTGTTTTTTTCCTTCTCCACTTGCACGTGGCACTCTTTCGAAAATAGATAAATAATAAAAAATAAGAACGTTACTTGTTATTGTGTAAAAAGAAGGAAAACATCCTGCTCACGTGATTACATGTCTTTTTAACAACATTTACATAACCTCTTTATTTTTATTTATATATCTGTTTAAGCTTTTTTTGTCAGTGTACTAGAAGGAATTCAGTTGATTACAACCCTTTCTGCGTGTTCTTTACATTACAATAGTACAATCCTGAATCCGACGGCGCAATACTACACCATTCAATATTGTAAAACTGAAACGAAGCTGTTCTGCTTGAAAAGGCCCCCCATTTTCTTCTTATTCATATTTATATCGATTCTTTGCTTTAAAAAACTAAAGTAATTACGTGTTTACTTTTTTTTAATATCCCATTTTGCTGTTTTGGATTATTTTATTAAAGTAAGTAAAGGTTCATTATTTTTCAAAACTGTTTTTGTTTCTTTGTTTTTCGATATTTCGTCGATATTATTTAGCAAGAGTGTTTAGCAGAAAAGCCAACAAACGACTACCCAAAAAAATAAATATACAAAAAATAAATATTACAATAGTCTATAAAAGTTCAGTTCATTTTATTTTTTGTTTTGAAATAGTTTTTAATGCTCTTTACTTGAAATAATTTCAGCGAACCGAAATTAAAACGAAATTTGAGGCGATAACTACTTAAATTAATTTTTATATAAACTACACATGCCATAATCGAATATTCTTCAAGCATAAAATAACGGAAAACATTAAAATATGTTTATAAATATTCCTTATGTTGACGGAACTCTCTTAAATTGTTAACACAGAATGCTCAGGTGCCCCTCCTTCAAATTGAAAATGGGGCTCTCCATTTCAAAGTCGCTGCCACTTTGATTTTTTTAAACCGGTTCGTGAATTAAAAAAAAAAATTTTTTACAAACTACTTAAAAATACAAACCAATGAACTTTTTTACCATAAAAGTAACTTTTATTAACTATGGTAACATTTATTTCTTGTATATTTATATTATTATATATATAACATTTTCTCTTTGTAAGGAAACATCATATTTTTGGTCACTCTTGGCTACAAATGGAAACAAAGTTGATATAAAAAATATATTCTCGCGAAAATTATCTTTACTTTCATCATATTTTGCTTAGAGTAAAATTTTTGAGTATCAAAACCTATCTCTTTACAACCTCCCCCTTTTCATAACCTATCATACCTTCATCAATCACAGTCCGTTTTCTGTAGCCTGTTTTTGAACCCAGTCAACGATGGGTACTTCTGCTAGTATATATATATATATATATATATATATATATATATATATATATATATATATATATATATATATATATATATATATAACTACTTCATTTACTCACATAAAATTAATATACGAAAGTATAAATTTATGTGTAAACTTTAAGTATTTACTTCAAAAGTGCTCAATACGTAGGTAGAGCTATTTAGTAATTCATAAAATATATATGGCGATTAAGCTACACTGAATATTCGGCGTTTCATCCACTCTAGGACTCCTCAGGCTTATACGCGAATTCTGTGGTTGTTTATTGTTTTTATATAAAAACGATAAACTACCACAGAATTTTTATTTATATTTTTATAAATTACTATATATATATATATATATATATATATATATATATATATATATATATATATATATAAACATTGTAAGGAATCTATGCGAATTAAAAGAAAACTACAACCAAATCTACTTAGACTCTTGACAATGTTTATATAATTTTATTTATATAAAAAGCTCTGAACCCGTACTGAGCACTTTTGAAGAAATATTGGTTTTAGTTTATGGTAACAGTATACCTGAACTTATATATATATATATATATATATATATATATATATATATATATATATATATAATATTTTTATTTTATATATTTATTATTTTGACTTACAAAGACTAGTGCTCAATTTTCAGTGAAGGAAATGATAATTACTGCCGTTCGAAAGATTTAAACCCAATTGTAAAGTCACCTCTGACTCTGCAACTATACAATATGCAATAGAAGATATCTATCGCATAGATCACTGTAGTTCTCCCATTTCCCTCCCCCCACAGTTTCAATGTATTACCTTCTTCCTTCATGCTCCATTATTTTGCTCCTAATGCAGTTATCGCTAGATATCGCATCTCTAATATGTTATTTAGCATCTTCTCTCCTTTTCTGATGGAAAGCATTAGGCTTCGAAATACCTGTGTATAAAGAGTTTTCTTATCTTACATCCTTAATAGTTGTAACATGCATATTGAATAAACGAATAAATCTATATGCATTAGTATATATTTTTATATTGTTTTTTATTGTTAACATTCTCTCTCTCTCTCTCTCTTTCTCTCTCTCTCTCTCTATCTATCTATCTTTCTCTCTATCTCTCTCTCTCCAATTATATATATATATATATATATATATATATATATATATATATATATATATATATATATATATATATATAATTTTAAGTGCTTTGATTTTCTCATAGGTCACCCTCGGAGATTTAAGTATATTACAAAGATAATGAACAATTTCAATCTTTATTTGGGTAAATCAGGTGGGAAAATTTATGTCATTTCGAAAATTATAATTAATAACCATGGCGAATGTATCAGCAGGTTCCCACATGAAACAAAATCTCTCATTAAAAAACTTGATCTGTAATAAAATAGCTTGACAAAAATTGTCCTTATTATACATAATATAACGGTAGTATGTTTCTGAACTTTTTAGATGAGGATTGGTCATTTGGATTACTTGGACTACTGTTCTCATCTTGAGTGTTATTTTCATAACGTTTCAACCGATGTAACCTCCGATTTTCTTCAGGTGTATCTAGTAAAACTTGGTAATCGGTATGGGATTTTGAACAGAACCCTTTTTTAATCTATGAAAGTAGCTTTCGTGCCATACAAAGTAAAATTCCGTTATGAGTGACACTCTTCTGGTGATTGAAGGTTCAATGCTTATTACGAATGATAATCAAAATACAATTACGGATTTATTTAAGGCTTCTACTCGATCATGGCTGACGGAACGAGGACATTCTACCCCCGTGCATTAAATAAAAGGTTCTGTTCGAAATTCCATGCAGATGCCCGAGTGCAACAGAAAGATTCCCGAGTTTGATAAGAGACACCTGATGAAACGTTTAGAAAATAACGCTCTAGATAAGAACAAATGTATATAATTCTGTCAGTTTCCCAATCGGGGATTTTCAAGAATTAAAATGAGTCATGTAAAACACATCAACAAGAAATACTTTTTATACAATCCTTAAATTGTATATGCCATCTAACAATGTCATCTTAAATTGTATATGCCATCTAACAATGTCATCTTAAATTGTATATGCCATCTAACAATGTCATCTTAAATTGTATATGCCATCTAACAATGTCATCTTAAATTGTATATGCCATCTAACAATGTCATCTTAAATTGTATATGCCATCTAACAATGTCATCTTAAATTGTATATGCCATCTAACAATGTCATCTTAAATTGTATATGCCATCTAACAATGTCATCTTAAATTGTATATGCCATCTAACAATGTCATCTTAAATTGTATATGCCATCTAACAATGTCATCTTAAATTGTATATGCCATCTAACAATGTCATCTTAAATTGTATATGCCATCTAACAATGCCATCTTAAATTGTATATGCCATCTAACAATGCCATCTTAAATTGTATATGCCATCTAACAATGTCATCTTAAATTGTATATGCCATCTAACAATGTCATCTTAAATTGTATATGCCATCTAACAATGTCATCTTAAATTGTATATGCCATCTAACAATGTCATCTTAAATTGTATATGCCATCTAACAATGTCATCTTAAATTGTTTATGCCATCTAACAATGCCATCTTAAATTGTATATGCCATCTAACAATGTCATCTTAAATTGTATATGCCATCTAACAATGTCATTTTAAATTGTATATGCCATCTAACAATGCCATCTTAAATTGTATATGCCATCTAACAATGCCATCTTAAATTGTATATGCCATCTAACAATGTCATCTTAAATTGTATATGCCATCTAACAATGTCATCTTAAATTGTATATGCCATCTAACAATGTCATCTTAAATTGTATATGCCATCTAACAATGCTATCTTAAATTGTATATGCCATCTAACAATGCCATCTTAAATTGTATATGCCATCTAACAATGCCATCTTAAATTGTATATGCCATCTAACAATGCCATCTTAAATTGTATATGCCATCTAACAATGTCATCTTAAATTGTATATGCCATCTAACAATGTCATCTTTAATTGTATATGCCATCTAACAATGTCATCTTAAATTGTATATGCCATCTAACAATGTCATCTTAAATTGTATATGCCATCTAACAATGTCATCTTAAATTGTATATGCCATCTAACAATGTCATCTTAAATTGTATATGCCATCTAACAATGTCATCTTAAATTGTATATGCCATCTAACAATGTCATCTTAAATTGTTTATGCCATCTAACAATGTCATCTTAAATTGTATATGCCATCTAACAATGTCATCTTAAATTGTATATGCCATCTAACAATGTCATCTTAAATTGTATAT
Source organism: Euprymna scolopes (assembly GCF_053919585.1). Classification (NCBI taxonomy): domain Eukaryota; kingdom Metazoa; phylum Mollusca; class Cephalopoda; order Sepiida; family Sepiolidae; genus Euprymna; species Euprymna scolopes. The sequence goes on along the minus strand of NC_136494.1, from coordinate 136,031,902 downwards.
GCCATCTAACAATGTCATCTTAAATTGTATATGCCATCTAACAATGTCATCTTAAATTGTATATGCCATCTAACAATGTCATCTTAAATTGTATATGCCATCTAACAATGTCATCTTAAATTGTATATGCCATCTAACAATGTCATCTTAAATTGTATATGCCATCTAACAATGTCATCTTAAATTGTATATGCCATCTAACAATGCCATCTTAAATTGTATATGCCATCTAACAATGTCATCTTAAATTGTATATGCCATCTAACAATGCCATCTTAAATTGTATATGCCATCTAACAATGCCATCTTAAATTGTATATGCCATCTAACAATGCCATCTTAAATTGTATATGCCATCTAACAATGCCATCTTAAATTGTATATGCCATCTTACAATGCCATCTTAAATTGTATATGCCATCTAACAATGCCATCTTAAATTGTATATGCCATCTAACAATGTCATCTTAAATTGTATATGCCATCTAACAATGCCATCTTAAATTGTATATGCCATCTAACAATGCCATCTTAAATTGTATATGCCATCTAACAATGTCATCTTAAATTGTATATGCCATCTAACAATGCCATCTTAAATTGTATAGGCCATCTAACAATGTCATCTTAAATTGTATATGCCATCTAACAATGCCATCTTAAATTGTATATGCCATCTAACAATGCCATCTTAAATTGTATATGCCATCTAACAATGTCATCTTAAATTGTATATGCCATCTAACAATGCCATCTTAAATTGTATATTCCATCTAACAATGTCATCTTAAATTGTATATGCCATCTAACAATGTCATCTTAAATTGTATATGCCATCTAACAATGCCATCTTAAATTGTATATGCCATCTAACAATGCCATCTTAAATTGTATATGCCATCTAACAATGTCATCTTAAATTGTATATGCCATCTAACAAACTCTGCAACTTATATGAAAAAAATAAAATGAAAGCATTTATTCTGTACAGATTCATGTGTCCAACAAAAAGATACCTGAATAGCCAAATAATTTCAGCAATATGAATGATCACTTTTAATTTTGGAGCAAAAACAGTAGGCTTAATCTAAATGATGATGATAATCATTTATGCTAATTTTTATCCAAATAATACGTTAGTACCACCAGCAAAATCAGCAAAATATTGATAGCTATACTAAAATCTAATGGCAAAAATATTTGTTTTCCATGTTAACTTGCAGAAATTAATCTTGTATTGTCCGTTCTATCACAGGTTTAATTTTGTGTTTACACTGATCAATTGAATATTTTCGTGCAAAATTTTACTTGAATGCAAATTTTACTATACCGTTGAAAACAACTTTTAAAATGTTTCAGCCAATCTAAAATATGACGTTTTTTATATGCTAATGAGTCTCCACTTATCAAGGCCAAAAGCCATCCAAGTATAAGGGCTAATGAGATCGCTAGTTGGATGATGAATAATACTATGAAAAAGACTGAAAGAAAACGGACAGAAACCAACAAAGTTTAACTGTTTGAAAATACAGTTTACAAGTATTTGTTTATATTGTATTTGAAGATGATCATGTTGTAGCCTGCAGGAAAACAGTCCAATGATATTGTGTTCACAGATGGAAAGTTATTGGAAAAGAATTCTGTTTGTTGAAATTTCATTTGGTTTTTGGCACACATAATAAGACGGATTCTTGCTGTGAATGATTTTTAGATGGTGTACCAGAGATTGGAATTCAGTCGAGCACATATCATGAAAATAATAGCAATATTTCTTATGTGTGAAAGAGGCTGTATGGAAGAATGTATGTATTGGATCATCTCCCACTAGATTTCAAAGTCGATTTATCAATGCAAGAAAGGGTGATTTGAGTAACACCTCTTCAGATGGGACAGCAGTATTTCATCTTCGGACATATCTGACTTTTATATATTTGTGACAGATTGTAGTAGGAGTCAGGTACTTTCTGGAGTGGTAGAATAATTCTGCGATACTATCGACGCCCCCCCCCCCGCAAGTGTTAAGAAGTAGGGAAGAAAGAAAGAAAGAAATATGACAAATAAAAGTGGAAATAGATTTATCAGTAGAACAATTGCAAGAAAGTTGTTCACAAAGGAAGACAAAAAGAAGCTAAAATAGGATGCTTAATCACAATGTGGAAGTGAACAGAAAGAAAGGATCGGTTAATATTTAGTTTTAGGTGACTTTTATGTAAGTTGGGAATCGTCTTGCGTTTGTGATGGTTGAGAATAGTTGTGAGTTGGACACAGTCAAAGGCTTGTCATCACTTGGACCAGATTGAAAGATCTTTAGGAAATTGAAATGAGGAAACGAATAAATCAACTGATGAAAAAGATGACTTAACAGACGTTTCTCACTATGGTGTCATACACGCACCCAGAGCCGAACCAACATGCACACATTGTGTTTTCTATGCTTTCTTTTGAGTTGTTCTATTTTATTTTTTATATACATGTGACCTACTGTACACCCCTCAGCAGCTGCCAGTGTGAGAGACGACGACATGGCATAAGTGAAGATGAAGAAGGAGAAATCTACAGCACACAATATTGGGGTCAGCGGTTGATGAGCAGGAAACCACGTGGTATCACAGTTTAACCATTTTTTTCCAGCGACCTTAGTAACAAATTTGATGTGAAATCTTCAATTTCAGTTCTTCTGTGAAAATCAGTCATAGGAGTTTATCACATGTTATTGTAATTGTCATGCACCATTTTACATTTTTGTAAAGTGGCATTCGTAGTTTAAAAAAAGTGACATTATTATGCAGCTGTAATGAAAACATGCAAACTTGTTAAAACTTTATTCTACTTACGATCATAACCATGATCCGTTGAGTCAGCCACTTGTAATGGATTAAATTGTTTGAATAAGGAAAAAGTAAGTTTGCAAAGCCATTTAATTATTAAAAAAAATAATATCCCAGATTAACCTCTTTCTGCTTGCTATATATATATATATATATATATATATATATATATATATATATAATTGGTTGGTTTACTATTTAAATAGGAAATTAAATAGAACATGTATATATAAATACATTTTGAAACCATCTAACGCAAAGAATAAATAATAAACAATTTAAAATAATGTTTATTGATATATGTTGGCGAAGAAACTCGCCCTTATCAAAATTTCCTTCTTACGCCTCATGGTCCGTTTTGTTGTTGTTCAACGGTGTGTGTGTGTGTGTGTGTGTGTGTGTGTGTGTGTGTGTGTGTGTGTGTGTGTGTGTGTGTGTGTGTGTGTGTGTGTGTGTGTTTTATAGTCCAGGAATGCACTTGGCTTGTTCTAAAGGAATAGGAATAATTGGTTGGTTTCCCATTTAATGGCGTTGGTAAATATGGAAATCAAATAGAACACATATATATATATATAAATACGTTTTGAAGCCATCCAATGCAAAGAATAAATAATAAACAATTTAAAATAATGTTTATCGATATAATTTAGTGAATAAAAATCTTGATAAGGGCAAGTTTCTTTGCCGAAATATATCGATAAAAATTATTTTAATTTAAAGTTTATAGTTATGCTAGTACAAAGTTACACGTGAACCTGTGTCAATCATCTATTACAAAAATCTCACCTGTCTGTCTGTCTGTCTGTCTGTCTGTATGTATGTATGTATGTATGTATGTATGTATGTCTGCCTTAAACTTTTCTCAGTGGCATTGGACCAAGTCGAAACCAGTACCATCGTCTCAGTCGAATCATATGCTAGAATTAGAAAAAACGGTCAATTATTTCCTATAGAAATATACGTTTGCAATGAAGGAGGGTAGCAAAAAATCGTTCCTTCATGACAATTTAGCCAAACACGCATGCGCAAACAACGTTCTTTCTTGAATTGGTTTAAATAGAAAAAAAAACAACGTTACTTCGCTGACTACATCGTGGACCAGTGGTTATCATGGCAGAGTCATTATCTTAAGGTTACACGTTTGCACCGGCATAAAGGACATTTTTTTTTCGATTTTTAAAGATTTAATATTTAAACAAGGTTATTGTTAAGTTTGCAGGTTGAAACAAGTAACGTAGAAAGCAATACAAATGACGACTCAACAAACAAAGGTAGATCAAATAAGAAGTGTATTAGGAAAAGGTATATTTACAGAATATTTACATAATGGTGTCAAATAAGAGAGTCTTTGCTGGAGAAACATATCTGCTCTCGGCGGCCTTCGGTGGCTTCTGGTGAACCCCCCCCCCATACTAACTGAGTCTTCCTATTTATGTGAAATTACTATCCACATATGCAAATGAATGTGTGCCACCACAACACAACACCCTCCTCCCAAGATTTGAAGTCGCACAGATTTCAATATCTTTTTCTCTTGGGATTTAACATTAATGGTTCATTAAACTTTCTTTTTCTACCCGATCTTCGGGGTTCAGGTGTATATTGAGGCGGTTCCAAATTAAAGGATTCGTATATGATGTCCATGGTTTCCTCCTCTTCGACTGCTGTTGTATAATCACCATCTTGATTATGGCGTTTTTTTATTTGGTTCAGGTGCCTTTTATGTATTTTCGCCGATTTTTGTCTAATTTTTCATTTGATTTTGTTTGCTGTACTCTCTTTCTGGTGAAATCTTTATATCTGCAACAATCGCTTTTGTGTTCGACTTTCTTGCAAATGTAGCATTTTTTCTTCTTATAAGGGCAATCCGATTCCCAATGTCTTTCTGCGCATCTCTTACAGTTATATCTAGGAATAGACTTGTTACATTGTTTACTATAATTATAATTATTATATTTGGAATATCTCGTTCCGTTTTGACTGCTTTTATTTGTATAGTTCTTGGTTGGTGTGTATGGTTTTCTAACCTTTCTTGCATATGCCACTCCGGATTCTTCTATCTTTTTTGAATCCATTTTTAGTGTAATGGCCCTTTCACAATCCTCTGCTAATTTCTGAAGTGTTAAATCTTGCTCAGATTCCAGCTTAGACAACACTGGTCTGCGTATTTATGCATTTGTTTTGTTCGCTTACTCTTTATTTTCCCTTTATTTTTCCATCGCGTTCGCTGTTTTTTTTTTGTTTTGTTTTTATTATTTCGCTTTTTTAAAAATGTTTTAACAGTTAAACAATTTATGACATTTTTTGGCTCGCATATTCTTTATTTTCCTTTTTATTATTGTTTTGATTTACCCCCCCCCTTATACACCTCACCACACCCGGGCAATGTGGGTACCCCCGCTAGTCTAATATATAAAAGAAAAAATGTGTGTGTGTATGTGTATGTTTGTATGTCCGCCAAAAACTTTCAACAGAGGTAACTGATCCTGACGAAACTGGTATTGTTTTAATACATCGATCTTTCGGACAACAAATATCGAAAAATTGGCCAAAAACATTTATTCCTTCACCCTCAACTGAGCAGTTTTGCACAAGGAGGAGGTCACTTTTTTCGCCGACATTTTAGCAAGTCATTGTCTTCTTTTCGATTGACTACGCTTAATTTCAACGTTCTAAACTTCCGGTTGAACGATGAGGGCATCGGCTAAGACGTCTCCTTTTGTTTAACCTTTTTTTTTTCTCCTTAGCGATATGGTTCGAGCCTGCCTGCCTACTACCATTGTTTTTTTTATACCTCTACCTTCCCCTCCTGCACTAATACAACTTTTTTTTATATCCTGCGGGGGTTCCTTACTGCACACACCCGGGCACCCCCATTACTGTTGCTTACTACATCACCTAAACACCCAGGCAACTAATAATTCTTGTTGTTATTTAAAATTTACACCAACTCTAGCCTACTGTCACTGGGACGTAAGGGGTTACTATTAAAAACTACAGGGACACTATGTAGAGAAATGAGCAAAAAGATGTTTGTTAGCTTTACATTTAAATTTGAACATGTTAATACAGAGAAGCAGGAAACTGGAAGGCAATTCCAAAATGTTGCAATTCTAATTGAGAAACTATTAGAGTAGAAAGTTTCTGGAATCTAAAGACAATCATAGTGAAGGGGTTGGACTTTGTTGTTTGTTGGTTTAATCAAAAATATTTATGTAAACGGGGCACAAGTGCTACTAGGTCGTTAGTACACATTCCATGAAAGTACTTGTAAAAAAGACAGAGAGTTGCGACATTGTATCGATGGGACAGATGTTAGAGCTGGGTTGAGAGCGCGGGAACTATTAGATTGGAGACTCTTATAAGAATTCTGTAAAAAAGCGAGAGATTTGGTCAAAACATCTGGAGAACGCCGTAGAAATAGCCAACCGAAATGTAACATTTGGAGATGGATGTAGAAATAACCAATCATGATGTAACGTCTGAAGATTGCTGTAAAAATTAATAACTAAAATGTAACGTCTGTAACTTGTTGTAAAAATAAATAATCAAAATGTAACGTCTGTAAATTGCTGTAAAAAAAAAAAAATGTAACGTTTGTAGATTACTGTAGAAGAAATTAACCAAAGTCTAATAAATGGTTCATACCTGTAAGTAGAGAAGATATATAATAGCAGTTTAGATGCAGATTTCCAATGCTTTCTGCTATTAATTCTGACTAGTTCCTATTTACAATGCCTCCCAAAGGGACAGAGTTAGACACCAGGGTCGTTTTTTTTAATGTGGAGAAAAGGAACAAAAATAAAAATTATCTCAGTCGTGAAGGATTTCTCCTCCACTGACAGAGAACAAGAAAGTGAAGTGTAGATCTGAAGAACAGATACTACACTTTGAGATATTAAATCTTTTATTCAGGCAAAAAAAGAACATGAACAAAAAACTTAGGCACAAGGCCAACAAAAAGAGGTGCAGATGGGGGTCGTTGGTCATCCTTGTCACTCTAGAACTAAACAAATGTTTCTCTTAGCTAGAATCTTCTTTCACCATAATACCGCATTCGCCCTTTCGTACTTGGGGACGTCCTACTTGGCACCCAATTGTTTAAAACATTTTTTATTTCCGTGTAAAAACAAAAAAAGATAACAATGATGATACGATAATTCATTTGTGTCGAGGGCGGAGGGGGGGGGGCTTGACTCGAAGGCCAAGATTTATAAAGTTAACATTCTAGACATAGATTGACCTAAATTTAGATATTCAATGTTTCAAAAGCAACCAATTTTCAGCTTCCAACATCTACCTGTTTTAATTACACGATAAATTAATCTGTCAATCGATTCACGCCTCATCCTTTCTTTTTGTTTTTATTTTCATTATTTCTTGAAATTTATTTGTCTAGCATACGTTTTGTGTTTATAAATAGTTGGACCATTATGTATCTATCTATCTATCTATCTATCTATCTATCTATCTATCTATCTATCTATCTATCTATCTATCTGCTTCTCTCTCTTCGTATATATTATATTATATTATATATATATATATATATATATATATATATATATATATATATATATATATATAGTCATCCACATACAGTACTGTTTCGCTAGGAACTTTGTGTGTGTGAGTTCGTTCCCTATGAACTCCAAAACAAATGAGCCGATTTTTATGAAATTTCACACAAATGTATTTTATGCATCTGGCAGTGTTTTTAGATAAGTGTTTTATTGGAATGCCTTCCATAAGTTTCGATAATCAATAATCGAAAAAATCCAATCAAAGAAGGAACAAGCGATTTTGGCCAAAGTTAACACCTTATACAGCGTAACATCACAATTGCATTTGAGAAATTTTATTACTATGCAAGCAGAAATATATAAGCAATAGTAGGTTCTTTGATATGATAGGGGTGCATTTGAAATGAATGCTTCTGTTCAAAACACAATTAAAGTATGATACTTGACTTTTCCATTTTAAACTTAAATTCAAGCAGCCATTTATAAAAATAATTTTATAAAATCAACAGTAAGTTCTCTACAGTGCAATGTAGACTACAATACATTGCAGAGAGGCCTATGAAGCTTCCTCCTGGTGCACCGCGATGGGTATTTAATGAAGGCAATGCAGAAAACTGGGATGGTGAAAGAAAGTATAAACAAAAAACAATGAAAGACATTTTACATAACCTGCCCAGAATATGCTGGCGAGAGAGAAGGTTTAGCAGTTGAAATTTCAGTTGTACAAGCCAACTCAGCCAACTCTTAAGTTTTCTACTGAAAACACACTATGTGATATACGTATATCTGTATGTGATATTGCCAAGCTAATCAAAAACCTTGATTCCAGTAAAGCAACTGGCCCTGACGGTATTCCAATTATAGTACTCAAAAAACTTCAACCTGAACTAGCGCCCGTACTTATAAAACTATTTAAACGTTGTCTTAAGGAGAATAGTTTCCCATCTCCCTGGAAAATTTCATCAGTATGCCCTGTATTTAAGAATTCAGGTGATCGCTCATCCCCCTCTCAGTACAGGCCAATAAGTCTCCTGTGCGTCATGAGTAAGTTGCTGGAATCTGTGTTAAATACAGAAGTAATCAACCATCTCAACAAAAATAACCTTCTTAGTGACACTCAATATGGTTTCCGTTCTGCTAGATCTACAGCAGATGTGCTTACAGTTATATCTCATAGGATTAGCAAATCTCTCGACGGAGGCAACCTTTCTAGGGCAATTGCTCTTGACATATCTAAGGCCTTTGATAGGGTATGGCATAAAGGTTTACTTCATAAGATCTCTAGCTATGGTATAGCTGGAAATGTCTTCTCAATTATTAAATCATTTCTTTCTGATAGGTTCATAAGAGTAGTAGTTGAGGGGCAAAAATCAGAAGCCCACAGTATTAATGCCGGTGTCCCTCAGGGGTCCATCCTGGGCCCAACTCTTTTCCTGATCTACATTAATGATCTTCCAAATCACATCCTTACATCATTTGTAGACATTTATGCTGACGACACTACCATTTATGGTAGTACATCTAAGACAGTAAACGACCAAGTTCTCTCCAATTCTCTCTCCTCTGATCTTGAGCATGTAGTACAATGGGGAAAGGAGTGGCTGGTTACTTTTAATGCATCTAAAACCAAGCTCCTCTCTTTACATCATCAACATTCTGATCCACATCTGGGATCAATTGAAATGAATGGCTCTCGTCTTCAGGAGGCCTCAAGTTTTGACAAGCTTCTGGGATTGACCATTACTCCTGATCTTAAATGGAACACGTACATCAAATCTGTTGCCAAGGCCGCTGGAAAAATGTTGGGATCTTTCTATCGATCCAGTAGATATCTCACTGCTGATGCAATTCTCTATCTATATAAGAGCCAGGTACGTCCAAGGATGGAATACTGTTGCCACATCTGGGCAGGAGCTGCTAGAAAGGACTTGTCCTGCCTTGATAGAGTTCAAAATAGACTTCGTAGCCTCGTAGGAGATGTCCTTTTCTCTTCCTTGCAACCTCTATCTCACAGAAGAGATGTTGCGAGTTTGTCTCTGATGTATCGTTATTTTCATGGAAAGTGTTCGACTGAGCTTCAATCTATGGTCCCCCCTCGCCAAACTTTCACAAGAAACACTCGTCTAGCTGTAAACACTATCAATAATTCCCCCCACTCTTTATCTGTGCCTAAACCTAAACGTAGATTCCATGAACAAAGCTTTTTTCTTAGAACTGCACGCCTGTGGAATTGTCTTCCGTTTTCCTGCTTTCCGGCTGACTACAATATGGTTGTGTTCAAGTCTAACGTAAATAAGTTCTTGATGAGCCGTTCCATATAAGTTATCAAATTTAACAAATTTTCATTACTAATGATTATTATATTGTCCAATTTCTACTGTACACTCTTTAACCCTTATCCTTGAGTTGCCTCTTTGACCTTGATAATGTGGTGATACCTATGAAAAAAAAAAAAAAGAAAAAGTCCAATGTGAACAAGTTCTAATTGAATCGTCCCCCTAAGTAATCCAAGTTTCAAAATTCCCACTGTTTACTATGCTAAAATCACAATGACTAATGTATACCTATTAACCCTTATCCTTGAGTGGCCTCTGGGCCTTGATAAGTGGTGACACCCTTGTAAAAAAAAAAAAAAAAAAAAGTTTCTTCAGAAGCTAAAATTTGAAAGTAAATTATGCATTTTTAATAATATACATTTTTAATAATATACCTGTTCGTTCTTCATTAAAAGTGTTCAATATCAGCTGATGGTCCCAACCCAAATAATTAATTCTCTCCAGAGAATAAATGACGCTGGAAAACTGGCCAAAGATTTATCAAGCATACAGATGAATTAATCTCAGATCGAAGGGGATGGGCCGATCGTTTACTACTCAGGGATCTGGTTGTGCCAGAAACTTCCCCATAATACATACACACTAAGTTGCACTTCCTGACCCATGATCGAATCACACTTATTTCTATAAAATAACATCTAAATCGGTAAAGATAAGAAAAAAAAGAAGAAAGAAAGCGTCTGAAACTGGAAAGTTTAAAAACAAGGAACAAGAAAGAAAAAACGTATAAATCGGTATTTTTTTTTTTTTTTTTTTTTTTTACATTTTCACCCCATACAAGGCACATTGCCACTTTGGTGTAGGGGCTACTAACATGGGAAAAAACTACTGGGGTACTATGTAGGGATTTGGGCAGCAAGATGTTGGTTCACGTTTCACTTGAACTTCTGAACGTCAGTACAGTTGGGGAAGCAGGGACCTGGAATGGAATTCCAAAGTCTAGCAGTTCTGGGGAAGAAACTACTGGAGTAGAAAGATCTTTTACATCTAGGGACTTCTACAATGTGGGGGTGGGATTTTGCAGCCTGTCAGGTCTGTTGAGGGTGTTCACATCGTGGGGGCACAAGTGCTTGCAGTTCGTCAGAGCATTCACCATTATAATACTTGTAGAACAGGCAAAGGGATACAACGTTTCGTCGATGGGACAGAGGCTGAAGCTTAGATGCCAGTTCAGGGCCTATCAGATTTGTGACTCTCTTTTGAACCTTATCAAGGACCGAGAGACTAGTAGCAGATGCACCAGCCCAAATATGACAGCAATACTCCATACATGGGCGAATGGTGGCCTTATAGAGGTACAGGATACTTTCGGGTGTTAGTAGTTTTCTAGCACGGTAGAAAGAACCCACCTTCCTTGCAGCGGCCCTGGCAATGCCCTCGATGTAATTGTTCCAACTCATGTTTCCTGTGAACGTTAGACCAAGGAGCTTGAAAGACGTGCTCTCAGATAAAGAGTCGTTGGCCATTGCTATAGGTGGTAGAAAAGGTTTCTTGCAATTATTGAATGAAACTAGTTTAGTCTTGGTGGCATTGAACGTGACCATCCATTTTTGTCCCCATTCCACTACAGATTGGAGGTCATCTTCTAGAGTTTCTGCCATTTCTTTAGATATGTGTTCATTTGTTTTCCTGTCATGTCTGTTATAGAGTGTGGTGTCATCAGCATATATACCCATCTCAGAGGATATTTTGTCGGGGAAGTCATTTATGAATATCAGGAACAGCAGAGGTCCAAGGATAGACCCCTGGAGCACTCCTATATTATATATCATATTGTTTAGATGTAGGACCGTCGAGGACAACCTGGATTTTTCTCTTATCTAAGAAGGATTTAATTATGCTAAGTATTCTACCAGTGATACCGTATGATCTAATCTTCCTGAGGAGACCCTCATGCCATACCCTGTCAAAAGCCTTAGATATATCTAGAGCTACCGCTCTGCCCTCCCCCGCTTTGTCCAGTGAATGGTATATCCGTTCAGAGATTACAGTGAGGATGTCTGCTGTGGAACGGGCTTGTCTAAATCCATATTGTTTGTCAGTCAGAAGTTTAGCATCTGTAAGGTGACGGACTAGAGAATGGTTGATTAAGGTCTCAAATATTTTGGCAAAAAGTGGGAGATAAAAATAATAATTGATGCCCCCTTGCTAAACACACTTTATTGTGTAAGTTGAGGATCAAGGGTAAGTGGAAAAATAAGGCAAAAATAATGACGGCCTCCCCTATATCTTAGTGTAGTAGTAAATGAAAAAGAAGCTTTCGTTTTGTTCTTGACTCAAGTATTTAAAAATGTATTTAGAAAATACATTTACTGCAGACTTGTAATCAGTAACTTCTGGTTCTCTAGTTCTTCAGTGAATAACGACATGTATAAATACTGCCACTTTATTATAGGACGTCGCCATCTCATCCCAAGTTTCTTAATACTCTTGATTTTCTTAAATGATTAAACCTTATTAATTTATCAATATCTGCCACAAATAATCTACAATGTAAATCTCACCTGTCTGTTTAAATGTATGTATGTATGTATGTATGTATGTATGTCTGCCTTAAACTTTCGACAGAGGTGACGGATTTTCATGATATTGGTATCATTTTGAAGCTCGATATATCGGATGACAAATATTCAAAAATAGGCCACAAACATTAATTCCTTCACCCTCAACTGGTCAGTTTTCTACAAAGAGGAGTCGATTTTTTGTGAGCCATTTTTGCAAGTCATCATATTGGTTGGATTGATTTTGCCTAATTATAGCATTCTGAACTTCTGGTCGCGTCATAGAGTAGCGGTAAGACGTCAGATTTTCTTTCAATTTCTTTTCCGCCTTCGCGTGACGGGTTCGAGCCTGCCTGCCTGCCTGCCTACTACCACTTTTTTTTTTTTTTTTTGCTCAACACACACCTCCAAATAACCGGGCAACGCGGAGCACCCAGGCTAGTTAGTATAATATAATAACCACTTGTAAGCAAAGATATGACACACATAACATTTAAACTTCTGCATGTTAGTGCAATCAAGAAAGCAGGAAGCAAGAAAAGAATTCCAAAGCCGGAGGAATAAGCTATTAGAGTAGAAGGCTTTCTAGAATCTATGAACCTCTACAGTGAAGGGGTGGAATTTGCTGCTAGACAAGTTTGTCAGGGGTATGTACATCGAAGAGATACAAGTGCATTGAGTTCATCAGAGCACATTCCATCAAAATACATGTAAAACAGACACAGGAATGCAACATTGCAGTGATGGGACAGAGGTTGGAGCTTGGTTGATAGTGTGGGACATATTTGGACCTTGTCTAAGAGTGAGAGACTGGTGGTGAATGCCCAGATATGGCAACAATTGTGGCTTTGTGGAGATACACAATATTTTCAAGTGTAGAGGGAACCCATTGTCTTTGCAGCAGCCTTTGCAGTATCTTCAATGTGTTTGTTCCAATTCATGTTGAATGTGAATTTAATTAACTAATAACACATAAAATTAATAGAAAATAACATTATTTTTAAGCATGCCATATAGGACTAGACAAAAATCAAAGAATCGGTTGTTTTTTTTTTTTTTTCATTCAATTTTCTCTGCTAACCTTGATGGTCATGTGACAAACCAAGATTACAAAAGGTTATATAGTGATGTGGGTTTGATACAAAAAGTATAAGAATCTACATTCATTCCCTGATAACGCCCGGTTATTTTTATGATATGTAATTATATTAGATTGAAAACTCTTTTTTATGCTTTGCTATATGAGTTAAGGGAAATAATAAAATAATCTGATAATTCGTTAATGTGTAGATCATTACAATTATTGCTCGGTAATTAATAACAAATGGCCAATAGATTAAAATCAGCTCAAGACTATGAATATAAAATTGTAGGGCAGAAATGAAACAAGACAAAAATAAATATAAGATTTGTATAATGACAAAACTAATGAAATTATTTCTTCGGATTCTTTAGATTTTTCTTTTTGCTTTTTAATGGCATATTCTTCTTTGTGGCACAATGATTAGAGCCCTTTTGGGGAGCTGGAGTTTCTCACATTTAAAAACCTCATGCCAGACTTTTTCTGTATTCACGAGTAGATGAATGAAATTAATAAAAGGTACATAGCGACTTAAGAGTGGATTGTCATTCAGATTTGTTCTTAGCTGGATCTGACAGATGTTTATAAAATCTTGGTTATGTCAAATCAATCGAGGCTGACAGGTGCATTGGATGAGACAAAAGGCGATACCAGGAATTTAAGAACAATATTTCTCCATTCCTTATTTATATATATATTCATATCTCTCTCTACATGCCTTTCTCTCTCTCCCTTTCTCTCTTCCTGTCTCTCTCTGTCTCTCTCTCTCTGTCTTCCCTCTTCTGCTCTCGCTCTTTCTTCCTCTTTCTCTCTCTGTAACATTTTCAATAGCAAAATCAAGGTTTTTTTGTAAATATATATATATACATGCACGGTCATTTATGCATGCAGCTTTTATCGCCTTATCAGTTTCTCTTTGCTGAATTTCATCAGTGGCCATCATTCGTCTCGTCTCTTTAACTAAGATCCATAAAACTCTTTTCATGCAAGAAAAGACAAAAAGAGACGTTCGCTGAATTTTATTCAAGGTTTTGCTTCAAGAGAATGGACTTATCTAGTTATTTACTTAAACTTAACTTTCAAATTTAACAAGATGAGTGCCGTGCATAGACAGACATCAATGCACCATCTGCTTCAGGCACACGTTCATGGCATCGGTTGCTTTCTTAGAGTTTCACACCGTCAATATCTGCTACAGAGAGATTAAACTTTCAGGAAAGAAAAGTGTATAAATGGTAAATAAAAGTGTATAAATCGGTAAAAAATGATGATTGATACCTCTTGCTAAATACGATGTGAGAAATAAAGCAAAAGCAGTAATGGCCTCCCCTACATCTTAGTGTAGTAGTAAATGAAAAGAAAGCTTTCGTTTTGTCCTTGATTATGGTTGACCCAAGTATTTATTTATATTTTAATACCACATAAAGTTATACTTAAATGGACGTTTCATAAATGCTAAAATGCTTACGAAATTAAATCTTATCTAACCTGATCGATCTAATATACGTTCAACTGCATGGACGCAAGAAAATTAGTTATCAACCGCATGAGTAAGCATCAACTTTTTGAGATGGTATCACACAATCAAATAATGAGCAGATACATGTTTTGTACTGCAGTTAATACTGTAGAAAACAGACAAGGTGATGTTTTTCTATAGATGTTATGTAGTAGGTCGAACACAAGAAAGAATTTGTTAGTTATTTATCTGTCTGTCGATCTATCTATTTATGTGCATTATCGATATATCTCTCGATCTAGTTATGTATCTATTTCTGTATCTATCCATCTCGATCTATCTATCTATCCATCTATGTATCTATCTATCCATCTAACTGGAGAGATAAACAAGAGATGAATATGAAGAATGTTGATAAAAACTGTCAAAATATAATAAAACTATATCATAGACAAGTGTCACCGGAAGCATCTGATCAGCTAACGGAAGTACGTGTATGTTACATGGTTCTAGTTAGCTCAGCAGAATAATTGGAGTTTGAATTTGAACGTTGAGCAGGACGGATGGTTTAGCAGGTCGCCCCCCCCCTCACCGGGGAAGGAGCTGGAGTGTCTTAGAATGAAGACCTAGAATTGATCACTCAAGCAAAGTTATTCAATTTCCATTCCTCTGCGATCGACACCTGAAAAGTGAATAAAAACTATATAAAATACAATCAGAGTTCTTGGAAGTGAATGCATATTCGTTCAAACAGGTTTCAGCCTCCCCTCCAAGAACAAGATGAATTTCAGGTGGACCAGGATCAACGATGCATGAAAATAAGGTATAACACACACACACACACACAGACACACACACACACACACACACACACACACACACACACACACACACACGCATATGAACATTTAGACGATCATAGCATTGGAACATAAATAGACCGTATAACTTGGGGTTCAATAGGGAAGAAATACCATAGACATTTAGTGACACTTACACACATTCAGATGAACCCTTCGTCACAAGTACATATAACGGTGTGATGTTGGTACACCATTAAACAATATAGAGTTTGGAGAATATAAATCACACCACCGGAACTCTGTGCAAGTGGGACTTGATCACCGTTTTGTTCCATGCACGTGCGTGCATCTTGCTGACAAAGGTTTACTCATCAAGCGTGAGCAAAAAACTGACTCCTTTCCATTAGAGTTTGGCCATTGATGCTTTGCAACTCTCGCCATTTCACGCGACTTCTCTTGTCGCTCTCCATAAAACACGCCACATCTCTTGTGTCTTCTTCTCCTGATTTCCCTGCAGCAAAGAAAGCAAATCTTTTGCATTTTTCATGCAAGGCTGTTTGTAGCGTTACTACTACAGTGACCTTCTATTCCATTGAGGCACACGGAGATACCTGTCTTCATGTGGGTAAAACAACCATAATAGCAAAGATATTACAGAAGCATCTATAGATGAAGCTGGAGGTAATCTAAAATAATTGTTTGTCATCATGCCTACTACATCCTGTCATTACTGAATAGATGTGTAAAATTAATTATCAGTTATCCGAGATGGTGTCGTACACCTAAATAATGAGCAGGTTCATGTGTTTTGCAACATAGTTAATATTATAGAAAGCCAGCAACGTAGTCTTGTATCCCTTAATGAACACAGAGATACTTGTTTTCATGTTGGTAGAACAGCACACTCGACATTTGAATTGCGAATATATTTAACAATAGATGCAGATCTGATTTACCAAATAGAAAGAGGATAAAATTGGTTGCGTTGAATGAATGCACAATGACACATAAGAATGCATACGAAACTCTATGTAAAACATTGTATGGTCTCAAGAGACGTTAAGTTCCTATTTACTTGCCTCCCCACGAGGGCAGAGTTGCACACAAGGTCGGCTTTTAATGTGGGGAAAATCCAACTCCCCAAAAAGGGGCACTCTGGATAGGAAAAAAAGATAAAAATTACCTCGATCTAGAAGGATTTCTCCTCCACCAACCGAGGTGACGTGTATATCAGAACAGATACTACACTGTGATCTCATGTTGTGATGGCTGGAATCATCCTTCTGACAAACACTTTCTATTGTTTCACATGGCAGTCTCACTGATGAGCTCAATACTTTTTTCTTTACAAAGGAGTCACCACTTATCAAGGCCCGGGGGCCACTCGAGGATAAAGGTTAATGAATGTACAGTAGTCAATGGGACAATATCTTAGTAATCGTTTCTAGTGGAAATCATCAAGAACTTGTTTATGTTGGACTGTACATTCATTCAACACGACCATATTGTAGTCAGCTGGAAAGCAGATAAATGGAGCAGAGTTCCACAGGTGTGCAGTTCTAAGAAAGACCCCTTGTTCATGGAATCCATGTTTAGGTTTAGGCACAGAGAGGGGAAATTATTGATAGTGGTTTCAGCTAGATGAGTGTTTTTCGTGAAAGTTTAGCAAGGGGGGGAGCATCGATTGGAGGTCAATACTTGCATTAAAATTGTCATATTTGTGGAAGAACATCAAGACTGTAACTTTACAAACGTGTGCATTTCAATAGTGACCCAATGGCTGTTGAGTTTTTTCTTTTCCGATAAAAATAGTTGATGGCAAGATTGCAACAAGCAATTGAAACTAGAATGAATTTTATTCTTACCAAGTGTAGTTGAATTGCAGAAAGGATTGTGAATTTATTAACGATTCCATCGGTGGCAATTTTTTGGAGGGTGGTGACTATATATAAAGTTGTATTTCCTGCCTGTTTGTTCACAAACTCTTGGAGATAGACACCCATAACTACATTACTCAGGGTACTTGGATAAGTATATTTTATTTTGATCAAAGAGAAGTGACGATGGTTCAGTGGTTAATGTCACAGACTGAAAACTCCCAAGTTTGAATCTAATTCGTTCTACAAAAATCACTTTCACTTAGGATGTTGGCAAACTTCCCGTAGTCCCTCTCGTAAGTACTCAATGTCTTTTTAGAAAGAATTCTGACTAGAAAATATCAGGGAAACCAATGTCAACAATAGAATATTTGAATTCATACGATATGATGCTACTGCTGCTGCTGCTGCTGATGATGATGATGATCATCATCATCATCATCATCATCAAAGGTAATATAACATTATTGTGGATCCTATGTTTGTGTTTAAAGAAAACAGATTCGATTTTATTTTGTTTATAACTTAGAGAGTATAGAAATTAAAAATAAAAGAAGTATTAAAACCTTAAAGCAGGAGTTCACAGGTGTCCTTATTGATTTTCTGGAAACCCCGAGTGTGCCTTAAAGGGGTTAAAGGTTATTAATTTACCGATATGTACTTCTGTAACATGACGGTTTGAAGAGCGATACTGCTCCCCATTGGGGAGGTTGAACTCCCCTAAAACTCTGAGTAAGACCGAGTAAATATGCTGACATTGTCCGTTAAATGTTAATTTAATCCCGGACAATGGCAGGTGACCTATAAAAAGGGCCGAGTTATTGTGGTTGATAAAAATATATTTTATTGTTTGGGGCAATAACAGGAAATGTTAGAATAATGACATTGTCTGGCCTGAAGAACCCCGGCTCAGACATTCTGGGTTTCTGAGTGGATAAAATTGATAGGATTTGACCCCTTGGGGTCGTGTGAAAGGATTTCATTTTTGGTCCCAGATTTTCGAAACTGTGGACGATTTGTGGGAGTGCACACACGCAAATGTATCTGGGGTTTCCCCAGAAACGTGGCTGGTTTTGATTGGTTCAGCAGATTGCCAGACCCACTCCGCCCCTTAATATTTAAGCAAGCGCCCAGGCGGAATTAGATAGATTGAAGCCAATTCTCGAGAAGGACACACATTCCTAGGACGCTCTAGAGCCCCTCCACCTATCCTGACCACTATCCAATGAACGAAGGATAAGATTTTATGAAAACTTTCATGTTTTGGTGAACGGATGATGTGCATTTGTAAAACCTGTAATTTTTATGAAATTAACCTTTTCATAGTTAGAAACCCTGTCTGTCTTCTTTCCTTTCTGGCATGCATGCAAAGCTTTACTTTTGCTTTTCAGCAGAAATCAACACAGAGCTGAGACGCTGAGCATTTTAGGTGAAGATCTCCCGGTAGAGACGATCACGAGTCACAGTTTTCAATGAGGTTGGAGGTCAGTTGCTGACCTGAGCAGGAGACCTGTCACACTTCAAGTAATGTATATTTTCCAACATCCCCTTCCATCCAATCAACGCTGAGTATATCCTTCGGACTCCACTCTTAAAATTTAATATATAAATTGTAAAACTTCTTTCCCACAGAAGAGACATTGCGAGCCTGACTCTGATCTATCGTTATTTTCATGGCAAGTGCTCGACTGAACTCCAATCTATCGCCCCCCCTTACTAAACTTTCATAAAAAATACTCAACTAGTTACAATCACAATATATGATTTCCTCCACTTTCTATCTGTGTCTAAATCTAAACACAGATTCCATAAACAATGTTTCTTTCCCAGAATTGCTCGCCTGTGGAACACTGTTCCATTGGCTTGCTTCCCGGTTCAATACAGCATAGGAGTGTTCAAATCCAATGTAAACAAGTTCTTGTTGAGCCGTTCTCATAAATAATGAAATTCTACCCAATTGATACCATTAACGATTACTATACTACCACATTACATTCATTAACTTTATCCTCGAGTGGCCTTCGGGCCTTAATAAGTGGTGATTCCCAAGTTAAAAAAAATGAAAAGGTTAATAAGGTGTTTAGTTTTCTCCCACTGCAAAAACTAGGGTCGGAAATGGGATTGAGAAGTCAGCGCCCCCGAGGAGGGGCACTCTGACCTGCAAAAGTGGCTGAGCAGCCCCATCGGCATTCCCTGGTGAGGACGCCTCAGGCGATTAGGAATAAACTAACCCCTTCTCAAAGAGAAAAGGCAAGGCCTTTGAAGGTAGACCTCTTAGAACTACACAGAACTAAACTCCTATCGCAAAATAAATAGGGGCTGGAACATAACAGGAATGGTCTAATTTCTGTTGATTTTGGGGGCCCAGGATAATTAATAAGTTATATGATGTCATGGGCACAAAAACGTTTATAGACGTTCATTTGGCCGCAGACAAGGCTGGCTTCACTTGCCAGTATTATATAAAATTTATAAGTGACAATTTCTAAGTTTAGCATGAGAGAACTTGTTTATGATAGCAGGAATGTCAATGTCATATAAAAGTTTGATGTTCATGAATGTTAAATTATTTAGTTTTATCTCATGGTGATTTTCTCTTTATTCCTGATTCTCTTCAACTTTGAAGATGCATAGATTTATATATATACTAGCAAATGTACCCGGCGTTGCTTGGTAATAAACGTAACGTTAAATTCCTTAAAAAAGAATGAAATAAAAAGAAAAAAAGAAACTGAGACATGTGCATGCAAGTATTATGCTTTTCTTAAACAGTTCACTTCTTGTAAGTAAAAAAAAATTACTCGAGCTGTGATCGAAACCAAAACCTAAAGACAGTAATCAGTCAAGTATGATAACCATCAGGCCAGCTTGCCACGGTCTTTAAAAAGTTTTCAAATCTACTTATTCTTAACATAAGGAAGCTGTCATGTGAACGATTCGCTCATGCGAAGTCGTGAAACAGTTCACAAACTGATAAAAATCCAATGACTCCCCAAGTAGTAATTTTTTAATTTTGACCACTTAGCACTCCTTTTTCCCCGTGTGAAAACCAATTAAAAAGTTTCCCACGTGTCTGAATACCCTACATACCAAATTTCAAGTTTGTAGATCAAAAATTCGTTATTCTGCAGGTTGAGAAGTGTCTTCACACACACACACACATACAGATACACACACACATTCTCACTTCTTTTATATATATATATATATATTAGTCCTCGCACGAAAGAGCAGGACACAAAACGTTTTAAATAATAATAATAATAGAATAACAATAACAAAGACTTTCGCTGGCGAGGATTACTATTGACCTTAATCAGTTATACAGTCCTTTTGAAATTTTCATCTCTAGTTTTCTCGTTATGTACTGAATATTTGTTAATGAAACCTATATGAAATATGTTCCTTATTAAATTTTAAAGATTTTCTATTCTGAAAGAAGTTTTAAAAAATTGAATCTAAAAAATTATTTTAAAGTTTTTGTTAAAAAAATTCAGATTTTCTCATTATTCAAACCTATATTACAAAGAGGGGGTTGCAAAAATGAGTTGTGGTGTGAAGAGAAATACAAACTAAAACAGAGAATATTCAGATCTGTAATAATACAAAGAGGGGGTTGCAAAAATGAGTTGTGGTATGAGGAGAAATACAAACTGAAACAGAGAGAATATTCAGACCTGTAATAATACAAAGAGGGGGTTGCAAAAATGAGTTGCAGTATGAGGAGAAATACAAACTGAAATAGAGAGAAGGAGAGTTTTAAAATATAATCTTAAAAAGATAAGATACAAGTTAGAAAAGCATTTCATCCAAGGCATGAAAATTGTTAAACAAAATGTTTTTACTATAGGCTTTAAAAATAAAGGTACAAGATTCAATTTGAAATTTATTTATCTTCAAAGTGCACTTTTATGAATTTTACAAAGTAAGGTATAAAAATTTAATTTAAATTGAATCAAAAAATTACCTTGGATTTATTTTATGTAATGTACATTTTGTGGCACTCTAAAAACATTATCTTTTATCTAGCAATTAATGATATAGATATAAAATTTTCAATGATTTTTTAAAAAGTGCAACAGAATGTACATTACATAAAATAACTCCAAGGTAATTTTTTGATTCAATTTAAATTAAATTTTTATACCTTACTTTGTAAAATTTTGGAATACAATTAACAGTAAAGAAATAAACTGACTTTATTACTAAAATAAAAATATTCCATTTCAGTTTGGAGAATTTACAGACACGTGACATGCAAGCATCAGGGACTGTTTAACGGAACGCGGACTTGGTCTTGCTTATATTTAACTGGCTTTGTAACATATTGCTAACATTCAAAACTTTAATCTTCAGCTTTATTAGCTGAAACATTTCGGCACTGATTAAGTGAAATTTCTTAAAATACCCCCAAAAATATTTGTAACTACATTCTCTCTATTGAAACAGTTAACTGAGTTTTGTTTTCCTCTTTCAACACTGTAGTCTTTAAATATTTAGAAAAATGCGTTGGAATTCCGTTTTTTAATGAAAAAAAAAAGAAAAAAAAGAAAGAAAAAGCTAAAATGAAAAGGTTGAACAAACTATACACTAAGACATTTTATTTGGATGTACTTATGTTTTTGTGTGAATTTTTGAGTTTTCTTCTTTTGTTTTCTCTTATTATCTCCAATTTTGTTTTGGCATACGAAGGTATGTAACAGAGCTGCTAGCACTGGTAGCAGCAGCAGCAGCCGCATAACACATATGTAAACGATCGAGCCAGTGCACAATGTGACGTTACAGTGGAAGAAGAAAAAAGAAAGAAAATGAGAAAAAATACACCGTAGCAAGGACCAAGTGAAGAAATTGCTTGCCGAGGAAGATGAACGTTTAGCCAGTGATGGCGAGAGACTTTTACTACATAGCAGATGAGATAAACTAAGTTTTAAAACGAGAAGCGATGTGTCATTTCCGCTTTCTTTTGCTTCATTTTTTTTTTAAATTACGTTTAATACCTGCGGTATTTCTGTTTATAATTCATATTAATTCTGCTTTAGTTAAAATATAATAATTATGCATATTTTACGACCGGGCAAGGGCGAGCGGCCTGTTAGTAACATATATTACATATTTTTTTTTCTAAAACAAAGTGAACTGTTTTGATAATCCACAAAAAAGAACATAAATTTTATTTAACATCAGTCCAAAGCGAATTAGTTTTGCTTACAAGCATAATTTTTAATGTTTCTTTGCCAATAAAAACAACACATTCTTCGTCTTATTCGCTTATCCAAATACTAGATGTATTCTTCTCCATTTCACACATTTTTTACCTTCATACTAGCTCTAAAAACGGTAGCGGCTAGACAAAGTTGAAAATTGACATTAATAGGGTATTGTATCGACGCTTGTAACGGGTATAAATCAAGACAAATTGCTATTTTACACAAAAGTTTGAGTGAAAATTATAAGTGTACACCTTTCCTAACAGTATTAACACATACTTTTACCACTAGGATTTCAACTAATTCCATAGTCATCGACCTTATCCATTAGGTGAATAATGCACGTTTTGATGAATTCTGTGCTTATGCACTCAGCCAATAACAATCTAAGATCAGAACAGCAAAAATAAACTGTGGCTAAAAAAAAAAAAAATGGAGAAGTAAAAGTTGATATGAAGGTCGACAAACAACTCGTGCTTCTGTTAACGAGGCAATCATTGGAATTATTATGCCGAAGCAATTTTTATTCATTTCTTGTCTTTGTTATTTTCATTTTGTTTTTCTTCTGAGGATATACTTCTGGCAGAATGTCGCTGTGTGAATGAGATTGCAAAAGAAAGTAATTGGCTTGTTCGTTTTGTTGTAAATGACTACGACCAGGTGATTGCCACTGAAATGAAGCAGAAAATATGACTGTATTCTAACTGCTGAAATGTCAGTGTGATTCTTAGGGTTGGGGTAGATGGTTTGCTGGTAGGTCACTTAGTTGAAGAAGAAGAAGAAGAAGAAGAAGAAGAAGAAGGAGGAGGAGGAGGAGGAGGAGGAGGATGAACTTGTAGTACCCCTATAGGAGTCCTGGAATGGATTAATTTTCTAACTGATGCCCCGTTTTTACTATATTTTATTCATGATATATTTTAGTTATACGGCACAATCACGTTGACACATCGGTTCTCGCTCAATCATCAGAGATAAGCAACGATGAGCCTGGCCAGTACCAGATGGGTAATCATTTGTACCACGTCGAGTTGTAGAAATTTCCAGGTTAGTATCTGGAGGCACGCTTAACTCTCGGGGGGGGGGAGATATCCCTGAATCAAGAAGGAAAGCCATGGGAAACTATCCTCTTTCCTTGTTTTCCTGAGATTACAATACTAGAATTTGAAGAGCCATGGTGTCGAAATTATTATCATCACTTCCAATAGAAGGTCACTTCGGTGTATAAAAACATTGCCAATATGAAGATAAAGAAAAGCAACAAATAAAAAATGAAAAGACTCGGTGGATAGAAACAAACAAACAATTTTATTAGAAAAAGAAAAAAGAAACTTAGAGCCACCCCCCCAAAAAAAATTCACAAGCTGTCTGCGTCTAAAATTTTGCTCTCTGTTACAAAGAAAGTCCTTTGTGCGTTAACAATATGAAAGAAAGAAAGAAAGAAAGGTTGAGAAGGCCTTCTTTTTTACTTACTGCTGTGATATGATATTTCAACCAACGTAGGATTTTTTAGAAAGGTTGAAATACTTTAGTAAAATCAAAAAGAGCTCGATCCCTTTGTTTGCAATTTAAGCTAACATTTTGTAATGTTATCCATTTTAAAATAAAAGTCCTCTTGAGTTGATCAGTTGAAATATCTGCAGACAAAAATAACTTATTATCTAAAAATAATGTTCTTTTATAGCGAGGAATTTCATCGTTTTCCTGAAAGAATAACCTGAAAAAAAAAACATATAGTTCTGCATATAGTAACAGTCTCTGAAGAGGCAAGAAATTCGGGAAAAAAACATCCTAGTTCCTTCTTTGAGTCTGGTCAATAGAGAGGGGTTTTTTTTTTTTTGGACTTAGAAAAACTGCTCCTTGAGACATATCCATTTTCTTCAGGCCTTAGGAGAAAATATCTAGCTATAGTGATAGACACTTCCAATTCTATCTTTCCTAGTGAGAATATTTCCCACATGTGTCTTCTCTCCTCCAAGCTGATATTTTTCCGACATATTTAAATGCCAAGTTCTCGATAGATTTCTTGGATTTACTTGAAGTAGATTTCTCTCAGTGAGATACGAATTCGTCAGGTAACTTAAACGCAATCACTTCAACCTTATAAACTTCGCCAGGTAACTTAGACGAGTTCACTTCAACATTTTAACGCCCTGTTTAGACAGAGAGAAGACATTTCAAGTCCAGTCTGAACTGCCAACTTCAGCTTGAATTTTATCACAAAACGCAGGAATGCGCAGATCAATCAACAGGAAGAAATTAGTCACATGACCAACAATATCAGCAGCAGTGAAGCAAACTCAAGAGAATGGAAGAAGAGGTAAAAAAAGGAAGAAGAAATATATCCCCTCCCCTGAAATTTCTACAGCGGTCGCTGATGCAGAGCCGCTGCATGCATATTTTAGTCATTTTTACAAAGCTTGAAATGAAATTATTGCAAATGCTTTATAAAATTATCTTTTGATGGGAAGGGTATGCACCTAGATATGGGAAGAAGAAGAAGAAGAAGAAGAAGAAGAAGAAGAAGAAGAAGAAGAAGATGGATGGAAAACGTGAAGAAGAAGAAGAAAAAGAAGATGGATGGAAAACGTGAAGAAGAGGAAGAAGAAGAAGAAGAAGAAGAAGAAGAAGAAGAAGAAGAAGAAGAAGAAGAAGAAGAAGAAGAAAAATCAAAGCAGCAAGATGAAAAGTGTTGAGTGAAGGGGAGAGGGGAAGAGAAATGAAGTTGCAGAAGAATAAATGATAGAAAATGCATGAAGTCAATGAACTGCATCTTCACACTCAACCCCCTTGGGGTGGTAGAAAAACTTCGAAAACTGAGATGTGTTCATCTTGATGCTGAACATCCAAGAACAAGAAACGACCCCCTTCCTCTGCCACACGCTTCCTTGCATCACACAACTTCCGATACACGTCGACCCTAATTTTATCTGTTAACTTCCAATTGAATTTTCCACTTCTCTACATGTATGATATTTTTAGTTAAGTGCCAAATTAAATTATAATAATAATTGTTTCATTGAACAATATGAAATTCGTTTGGGTAGCCAACATTTTTTAAGAACCAAGTGTAATGAACAGTCATTGAGTGCAAAGAGATGGTGACCCGAGCAAGAAAAGGATTTGACCTATAAAACTGTCAATAAAACAAAAACCATCTGCAGGTGTATGAACCTTTCAAAACTATAAACAAATTATATAAGTAAAATAAATTCGTTTTGAGAATCCAACATATAAAGTGCAAAGAGATTGTGACTCCAGCAAAAACCTATAAAACTAAAGCAGAACAATCTGCGAGTGTTTGCACCTGTTGAAAATCATAATTTTCAAAATTATAAACAATAAATATATTTCTAAGTTGGCAAACATTTTGGGTCGGCATAACTTGGAATTGAGTACAAGTTTGGCACAAGGCCTGAGCGACTATACATCATTCATCAACCAATCACAGAATTGCTCCTTGTAGCCCCTTCCAATGACTGCAACTGATTGGCCGATTATCTAAAACCAATTAGAGGCTAACTGGGGTGATTGTTACGACTATAGTCATTAGTCGGCAATGTCCAGTGGCTGATCAATCAGAAACTGATTATTCAAGGATTCGGGCCAATAAGTAGAGGATACCCAAAGCGAAAAATTGAGTTGGTTCGTTTTTTGTCGCTGCTTAAAGAACCAAATCCGTTGCCACTGCATTCTACATCATTGACGCTGCCTAATTGCAGTTAAGATTTTCTAAGAAAACTTTATTCCGCCAGTCAACCACAATCACTCCCATTCCGTGGTGTTTGTTGAAGATTGTGTTAATAAACGTTGTTATTGTTTAGTACAAGTGCTTTCCGACATTTTCTTTTGATTGCTTGGCAACTTTTCTTCCCTCCAGCACCAAATACAACCTTCGTCGACTGGACTGAACCCATCTCTTCTTTCTACGGATCTTAAAGCAACGTGGGCGTGGAAGGAAACTGAGAAAGACCAGTGGAAACATGTCATCACGAGACTATCGGCGAACTCGGTGTCGTGAAGGTATTGTACCGCACGTATTCTAATCTCATGTAGAAAACACCGTTTTGAACATTATTGTTTACACATCTGTATATCATGATGATAATGATAACAATATTTGACGTGTGCGTATATTCTAGAGATATTCGCTACATGCTTGAGAACAAAATTCCAAAATATCTTGAACAATTTTTTAAGCTGTTAGATGCAATATGCCAGTCTCAAAAGACCCGAGCAGCGTTTGCAAATTATGCAATTTCATTTTGAAAATCACAGTTTCATTCGAGCAACACATTGTGCATTACCTCGGTTTTATGGTGCTAATAATCGACCATCAGAACGATTAAGAAGAGAAACTGTGAATCGTTTTTACACTACGTTCACTTTAAACGATAACAGACATCCCATAAGACGTTGCTCAGCGTGAAGACAACTGTAACAAAAGAAAGAAAGAAAGAAAGAAAGAAAGAAAGATCCGGGTTGGCTTTTTTCTCCTTTTTAACAAAAGCGTTTATTACTTTCGGCACCACTTAAAAAAGTCTCTCGCTGTCACATGCTCATTTTACCTGGACAGCATTTTTCCTTCCCCCGACCGCAAGCCGGTCACAGCCAGCCCATTCTCGTCCTTGACTTTACACATCCATTTTCTTCGATGCTGACTTTGTTTCTCTGACCACGTGGTGCATTTTTGTCCTTCTTTTCCTTTTTCTTCTTAATTTGCATATGCATGTTTTTCAGCTGCTGCTGCTAATCTCTTCACAAACCAACCATCCTTCGCTGCTGCTGAAACTTTCCAATGTGCTCATATGCAACATGTTACACAACAAGTAATTGTTGATGATGCTGTGTATGTGTCAACGTGCTCAACAATTAAACGTGTGCCTTTCGACTTTATGAAAAATTCCGTGTAATGATCTAGGTTTGCACGCTTACAAGATTCAACTTGTTTAGGAGTTGAAGCCAAATGATCATCGAAAGAAAACATTGCCATCGATCCACAATTTCCTTTCAAAATTTTCAACAGTGATGAAGCACATTTTTGGTTAAATGCTTATGCCAGCAAACAGAATTGTCGAATTTGGAGCGATGATAATTGACAAGCACCATTACATCTAGAAAGACACCATTACATCAAAACACTATTACATCTAGAAAGACATCATTACATCAAAACACCATTACATCCAGAAAGACATCGTTACATCAAAACACCATTACATCCAGAAAAACATCATTACATCAAAACACCATTACATCCAGAAAAACATCATTACATCAAAACACCATTACATCCAGGAAGACATCATTACATCAAAACACCATTACCTCCAGAAACAAATCATTACATCAAAACACCATTACATCCAGAAAGACATCATTACATCAAAACACCATTACATCCAGAAAAACATCATTACATCAAAACACCATTACATCCAGAAAAACATCATTACATCAAAACACCATTACATCCAGAAAAACATCATTACATCAAAACACCATTACATCCAGAAAAACATCATTACATCAAAACACCATTACATCCAGAAAAAACTTCATTACATCAAAACACCATTACATCCAGAAAGACATCATTACATCAAAACACCATTACATCCAGAAAAAACATCATTACATCAAAACACCATTACATCCAGAAAGACATCATTACATCAAAACACCATTACATCCAGAAAAACATCATTACATCAAAACACCATTACATCAAAACATCATTACATCAAAACACCATTACATCCAGAAAAACATCATTACATCAAAACACCATTACATCCAGAAAAAAAGTTACTATTTGGTATGCTTTATAGGCTGGTGGAATCATTGGTCCATATGTCTCCAAAGCTGATGATGGTCAGAATGTAACAGTCAACGGAGAGCAATATAGAAAAATAATTACCAATTCTTCATGCCTTAACTTGTACTAATGTTGCAGACATATGGTTTCAGCAGGATAAAGTCACATGCCACACAGCGTGCAATACGATCAGCTTACTGAGAGAAACATTTGATGAACAAAAAATTTCATGAAATGAACCTGTCAATTGACCATATCGTTCGTGCAATTTAATTCCATTAAATTATTTTCTTCGGGGATAGGTAAAGTCTAATGTCTACGCTAAAAACCAGACACTATAGACCACTTGAAAGAAAAAATCGATGCGTTATTGGCGAAATACACCTTAATTTAATGTGTAAAATTTGTGAAAATTGAACCTCTAGATTACACAATGTATACACGAGTCACAGAAGCGATATGCCCGAACTTGTATTGAAACTATAAATGCCAAACATTAATCTTTGAAATAAACTACATATCTGTATAATAAAAATATTTTTCATTGATTTATTTTAATTTAAAGTTCGCCACCTCTGAAAAAGACACTCTTTACATATGTATAAGGATTTCATTGGAAAGAAACGAGAAGTGGTGAAAATAATTTCGTTAGTAAGACAATCCCAGCCGTTTCTAGATAATAGACCACTTACTTTTTGTTCTTTTGTTTTGTATTTTTGTCTTGAATTGAAAATATGCAGGACAATCTCTAAGTGGGAGTGAGATCTAAGCAGAGGCTGGGGCGTGTTCCAAAATGAATGCATACATGAAAATAACGATAGAACAGTCTCTTCTGTGAGAAAGGGTTAATAGGTAGAAGAAAAAAAAACAATACCCACTAGATTTCGAAATCGGATATGTACCCTGTCATAACATGAAAGGGTACTCATAGCATCTCCCACCCAGATATGGTAACAGTACCTCATATTAGGGCGTATTTGACATTTATACAGGTAGAAGATTGCGTCAGAAGTGAGATATCTTCTGGAGCGGTAGAATGATCCAATTATGTTGCCAGTGATCTTGGTAATGGAGTAGTTTAAAACAAAGAAAGTGCTGTAAACGTCATAGAAGCTCTCCTACAATCCGGTGACTTAATTCTAAAAACCAGATAATCCGTTATTGTGCTCAAAGGAAAAACTATACATCATTGCATACATTTTGAATACAGTTAATTATTTTACGCAAAATCGCCGTTCTTCTTTCTTTGACATTCAGTTATTTGAATTCTTGATTCTCAACCATACAGTGTATATATATATGATTAGCATGTTAAAATAATACAAATTCTAAAGCACAAAAAGAATATGTATTATTGGTACTGCATCCAAATTATTTGTAAAAGCTACATCATACTTAATTAAAAAGTATATCTCTCACTTGACAGTAAAATATGAAGGTCAAACTTATTTTGTTACCAATTTCTAATTTATACAAGAATAACAGTTGGTGTGTGCGTGTGTGTGTGATGTAATGAAGACGTAGGCAGAAAGACTTTATTCAACTGAATTTTACAACGACAAAGGCAGCAAGTGGCCAGGCATGTTAATAAAATAAAAAAAAGAAAGTATTCAAATAGGAAAATAAAGAAAAAGCAAGCGGCAAGATCACGTGATAGGAGATATGCAAATAAAGAGAAAGTCACTTTAATGAGGAATTTATTATAAGAAAATTATAACAGTGTGTAAATATTTAACCGATAAACTCTTAAACTACTGGCCACATAACACGGAAATTAACCGGAAATAGTAAACATACACCAAAGATGGTTTAAAACGAGTAAAATCTTTGTTTAGCTGGATTAATAATGAGTACAGACATATATCATCAAGGTGAAATGCAAAATGTTCATTTCAACTTACCGGCATATTTGTATTTCTTTTTGCGCATGCCCAATTTCAATTCATTTCTTCAAGTCATTTAATATTAAATATTTCTTTCATTCAATGTGGTAACTTTCCATGATGAGAATTAAGGTTCATGTGCTTGACGCGTAAATTCAAGATGGGGGATTTTAACGTTTCCCTTGTGATGGAGTTAATCTGAACATTCAGTTCTTGGGAAAACAAGAGAAAAATTGATTTCTCACGGGCATTCTCGGTGATGCTGTTTTACGTCTAAATAGACAGAGTCCAGCGTATGTGATGACCACGGGCAGCAGTGATGGTTACTTATAGAACTGCATCCTGGACTGTTTGAAGTGTGGCGGTCAAATCCTTAAATAGAGATGTTCTCGAATGTTCCAGCCAGTTTGCTGTATCGCTACAAGAGGAAACGTAACATAGTTCCTTTGTTTTATTAACCATTTACCATTGATTTCTCGCTGGCAGTGACCATTAGTCTTCACTGGAATTTGGATGGCAATAGGTATACCCAAGGTCTCAGTTCTCTTTGCACTCATCCAGCAGAGGTCTGGTTAGTGCTTTCTCTCCCTTGTCTTTCTATCCTCTTTGACGCTCCTTATTTTTTTATTTATTTTTTTTTTGTGTAGTGCCCGTTTATGGTGACACAAACACACAAAAAATATTGTTATTATTATTATTATTATTATTATTATTATTATTATTATTATAAATAATAATAATAATAATAATAATAATAATAATAATAATAATAACAAATATATATATAAGATAAGATAAGATAAGAAATTAAAAAGGTAACAGCAATTTGAAAATGGAGATTTTATTTAAATCTCCATGAGTTGAAGACGATCCACACTTTAATCCATGATGATCAGTTTGCAACTCCACCACAGACTTCCTCCGCTTACAGTCTCCTTTCGAAATGTTAGTGATTCGGCTTCAGACGAGCAACCGGCCCCGTAAAAAATGTCTTGCTATGAAAGCAGTCTGAGAGTGTGAATTATTGCCTCAATTAATTATTAACAGTTGAATAAAGTACTTGCAGACATATAAAACTCCTATTAACCAATGACCTATGCTACAATGCCCTTCCAGGCAATAACTTCTTCAACCGATACTCCAGTGTTAAACTCTTTTTTCGGCCATCCAAAAGAGAAATAATTGCAGCCTGATTGTTATAGACGTACAAAACCTTTCTTCAAAGTTTAACTACTGACAGTAACCCATCAATTCTTGAAGATATTCTTTCAAAGACAAAAGATTCATTCAATCAAAAGAGAGAGAGGGGGAGAGAGGGGGAGAGAGAGGAGGAGGGGGAGAGGCGGAAGAGAGAGAGTAATTAGAGAACGTAAATTCATATGAGTAACACACATTTTGATAAAATCTTCTGAGAATAAAAATGACTACATCAGGAGTCTCCAAAGTTTTCGAACGGGAGTGGGGGCATACTGCTGATTTTTTAAAGTTACGTGGGTCACAAAATAAAATACTGTTTTGCTCATAAGTTTTACTTTGTTAGTGAAACTGGTTCTCCAAAACTTCATTCTTTTAATCATTTTCTGAAAAAAAAAGGAAAAAAAAACATCACACTATTTTCACACATTTCCATTTAAAAAGATTTACGTTTTCTATAAGAACTCTTAAGGCTAGATTAAAGATTTTGGCAGGCCAGATTTGCCCCACTGGACACAGTTTGGAAACCCCTAGATTACACTATAATAACTGTACACTGATTGTTCAATGTCTATTCGTTATATTGATGATATGCTTGAGAAAATCATCAAAAATAGAATTTTCAAAGCAAATACTTATCACCAAGTCGTCATAAATACAAAATATGGCCTTTGAAAATTGTGGACGGGTGTACTAATTTCAAAGAACCCTATTTGGAACGACAGACTCTTAGACCAGTTTCAAAAAGCTCATAATAATCAACAAAAATGTACACATGCCTACATTGACAACAAAACAAAACAGCCAATACAAGCACATTCTGAACAATAAATGATGGGTTAAACACCCTCAACCTTCTAGCATATATTATAAGCACATGAACTATGGTGCGAGCCCATGAATATCTGAAACAACTGTTAGGATTGCTTTGTTCTAATATATAGAGTACCAGGTCATGGGGGCGGTCAACCATTGGGTGATTTAGTCACGTGGTGACCCATATTAAAGACTGTTATGTGGAGATATGTAACCAACCCAGAACATTCTACATAAGGAATCGAGTCACCGGATTCACCTGACTCTTTGAACAGAGACTTCTCCCTGAACGTTAACATGCTTTATTTGTCTCTATGTAAATGCGTAAATAAACTTCTCTTTCAGTATTCAAACCACAGTGTATATTTATTTATTCTTTTCCCGGAATACTTTATCTTTGATTGCCCGTATAATAGGCCACCTTAGGACATACCAAAGACATTACTCAGAATTCTAAAAGCTATTTCCTTCTTTTCTAGTCAGACACTTTAATCAGCAGTAATGGTTACTTGTAGAACTGCATCCTGGACTGTTTGAAGTTTGGCGGTCTAATTCGTTTATCCACTAATCTTACTTTGTCCTGGTCAGATGTTTTAAAATGGAAATCGCTCCAGACAAAGCATGAAGCCATTTGCTGTGAAGAGCTAAAAAGATTACTACTTCAATGTCAAAAACTTGTTAACGATGTGCTAGATGGAATAGATTCTCACTCAAAAAACAGCAATTTTTCCCTCTTTGTCAGAAACATTGTTACTTGAATGAGAGGACTAAAGTATAAAATAAGGGAATCAAGAGTTACACGGCTGCTAAAAGTAAACCCAACATCCAATTTCTATTCTCTTGGTGAAATGTGGTCAGTCCTCTCCTTGCCATCAGACCAGTTCTGTCAAGGTTACTTTAAACAAAATGGGGTCAATCATTGCTACGTTCAGTTTTGTTCATCATGCGTCTATGCATATGTATGATATGAAAAGAAACTGGAATCTTAAGGAGATATCAATCATACCAGTTATCATAGGTGCCACAGGGCTTCTGAAGAAGAACCTGAGTCCTACCTAACTAATATTCCTGGTGAACCAAGTGCAAAAGAGATTCAGACAATTGTACTTAAGAGAACAGCGAGGATACTAAAAAGAGCTCTTGGTTGGTTCAGTAAAAAGCAGGCCAATGTTGGCAGCTGGTTTGGCTGCCCCATACCCAGCATTACAATCTTCAAAGGAAGAAAATTAAAAAAAATAAATTAAATAAATCCATCTTAGCATCTCCCACCCCATTCACTTATTTCAAATAAGCGAATGGGATGGTTTTGATTCTTTCTTCTTAAATCAATAGCAGGGCTATCAGGTGCTGCCCGGGTATTATATAAAAACAATCCATGTGTTCGGAAGCTCTGATATGTGTAAATATTTTATTGTATTACTTATAAGCGCAAATGAATCCTGTTATATTTATAGGAGTTATTTTTTATTTATTTATTTATTTTGTCATTTACTGATAATGTTTAAACAATTTAAGATTTTATATTTCGAAATTTTTTAGATGAGGATAGATAATTTACAATGTTACTAATGTTGGGACGATTAATCGAAATCGGGAATCAGAAAAATCGGAGCTTTTAGGGGTATTAGAATAGGAAAATTTTGTGCCAATTTTCCGATGCCACAAACGATTCTTTTAATTGTCTTTTTTTTATTTGATTTTGTTTAAAACAAAATCTTCCACTGCTGACAGTAATAAAAAAACAATATTTATTGATTTTAAGCTATCAGTAAAACTAAAATCTATGCATCACTCCGTTTGAGAAAATATACGCAGATGTAACATGCTTTTATGGTAATCGGGAAAAACACCAACTTTATAGAGATTTATAAAGAATCAGAATCGGTAATTATATCGGATTTGGGAATTTAGCATGGAATCGGTAATTGTTCTTTTTTTGTTTTTGTTTTTATCTCTTGTGTTTGTGTATAAAATAAATTAAGAAACCGATAACTCTTATACTGCTAAGACTATTACTGATCCCCCATCAATATCTCTATCGTACAGTAAACCTTGATATACATTATTCTACTTGGGTTGTTTTATTCTCTGAAAAGAATGCATCCATTAGCACAAATTGTATGCGAATGTAACAAATCTGACATGAATTGTACTTGTCTTGGAGATTCCACTGTCTACATTGATAACCATAATCACACACACACACACACACACACACACACACACACACACACACACACACACACACACACACTTGGCTTACATTACAAATCAAATCGATTTTTCAACTTTTATTTAAGTGCTGCCTGAGGCGGAGTGCACTCACCATTACCATCACAGCTATACAACTCAAGATCAATTTTTATTATTTAAAATAAGTGAGTGAGATGGTTTTGTTTCCTTCTTCTTAAATCAAAAGCAGGGCTATCAGGTTCTACCCGGGTATTATATAAAAACAATAAATGTGACGAATAAAATGTTTTCTAAGTGTTAAAATTAGAAAGCTTAGCAGAAAAAAGGCATATATATATATATATATATATATATATATATATATATATATATATATATATATATATATATATATATATATATATATACCTGTAAATAAAAGTTTTTAAATTTTTTTTCATAATATTATTTTGTATTCCTGCAAAAAGAAAAGTTATAAGCTTTTATACTTTTCGTATTCTTTTTATACATTTTCATTCATATATATATATATATATATATATATATATATATATATATATATATATGATTAGTTTTTTTTTGGAAAAAGAAATCTATCAGGATGCTCAATTAAAAAGAAAATCCAAAAAAATAAGAGCATATTTATATTTTATATTTTGTGTACAGAAAGTTGTTAGATGAGATACATGAATATTGGCTGAAGAGAGCTTGATATGGATATCTAAAACGGTCCTAATTATCGGGCTTGAAACCGACGGTACCAATGACTCAATGCCGCTAGACTAGCATCTCTCCCAAGCCAAGGGTTGAACCTAGAACCGTCGTGTTGACAGTCGGTAGTTCTCCCACTCGACCATGGAATTGACGCCCGTAAATAACTCGTCGGAATATCTATTTTAAATAGACACCCGCCACCACTTTTATAGTGCTCAAATCGCATGTTCGTAAACAAACAAACAACGAGCTTCGCATTTTCAGCCAATTAAGTAGCGGGTGAGATTATTTACAACAGTGCTCTACCCAAATATATATATATATATATATATATATATATATATATATATATATATATATATATATATACATATATATATATATATATACGCGTCCCATCCCTCCTGTAAAAAGGTCAATTCATGATAGAGTATTTGCAATTCAATTTCAGTGATATATAAATTAAAAATTAAGAGCCAAATTTTCACAAAAAGCACTCGTTTAACTACAACCACTACCAACAATTTCCTGTAGTTTCTATCTGTGCCTAAATCTAAACGCAAATTCCATAAGCAAAGTTTATTTCATACAATTGCTCGCATGTGGAACTCTGTTCTGCTGGTTTGCTTACTAGATAACTACAACATGCTCGTCTTCAAGTCCAATGTAAACAAGTTCTTGATCTCCTGTCCCCTTAAATAATCAAAATCTACCTAATTTCCACCACCAACGATTACTATTTTGTCTCAGTGAACACCTTACATTCATTAACCCTTATCCTCAAGTGTCCTTCGGGCCTTGATAAATAGTGACTATCTTCTAAAAAAATAAATACAAATTATAAAATAAACATAAATTGTTACATGTGTCAAAAGAGTTGATAAATTCATCTACCTTGGCAGCACAGCTGATACCAGTGGAGGGACTAATGCAATTTTAGGATGGCATATATCCACCATCATGAAAAGTCATTAGGCAGCTATCAACAATTTTTCAAATGCAGGGACCTTATTGTATACATGCAATACCCATATCCGACTTATATTCTCGTATGACTGCAAAACGTGATCAAGGAAAAAACGCTAATGCAATATCATGTAGTCCCACACTTGACAATGGTGCCGCCCGATGTTGTGTTACATGGAAAAGGGCTGTCCCCTTTCCATGTAAATAAGAAGATTATTAGATAAGTGAAAATGAGATTAGGATAAGCCTAGAATCGAACCCTGTAGACAAAGTTTAGAAATGGAATATTAGAAATTAAGTCTATTGTTAAATTCTTTTAGAAATCTGAATATTAAATATGTCAGTAAAAGAATGAACAATGCAAATTAAATTATATTGTTTAAAAATATGTTAGAGTTATATGATGAGGATTCTTTTGTTTTTCAAGAGTGTGTTGGACAAACATATGGAAAGCCACGTGAAATTAGTCACATTTGAAAACACACTTCTGACGTCATAGACAAAGAATATTTCTCTATATAGGATACTATGGTTTCGGAATTTAGTCACTCAGTCAGAGAGTTGATCAGCTAAGAGTTGACATAGTCAGAGGAGAGCTCCTTAGAGGCGAAGGGTAGAAGATTAACCATGTAGATCAAAGTTTGAATTCCTGGCGTCATCGACCGGCCGATCAGATGAATAAAGAAGTCATCATTATGTTGTAATCGTTGTCTTCGAAGATTAAGTATCTCCTCCTCTCTATATGTGTTAAGAACTTGCTTCATATATCAGTCAGTCCATATTAATATGATGACTCCAAGAAGAATCCCAGAACTGTATATATGTCCCCCTATTTAGCAAAATCGTTACTGCCATTATAAATGTACCTGTTATATATGTCTCCGTGATCTTTAAATATGAACCCCCCACTACACAACAGTTATTTTCATGGTCTTCTTCTCCTGTGTCTTCTATTTTGGCCATGTTGTCACCTCTCATATTGGTGGCTCTCAAGGGGGTTCGACCAAGTTCACATGTATTTAAAAGAATTAAATAACTCAAAGGAAAACATAGAAAACACATTCTGTGGATGTCAGTTGCACTCTTAGTGTGTGTGTGTGTATGTGTGTGTGTGTGTGTGTGTGTGTGTGTGTGTGTGTGTGTGTGTGTGTGTGACACCATCGACACTCTACACACTAAGACCCACATCTACATCTACTCTCGAGGCTATGTTCAGTTGCACTCTAGCTGTGCATGTGTGGCATTATTGCTCCTATACTCACCAAGGTCCACATTTACATCTACTGTCAAGGCTATGTTCGTCAGTCGGTTGATCAATTCATTTCTCCATCTCGTCTGAGCCACGATCTGCCTTCAACTATCTCCACCTAGCCACTGTCCTTAACTGTATCCAACTTGAAACTTTCCTCAACTCAACTCGCAACTGTCGTCAACCATTGCACCTAATACTGTCCCACACTGTTCCTAACTGAAGAGAACTGTCACAAAACTCAGTCACTCCTTAAACTATCTTTAAAATATGTTGACCCCATTGTTCAATCCTTTTTTCTAAAATAACTGCCACACCTTGCTTAACAATTTCATGTCTTCTTTTTTTTTTTGTGCCTTCGTGACCAACTTCCTATATATTGTCTTTCCACCGACCCTATTTCCTACACTAAACTAGTAGGAGATCTCAGAGTACTAGGGGACCCCAGAGGTAGTGCGTTATAACCCACCAATGTGTGGACACGCCATGGCACACTACCAACTCCTACTCCACTGTTTTGTTAGTGCCCTTAGTTGGACGAAGACTAGGGGAACCAACTCCAAAATCAAACACCACTGCCTTGTGGGCCTTGTCACAGCAAAAGGCTAAGAGATGGGAACTCTGACTTCAAATCCTACTGCTGCCTTGCAGTTTTCCTTAAAAGGCTATGGAACCTCATCCAGAAAGAAAAGGCATAGTAGCGGACACGATAGGGCGACTGTCTACCTTACTGAGATTACTTTCGGCCAGAAGCAGCGGCCTCCTTTGCTGCCAGTCGTTGCGGGTTTGCTCCATTGAAAATGAGTATTGGAGATTCAGAGGGTGTTTACCTGATGTGCAACAGATACTACACCTAAACTGCACAAGCAAGTTAGGAGTCAAAGTGGAAAATCTTGTACAGAAGGATAAAGCGCTGAGGCCCCGACTAGTCATCGTCAAAGCTGACGGACTGCATGATGATGATGATGATGATAATGATGATTTCCTACACCTTTGTTCGCCAAATAAACTTATTTCCTCATTTTTTGTGATACTTCTTTTTCTTTCTCTTCCCAAAACTTGGAGGATGGGATACCAATAGTATCACACGAAAACAATCCTAGCTGCAGCATATTAGAAGGAGAACATTTCTGATCTCAATGTGAAGGCTTCAAAGGGAAATCGTATCATACAACGATATCTTAATTTGTAGTCAGTAGCCATCAGTCATCGGAAACACTACACACCATAAAGTGTGCCCCATATTTATGTTGATGGCTCAAATCCATACAGTAAACCTCTTAAGAGGATCGGTCAAGGACTAGCACAATTAAAAGAGCAACAGACATGAGAAATTCGAACCATTTACAAAATGCTTACCGTCAACATGAAAAAAGAAGACAAAAAATGCAACTAATAATATCAATTCTTTATCTCCATGCAACGCATGTCCTCAACCCTCACTGACCAGGTTTCATTTCCATATATCATCACACTGTGTACATATACCGGATAGACTCTTCCCTTAGTCAACCGGTTTAGAGAATAAAGATATGAATCTGGTGGTTATCAAAACCATTTTTAAGCACATGACTTATTTCAACCAATCAGATGTCACCGATGTACCTAGCTTGTGGGTGGACTTAATGCATGTGACTCAAGCTCCACCCACTTTTCTTTCCTTAAAGAGATAATCATTAATCATTTATTATGAAATTGTTAAAGTTTCCAACCGAAAACTCTTCGTTTTAATCATTCTATGTTTATAATTAATGACTAACATATGATTCTAAGACTCAGATTTTTAACTTTCAAGCAAATTATTTCCGTTTAATACGAAACAGTAATTAAAACGACTTTTTCGAAACTTACATTTTAATAATTAAAACTAATTGACCCAAAATATTACATGTGTCACTCTAGCATGTTGCAGTGATCCATTTAACATTTGCAACTTCCGTATGAACGACATTTTTGCTTTTCCACTACTCAGCTAAAAGTATAGTGTTGATTTGCTTTTCTTTTAATACATTATTTTTCATAATTGCTGTGGTGTCTGCCTTATGGATAACAATGAAATCTTTCTCTAACTATAAAGATCAGGAATTATACATATGTTATGCACACTTGGAAGTTGGGCAGACGTTATAATCCTCTTGATAGCCCCAAGGCTTTTCAAAGTAGGCCCATTTCATGATTAGCTTGATGAAAAAAAAAAGACAAGATGGAGCAAGATTGAGTGAATATGAAGGTCGTTCCATGATGGTAATATTTTTCTTAGTCATGAAAT
Source organism: Euprymna scolopes (assembly GCF_053919585.1). Classification (NCBI taxonomy): domain Eukaryota; kingdom Metazoa; phylum Mollusca; class Cephalopoda; order Sepiida; family Sepiolidae; genus Euprymna; species Euprymna scolopes. The sequence goes on along the minus strand of NC_136494.1, from coordinate 135,992,188 downwards.
ACCAGATGTTCAAGGCGTTGTGGTTAAATGCATGTTGATGGTGAAGAAGAAGAAGAAGAAGAAGAAGAAGAAGAAGAAGAAGAAGAAGAAGAAGAAGAAGAAGAAGAAGAAGAAAGAAAAAAAGAAAAATTAGAAGAAAAATAAAAAGAAATAAAGGAGTAAAAAAGAAGAGAAAAGAAGAAATAAATAAAGTAAAAGAAGAAAAAGAAGAATAGTAGAAGAAAAAGAAGAAGAAAGAAAAGTAGAAGAAAAAGGAAAGAAAAAGTTAAAAAGAAGAAAAAGAAAACGTAGAAGAAAACGAAGAAGAAAGAAATAAAGAAAAGAGAAAGAAAAAAGTAGATGAAAGAAGAAAGAAAGAAAAGAAGGAAGAAAAAAAAAGAAATGTAAATAAAAGCACCTGAAAAAAATGCAATTGTTGTTGAAAGTTATTTATTTCCGATATGTCATAATTGATAACCTTAACCGTGTATCGCTCTCACCCCAACAAGTTTCCTTACTTTTCAGACGCACCTTGTATATTTTCAAATAGTTCTTACTGGAAACCGTACATCGTGTATTGGAGACAAAAGGCTTTTGTATTTCCCCATGTCAATGAATCAAAATCAACAGCCATTCAACTGTTTTCTACCTGCATGGTGTCCTTTGGCATTCCCTGGTCTTGACCTTTTCAAAACTGGCGGCATTTGTAAACAAGTATGTTGTCATCGAATGCCAAGCTTTGACAAGATGATAATCATCATTATATTGCCTTCTATGCTCATGCAAGCTAATAAGTTGTTTGCTTCCACTAATGTAGTCGTTATTATTTATAAAGACTTCCGGCAATTGTTATCTATGTGAGCTTTTATTCTCTGATATTAAACTACACCCGGGAGTGATGCCCTAATTTAGGCGATTTGCTTAATCATGTTTTAGATTTTAGTTTATAATATTTCAATGTATTATAAAAATATTTTAATTTTAGATTTTATGCTTTGTTCAATATTCTAAATAAAAGTTTCTTATTTTTTATTTTACTAAAAGTAATAATTTTTCCTATATAGTTTTGGAATTTTATTTTTAACCCTCTCAACCATCAAGCGGTGCCTGGGGAAGATGAAGGGTTCGGTCGTTTTTGCCTTTGTGGAATGGGAAGCTTCTTGTCCTGTTTGCCTCTTCTTGTTCAGTTTGGCTGGTGGTGGGGCTGAGATCCTTCTCCTCATTATCATTACTATCTCCTTCCTTGCCCTACAGCAGTCTTGACAGGAAACACAGTTCCTTGCCCGTTTTCTTCAGATCGAGTGTAACCGTAGCCAACGAGAAATCTCGGTAGCCGTGGTGTAACCGGCCTTGGAGGAAGGAAATTGACATTGTTTCTCCATCGAATTTTGACGTTAAATATATAGAAACTTCCAGTTTGATATCTTTTAAATGTGTTCTTACTGGAACGTGCAACATGAATAAAACACATGAAGCTTAAATCTCATGGTTACAAACAAGGAGTGTTAAGGTCGCCTCTAAAATGACTGCGCCTGGCCCCATTTATTTACAACGGGCGGCTGTACCCGGCGTTGTGTGTAAGGGAGGGGGTAAAGTGAAGAATAAGTGAAGTAAAAAAACGATTTCTTAAAAAAGAAAAAGAAAACAGTGAATAAAGGTAAAAGAAATCGAAAAAAAATAAAAAGCAAAAATCATGGAAAAACGTGTTCAGAACCCCCCCCCCAAAAAAAACACAGCGAAAAGCGAAAAAAAAAAATGGCATAAGTAACCCTTCGATTTGGTTAATTCCAGTTTTTTTAAGCAACTACGAAGTAACCCTTCGATTCGGTTAATTCCAGTCTTTTGAAGCAACTACAAAGTAAACAAAACTCAAACCAGTGTTCCTTCGTAACTGTTCCTTGTGAACGTTCCTGCAACGGGTAGCGAGGAAAGGAGGAATTTATTAGAGAGAAGAGATTTTACCACTTCCATTGATTGTAACCGATTTTGGCCGTGAACTCTCAGCAGAAAAAATATAGGAATCTACGATTATCGAAGAAGTGAAGGGGTAATAGGCCTATAACACACCTCAGATATTCTTCTGCAGTTTGTGCATATTACATTTGCATGAAGTGTCTTGAAATTTAATCCTTTTAAGGTCAAAATCTAAGGGGAAAAATGAGTTCATTTTATATAGAAGAAGATAGAAGAAGATAGAATAGAAGAAGATAGAATAGAAGAATAGATAGATAGAATAGAAAAAGAAGAAGATAGAAGAAGATAGAAGAAAAAAAACGGTTACGCCCTCTGGTTGTAAAGGGCTATAATATATAATTAGTCCCATTAGGGTTAGTGATGTAAGAGAAGTAACTCTTCTCAATAGATTACACTTTGATGGTTATTAAACTTTCAACGAAATTTTATTCTCCGTTAATTACAATGCAAAAAGGTCTTATCAACTGAATTTGAATGAAATTATTTGTCTAAAGAAGACCAGAGGAAGGAACCGATAGTGTTTATTTTTTTATTTTTTCTGTAACAGACAGAATTTAAATTCACCGACCAGTCAGACAAGAAGAAGTCACTGTCCCCATGCGGTCTCCAGGGGGGGACAAACCCTCTTTGTTCAAGGAACTTAAAGGAAGAGATAGCCTTGGAATATAATTTAATCCGAAGTGGTTATTGCCAGAAGGCCACAGAATATTAAGAGAGCGTCCCCAAAGAAAAAGACTGAAAAAAGAGAACATTTTAAATATCTTTCATATGTTTGCATGTTTCTTGTCTTTCAGGTTTTTATATCAAGTAAGATTGTATTTTTATTTTAAATAGGAAAACGAGAATATTTCCCGTTTCTTCTTATAATTTGTTGCTATCGTTTGGACGATAAATTTAACTACTGTCGTTTCAGTCGAAAGAGCTAATTCTGGAATAACCACTCAATTAGAGACCCTTTTTATGTATGCCTATTTGTTTATTTTTTTTAATTGGTAATTCAAGGTTAATTTTTTACCCATGCTTTGGGAAATAAAAGCAGGCGACATTTTATTTCTTTTTTTTTAATAAAATTGGACGAAATTGATATGCTTGCATGAATATAGGAAAAATTATTGCACATGCATAAATATAGAACAAATTATTACACTTGTCCTATATTTATGCAAGTGTAATAAATTTGGAAGCACATTGCCATGATTATAATTTTAAGAATGTTGTATTTTTATTAAAACTTTGAATTCATAAAGATTTGTCATGCAAACATTTTTTTAATATAATAAAATGTAGGCTTTTTACGAATAAGGTATAAAATGTATGACGTTGTATGTTTGGCTTAAGTCACTTTTGTATACAGTGTGTATACATTATCTGAAGATATCGTAAATATATTATAAAATGTCTGCAATAGGGATGCTGTGCAGTTGAGCACTATTTTGACATTTGCTAACTATTACATACTCAAAAGGTTCAGACAACTTTGGTTAAAGGTAAATATTATTTCTAGGCAAAAATACAGTTAAAATTTTCTTTTTGTTCATTGACTGAGAGATAATTTATATGTGTTTCTCGTAATGTAGCATGTATCTACGCAATTTTAATATTCTTTATAAAGCACGTTAACTCTTTCCCTCTCTCTATTTTTCTCTGTCTCACTCTCTCTCTCTCTCTCTCTCTCTCTCTCTCTCTCTCTCATACACACACACACACACACACACACACACACACACACACACACACATATATATATATATATATATTGCTTTAAACAAAATGGCCGGCAAAACTCGAGGGGCCCCTTTCATCAACGGACTCATCAGGAGTTAATCATTAAATAAACAAATAAATAAAATAACCCATTCCCCTCCTCTTCCTCGGTAAAATTTACACGTATACCCCATAAGTCTGTTCTTGCGAGTTATTTTATTTATTTGTTTATTTTATGATCAACGATTAACTCCTGATGAGTCTGCTGATGAAAAGGGCCCCTCGGATTTTGTCGGCCATTTTGTTTAAAGTAATGTATAAGTTCTGTACCGTTAAACAGTTATATATATATATATATATATATATATATATATATATATATATATATATATATATATATATAACAGTAATCTACGAACACGTGTTTCGTGATTCTACCGCTCGTAAACGTAGCTTGACTGTTCTAGAATTCGAACCTCAGATTTAATATGGTCGAATGCGTTAACCGTTACGCCACGAGGCCCTAGATGATTTTACGTGTTATTTTTATTGCTTTTATGTTGATTTTTGTTAATCTTTAACGATAATATGCAGATTACATTTTTATAAGTAAAGTAATAAATATTTTAATTCTAGGATCATTTTAAATTTTAATAAAAAAGACGTGTGTTCGTGGAATGTTTTTATATAGTTGTTGATAGTATTTATCCACCGTAATGGTTTCGCCTGCATTCAAAAAATTGTGATGGTTGAGACCGGTTGCAGGCTACGAAAGACCAAAGAGTCTTCGAGAACTGTTGCGGAGCTTCGTCGGCGTCTAACCACTGAGCTGAACATCGCCGGTTGTCCTAAAGAACCCACTTTTCTTTATGAATCACAACACAGTCGAGAAACGGATCGTTCTTGTTGCATAAAAGAAAGGAAGATGGCACTTCATAATAGCGTTTCTTTTGGTTGTCGTTCAGTTTGTGAGACATTCATTTATCAAGTTTTTTTTTTTTGTTTTTTTTTTTTATCTTTCCAGTCTCTTTCAAATGGCTGGATATCATATACGTTACGTCTAATTCAAAAGCAAGTTTTCGAGTGCGTGGATTGGCTTCGACTTAATTAATTCTTTTCAACATCCGATGACCGATTACTACGTTCATCATCTTCCAGACTGTCATCACGACCACGAAATTTCTTAAACCACTATTGTGCTGTGAATTCAGCAGCGGTTCCTGTGCCAAACGCTTCCTTGATATCGCGAGCTGATTCTGTAGCTTTTCGGTCAAGCTTGAATTGAAATAAAAAAAAATAGTCCGAACTTAATTTTGTCCTTTTCTTATTCAACGTTCTGAAAAGAAGACATGATTGTTTTAAAACGATTGTAACTAAACGATTAGATAGCCCGAAAAGGGATCTTTAAAATGATATATAAAGTAAAAGTATTATAAAAAATTATAACGAAAACTTGTTTGAAAATACATCAAATTCAAATCAAAATTTATAATTCTGCTAGAACTTTCTTTTCAACCTATATATATATATATATATATATATATATATATATATATATATATATATATATATATAATTATTTTATTACTATAATAATTAAATACCTACAGACACTAGTGTTTCATCCTTTCGGGATTCTTCAGTGCAGGGTCTCACAATTACTACCAGTCGAACGATTCGAACTCCGCGACACGAGACATCTCTGGCTCGATTAGCGGAGGCCGTATCCATTCGGCTACCATTAATCGTGTGAAATAGCGTTGAATTTTAAACATTTTAATTTAAATGTTCATTACGTCAGACAGACAGTGATCAAGTCGTTATACGACGATCTACGCATAAGAGCTAAATTGACCGACTTTTATTCAACAGAAAGTGCTCAACGATAAGAAACGTATTTCTTAAAGGGGCTGTCATAATTATTTTTTTACTATAATAATTAAATACCTATATATATATATATATATATATATATATATATATATATATATATATATATATATATATATATATATATATTAGCTGGCAGCCTGGCGTTGTCCGGTCGTACAATACGCTTAAACATGATTTTTAAATTATTTAATTTATGCAGAGTGCTTGTGTATTATTACAGAATCAATCCTCTATCGATTATTATATATTACAAGGAATAATTTGCACAGTGGACTAATTAGAGAAAAAAAAAATGATAATGTCATTCATCAAATTCCGTTATTTACAATATTTGGGATGGCGATGAATGCCCTGGAAAAGTCACTTCTGATTCATGTTTAGTTTTAAAATATGCAAAAGAAGAAATGATTTGCAGCGATCTTCTTTTATCGTAGATTGAACTCATTAATACGAAAAAAATTAAAATAAAATGATGAGGTACACCCGGGCTTGAACAGGAGCTCATTCGATCTGTAGTCGAAAGCTCTACCACTAAGCTACATCTCCAGGTTATAATAAACCTGTTTTTTTGTTGTTTTATTTTAAGAAATGATTTGCGGTAGTTTTTTTTTTTTTTAGTTTTTTTTTTTTTTACTTCACTTGATTAGTGTAATGTAAAATATTCCCGTGTAAAAATTATTCTTTTTTATCGATAAAAGCTAAAGCTTAAGATCGGATTTTTTCGATTTTCGATATTTTTCGGATGAATTTCTGCACAAAACATATCTAAGAACACTGCCAGACATATAAATTAGCTTTGTGTGAAAGATAGGCTCGACCATTTCGGAATGTCACACACACACACACACACACACACACACACACACACACACACACACACACACACACACACATACATAAATAAATATATATATATATATATATATATATATATAACATTTTGTCTGGATGTGTCTGTGAGTTCGTTTCTTATGAACTCTGAAACGGCTGGGCTGATTTTTTTTAAACAAAAAATGAGAAAAAGTAAAAAACACACACATATATATATATATATATATATATATATATATATATATATATATATATATGTTGCTAAATGCGATTTATTGCTGCTACTGTTGCTGTCACTTGCCGCTATTACAGGTTTTACTACTATTGTGATACTGTCAAATTAGTTTGCTTGATTAGCAGAAATGAGAGAGGGAGAGAGAGAGAGCCTATATAACTCTCTCTCTCTCTCTCTCTCTTTCTCTCTCTTTCTAAGAATAACTAAGGATATAGAATACCAAGCACTGTATGTATGAGGACGTCAACACCTTTTCTACAAGAACTGTAAAAATATAACATTGTCATTTCCCCTGACCAGGATATACATGTGACTAGAGATCGCGTGAGAATTTAATATTCGCTTGAGATTTCCTTCTTCTAAGGAAGCCGGTTAAACCTGCCTAGATTTATTTGATCTGCACGGGCGAATACACTGTTCTCCTTTGCTCTGTTTATTATAGCAGTATCATGGCCTTTTTGCTTGATATATCCTGCTCTTTGCAACATTTTCTCATTTGCAGAGTACGACATTCTTAGCAGAGATCTAATTTGCCTTCCTATTAAAGTTAATGGACTTTCTAGTCTCGCAGTACATTGTGTGATAGCTTAAAAGCAGACTTTTTTCTTTCCGCTGAGAATATGCATTTAGGTCAGTTTTTATGATCTGCAGTAAAACATTGTATCTACATATCGACAAAATTGTAATCCTCAAGAGATAATTGATGAACATATCGTGTGAATCTGAAGATTTTGTTATTGGTATTGGTTTCCCCAATATTTTTCTAGTCAGAATTCTTTCTAGTAAGACATCAGGTACTTACGGGAGGGATCACGTAAGATTGCTGACATCTTATGCGGCAATGATTATTGTTGAATGGACTACAGTTGAATTAGGGCACTCAGGTCGTTAGTTTGTGTCTTTCTTTTTTTTTTTACAAGGTAGTCACCACTTATCAAGACCTGAAGGCCACTCGAGGATAAGGGTTAATGAATATAAGGTGTTAATTGTTAATGGTGTAGATTGGGTAGAATTTGGATTTTTATGGAAACGGCTTAACAAGAAGTTGTTAACATGGGACTTGAAGGTTACCACATTGTAATCAGCCGGAATGCATGCCAATGGAACAGTATTCCACATGTGAGCAGTTTTGGGAAAAAAGTTTTCAACATGGAATCTGAGTTTAGATTTAGGCACAGAGAATTGTTGATAGTGGTTGTAACTAGTTGAGTATTTTTTTTTGGGGGGGGGGCCAGGGGGTACCATAGATTGGAGCCCAGATTTTTTTTGGCCAGGGGGTACCATAGATTGAAGCCCAGATTTTTTTGGCAAGGGGGTACCATAGATTGAAGCTCAGATGAGCATTTGCCATGAAAATAACAATAGAGTAGAAAGACCTGCAACATTTCTTCTGTGGGAAAGAGGCTGCAGGGAAGAGAAAAGGGCATCACCTACTAGGTTACAAAGTTGGTTTTGACTCTATCAAGGCAAGATAGGGCGCTCCGAGCAGTTCCTGCTCAGATGTGGCAACAGTACTCTATCCTAGGACGTACATGACTTATACAGATAGAAAATTGCATCAGCAATGAGATACCGACTGGAGCAATAGAATGATCCAACCATTTTTCCAGCAATTTCTTGGCAACAGATTTGGTGTATGTGTTCAATTTCAGATCATGAGTGAATGTTAAGTCAAAAGCCATTCATTTTAATTGGGGCCAGATAGGGATCAGAGCGATTATGATGAACAGAGAGAAGCTTAGTTTTAGAAGCATTAAAATTAACCAGCCACCTTTTCCCCATTGTATCACATGCTCAAGTTTAGAAGACAGAGAATCAAAAAAATCTTCGTCATTGCTGGCTTTTGAAATGTTGCTGAAGATTGTGGTGTCATCTAATGATCTAAAAATGTGATTTGGGAGATCACTGATGAAGATCAAGAAGAGAGTTGGGCCCAGGATGGAACCTTGAAGGACGCCAGCGTTGATACTATGTGTTTCTGATTTCTACCTATCGATTACTACTCTTATCAGCCTATCAGAGAGAAAAGATTTAATAATTGAGAGAATAGCTGGAAATCTTGTGAGGTAGATCTTTATGCCATATCTTATTGCTCTAGAGATAAAGCTCCTGTCGAGAGATTCACTAATTCTGTGTGATATAACAGTTAGTACATCAGCTGTAGATCTAGCAGAATGGAAACCATATTGCATTTCACTGAGTAGGTTATTTCTGTTAAGTTGGTTAACCACTTCTCTATTTATCACAGATTCCAACAACTTACTCATGATATTATTGATTAAAACAAAAGATGTCCCAAAAGCATCATAAATAATCAATAAATCAATAAATAACACAGAACAAATTAGGATTATACAACATCTGTTTTTTATATTTGTCTTTTATAAAATAACGGCTGATACATGTTCATATTGAGACAAAAGTGAAGTCAGCAATTAATAGAAAACAGGTGGTATTCACTTTATGATTTTTTTTAGCTGTGTTTTACATGTCGAAACTTTATTCTCTTCATGATTAGAAAGAGAGTGAACCTTAGTTAGTATTTCTAAAGTAACGTCAATGAAGAGTTCTAATAAAGGGGAATAACTAATAACTGACTATTATAATGCATACCCTATCTTCATAATTTAAAAGATAGACATAACATCACATCAGAGACGCCCCATGGTGAAATAACTTTTCTCTTCCAGCAGAACAATGCGCAAATGAGACTACTTACTGAATGGTTCCAAGCAGCAATTGAAGCACATGTTCCTACACGGAAGTTCTATAGCAAACCCCACTCTCCCCAATGGTTTACTTCTACATGCGCAGCTGCCATTGCTCAGAGGCAACATGCATACCATAGATTTATCCAGCACAAGTCCCGTACAAACAGACAAAAGTATATAGAAGCTAGAAATAATTGCAAGAAAGATGTACCAACAGCTAAGAGTAAATATACTGAAACCAAGAAACACAAAAATTAGGAACATGTGATTTCTTGGAAATCTACAATACTATAGTAAATAATGGGTAATCGATAATACCCCAACTATCAAACAATCATGAGGTTGTTTGCACAGCAACTGAGAAAGCTAACATGCTTGCCCGTCAGTTTGGCTAAAACTCTACCTTGGACCCAGAAAGCCATTCCCTCCCTGATTTTCCTCTGCAAACAAAAAACCACACTAGATGATATTCAGTGTAGCTTAATCGCCATATATATATTTTATAAATTACTAACTAGCTCTACCTACGTATCGAGCACTTTTGAAGTAAATACTTAAAGTTTACGCATAAATCTATACTTTCGTATATTAATTTTATGTGAGTAAATGAAGCAGTTATATATATATATATATATATATATATATATATATATATATATATATATATATATATATATATATATAGACTAGCAAAAGTACCCGTCATTGACTGGGTTCAAAAACAGCCTACACAAAATTGACTCTGATTTATTAAAGTATGATAGGTTATGAAAAGGAAGAGTTGTAAAGAGATAGCTTCGAATTTGAGGGTATCAAAACCAAAGCAAAATATGATGAAAGTAAAAATAAAATAGATAAACCCCATAATTTATTATATCATACCTGTTCACACTGAAGCACTTATCACAATATTCTGTGGATCTATATTAAAAAACCTTGTTAAACTTTGTGACATATTTCCATTCTATGGAAGTCAGGCACGAATGAACGAACACTCCATAATTTTCTTCAAACTGAAACATAATTATCAAAATATACTCACACAGATAGATATGAAAAGTCTTTATTAAAGTTTGTGCCTATTTCCATGCTATGGAGACCAAGCGCGAACGCAGACCCCACAATTTTATTATACCATACTTATTTAAGTTAAAACATACTTATCAAAGTATTATTTTGTAAATCTATATCAAAAACACTTGTAAACGTTTTTTTTTTAATTTTTATTTCCATACTTTGTGGAGCAGGCGCGTACGCAGACCCCACAATTTTAATGAATCATCATTATGCCAGATCAAACATACCCATTCCTGTGTCTCGATACATCTTCTATCATTATATGTGATCAGTTTTCTATAATAGTCAACCATATAGGAGCCTATTCGTGACCAGACACACACACACAGACGTTCAGCTTTATATTATAGATATATATGCAAACAAAAGTACAACAAATTACTTAGTTAATGCTTTTCTGTTCTTTCGAAGAATTGTCGATTTCGAAGATATTTTCCCCTTTAGTGGAACGTTGATAAAAGCGACATCTTTTAAATGTTACGTACCTTTCCTGTTGAAAAAGTTTTCTTGACTGATAAAGAAAATGTCTACTTAACTATTCATAAAAAATAATATATTCGCAAAGATAGCTTTTTTTTCTTCGCCAATAAAAGATGTCTTCTTAATTATTTATAAAAATTAAGACGTGTGACAAGTTTTATTACATTTACTTTCATTTTATTTATTTATTTCAATTGTATTTTACGCTAGCGGGGGTACACGGCGTTGCCCGGGTGTTTTTAGGTATGTGTGGTGTTAAATAAAAAAGAACTCGGGGGGGTAGGATCGAACCTGAAGCCCTGAGGCGAAGTTTGAAAATAAAATCGGCCAGCCAGAATGAGTTAGTGAAAGATGTTTGAATTTATTCAAGAACGAAATTGACAGGTGCGCGACCGGAAGTCGTCGAGCGTTACGACGACAACGACGACGACAACATAGGTTTGTTTGTTATAAGCGAAGTAAAAAAAAAGAAAACAACGTTAAAACTTAAGCGGGAAAAAAAACTAAAAAAAAACTAACGTAAAGCAAACGAACGATGAAAACAGAAAACGAACACGTGAAAAATGGCTTCAATAAGCCTGTTCCGATATTAAAATTTAAAAAATCGGTGGGTACTCGGGTGTTTTTGGGTGTCGCTAATAATAAGTGAAGTAAAAAAAAAAAAAAAAGCAGAAAAACGAAACACTGGTTCAATATTTAAATTTAAAAAATCGAAAAAAAAAAACCCATCTCACACCACGATTCGAACCCAAAACTTTTAGATTATGAAACAAAGCCTTAACAAACTGAGCTAACACGACGTACATGAAATTTATTCGGTTTTTCAACTATTTAAAGTAAATCAGGTCACGACGTCATCTGACGCATGCGTAGAATCAGTCATTGTCACGAGAGGACCGTTTTTGTTGACCCCTCTCCCCTGTCGAAAATTGTTGATTTCGGGGTGAAAAAGTTAACGTTTTTGGCCAATTTTTCGATATTTTTCGAGCAAAGGATAGAGCTTCGATGTGACATCAAGTTTGTGAATTTTCGTTGCGTCTGTCGAAAGTTTTTAGCAGACATCCAAACATACACACAAACATACATACATACATACATACATTTTCGCTTTTATATATATAGATTGCAATATTATATCGAAGGAATATATTTATTTCTAACATTTAAAAAGTGGTGCAATGCAGAATTATTGTTTTTAAATAAACTTGTTTATTTTTATGTTTATGTTTTATTATCATGTTGTTTGTTTTAATCAACTTACTTTCGGCGATATACATCATCATCAGGCAGAGAAACGTTGTTTTTTTAATTAAATTTTTCCGTTACACAACATGATGCCAGGGGGAAGGAAATGAAAAAGAAAAAAAGACAAACTGCTTCTAAGCCTGATAATGTCTATTACGTCTAACATAAAGTTGATTTTAAATTTTAAATAAACACTTTTTTTTTTAATTCTACGTTGTATTCGTTTCTTAAATTTACAAATTCCAATTATTTATTTAAAAATGTAACAATTAAATGAAAATAAAAAGAATGCAAAAAGCAGGTTCCTAAAACTGTTCAAGTCGATGAGATTCTATTTATGGCTGTATAAATAATGAATATTTTCTGTGCACTTGGTAACCATTGCCTTTGTGTATTATCAATGATAATACATGTTCGTTTTTGTTACAACAGCAAATGCAACACGATGAAAACAAGCAGTTGGTTAACAACAACATTTAATTTATTCGCAGTTTGTCAAGGACAAACATAAAAGAAGGTTAGAAAGACATGTAAGAAAGATCACTTAAGAGGCAAAACAGTTAGGATTTAAAAGCCATGCTCAGAATTAACTAATGATGGTATCAGTCTGATTCGAGCTTTAAAGTATCTCCCGTATAAGGCAGACCAGCAGTGTTGACTGCTCTGTCTTTTCTAATAGTATGCTTTTTCTTGTCTTCTTCAATGTGTGTAGATTTAGTAATTGTTGTCCCTTTGTGGCAAGCAATATGCCAGGAAAGAGGGTTGCCTTTTTTCTGTTGTTCTTGGCCTTCGGGCCGGGATCAAAGTGACGTGTTCCCCGCCTAGGTTTGTTTTATCCTTAGCCTCTTAGCTAGCTGAGTGAGTGCTCCCCCCCCCGGATTAGGAAGCCTCCAAGATCCCCACCCCCACCTAATTGTAATTTTTTCTTTTCACCCCTCTCTCTAAATTTCACCCATCTTGGAGAGAAATAAATCAATCACTACCACCACCCCCATCCTCTACCCCGAAATTTTCTTTTCTCCATTTCGTCCCATCTAGAGAGTATCCCCACTTAGAGACTGGCCCGCAGGAGCTCAGGTCCTTTACAAACCAAAGTGGAATGGGCAGTCTATCAACTAGACAAGGTTGCGAGGGCCCTACTAACCACTACTGGTATTGTTTTTTTCTTCTCCCACCCTCGACACAAATGAAATATTGTATTACCTTTATTGTTATCTTTTTTGTTTTTACACGCTAAAAAAATGTTTTAAAAATTGGGTGCTAAGTAGGACGTCCTCAAATACGAAAGGGCGAATGCGGTACTATGGTGAAAGAAGATTCTAGCTAAGAGAAACTTTTGTTTAGTTCTAGAGTGACAAGGATGACCAACGACCCCCATTGTTTTCCCCCCTTTTGAGTTGGCCTTGTGCCTAAGTTTTTTGTTCATGTTCATTTTTTGCCTGAATAAAAGATTTAATATCTCAAAGTGTAGTATCTGTTCTGCAGATGCTGCACTTAAGGTAATTTGTCCCAGTCAATGGAGGGGAAACCCTTTATACTGGGCCAATTATTATTTTTGGTCCCAATCAGAGTGCCCCTTTTGCCGGTTTTTCAGGGAGCTGGTTTAACCCCACATTAAAAACGACCTTGTGTCACATTTTGCTTTGGTGGGAAAGCAAATAAATATTAATATGCCAGGAACATCTGTCTTGTGCTAAGTTTTCCCATGAGTTATAATATAAACCGAAATTTTTGAGGGAGACTTACAAACTAGTAAAACAAAACGTAAAACGTGTCCAAGGCAAGGTCTCGTTTTTGAATTTTCCATCTTGTGGAGAACAAAGATATAAAATCTTGTGCCAATGTAACACAATGAGGAAGCCTCCCTTTCGGGGTAGTGGGGCGTTTGCATTAATAAACCTTATACCTAACAACTAACCGTGTGCCTAACTTGTTCTGTACTTATGGGGAAGTGAAAACGTGCATTAAAATCTCTCTCTCTCTCTCTCTCTCTCTCTCTCTCTCTCTCTCTCTCTCTCTCTCTCTCTCTCTATCCTTCAATGAAAAAGAAGAGGGAAATTGAATTTTAATTCTATTTTTTTTATAACAGTTGGGACTTGGATCCTGGGCGCGACAGACGTACATAGCAGTTTTGCCGCATGCTGACGACTAAATATGCTCCTCCAGTGTGAAACGTAAAATAAATTATATATTTTTTATAAAAATGCATTTGTTCGCTATTTTTGTACAAGTGCTAAATTTCAGCATGCGATTCCTGCTACTTAATGCCAACAATGGAAACGGTGCCTGCACACAATGAAGACTCAAGAATCAACCTATGCCAGCCAGTTATAGCCAATGACATATCCACCTGTTGATGTTTCCACGCACCTATCGTTTGATCGTGTCTAACACCAAGGGAGCTGGTTCCCTCAACCAAGTAACACTTCCCAGAAAACGATAGTGTCATACCAATAACATTCTCTAGTGTAAAAACCAACAAGTTTCTAAAATAATCACAAATGCTGTCTGAATTACACAATGAACTAGTGATGGTATTTGTTCATCGCTTGTAAAGATGGCCGTGATTATGCGATTGATTTGTGAATCCAGAAATCGGTGCCAGTTCGATTCAAGCTCTAGAGTATCTCCCGCATGTGAGACACCTGTTAGTCTGTTGCAAAATCTATCTTTTTTTAATAGTACATTTCCTCTCGCCTTCTTCAATGCGTGTAGATTCAGTAATTGTAGCCCCTTTGTGGAAAGCAATATGCCAGGAACATCTGCCTTGGGCTAAGTTCTCCCATGAGTTAGAATATAAAACCGGACTTTTTGAGGGAGACTTATGAACTAGTAAAACAAAACGTGAAAGGTATATCATATTATTATGCATTCCATTTTTATATAAAGTAAATAAGTTTGTTAAAAAATATATAAAAAAAACAAGCTGTTTCTTTCATTTCTGAGGATGGAGATAGAGAGACGACTAGAGAATCTATTTGATTATGGAGTATGGATCAGATTAATTCCTTTGCCAGAATGAGTAAACCGTCTTACTTTCAATTTACTGCATAACTATACAGGAATATCTCCATCTAAGTACAATTCATTTCGAAATTGCTAAAATCTAAATATTTGACATCAGCAACGCCAATAAACTAAAAAAAATTTTCAGATTATTGAATGGGTGAGAAAGGTAATAACGTACATAAACGCCTCCGTTCAGTCTCGAAAGACAATGGATATCCCCTGTAAGAGATGTTTGTGCATGTAATTATGAAGGAAGGGTTGCACAATCTCTAACCATACCGCTCCTAAATCGGCACTGCTTGGGTCCAGTGGCAAGGAGGAGTCCAGGACGATTGGAAACAATGCCGAGATAAGCAGAGAGCACATACAGCACCTTGAATTCCCAAATGGTTACTCATTTTAGTGCTGACCAGGTTCAACCTTGTTTAACTTCGGTGATCTAACAGGAACCGGTGTGTTAACATAATTATGTCATATATGTACATAAAAACGAAAGTACAAGTGTATTATAGTTTTATTGTTATTTCTTTATTGAACAATGAATGAACATATTTTTTTTTACTTGGAAGTCATCACCTATTTAGGCCCAAAGGCCACTCGAGGATAATAGTTAATGAATGTAAGGTGGTAGTTTAGTAATTGTTAATGGTGTAAATTGGGTAAAATTTAATTATTTATGGAGACGGCTCAACAAGAACTTGTTTATATTAAATTTGAAGGCTACCATGTTGTATTCAACCGGGTAGCAGGCCAGCGGAACAGTGTTCCACAGGCGAGATGTTCTAGGAAAGAAGCTTTGTTCATGGAATCTGCGTTTAGATGTTTTCGCAGTTTGTATCAAACTCTGATATGATTAATAAATGCCAAATCATTTAAACTGATTTGTTTTGTCTGAGTTTTTGTTTGTTTGTTTTTTCTTGTGTGACGAGATGTGAATACTATCGTCTGCAAGAGAATCACATCTCGATTTGTTGTTTATCACTTTTCCAAGAGATGATATAAAGGTTGAGTTTGAATTTCAATTCGAAGCACGAACGACCGACTGGTAATTACTTGAAGGCAAGGATGAAGAAAGGTTTCAGTAGAACGTCGGAACGTGGCCAAGAGTTTCGCTGAGGCTGAACAATGCTTTTATTTCTGTGAATGTCAACAAGCGAGAAGGAGCAGCTCAGTGTCGGCCATTTTCTCTGTCGCAAAAAGAGGAAGAAGATGAAAGTCGTTGGTAAAAGTTCAAGCAGAGGCATTTTTTTTTTTTTTTGTCGCATTCGTTTTGCCAAGCAACCATCTAAAAGCCATAAAATTACATGTTATTCCGCACGTAATGTTATTCTCTACATAATGTTACCAACATCTTGAGGGTCTTCAATAACAGCCATTTCAGTCAGGCACTTGGCATTCACTAAAGATGATGACTAACCCTGACGATAAGTGATGCTGCCTATATTTAGAGAGACAGAATAGCAATTCTTTTCTTTTCCAATCCTTCATGTTTTCATTTCTCCCATTTTTTAAAAACTCTTTTTCACCCTAAGCAAGGCACATTGCCACATGAAACGTAAGAAGCTACCATTTGGGATCATGTCAAAACAGGGACTGTGAGGAGTTGAGCAGCGAAACATCTGTCCACATTACATTCAAACTTCTGCAGTTTAGTAGTCAGGAAAGCAGGAAACAGAGAGGGAATTCCAAAGTCTAGCAGTCCGAGGGAAGAAACTATTATAGTAGAAACATTTCATCTAGGGAACTCAACAATAAAGAGGTGGAATTTTGCTGCTTGTCAGATTAGTTGGATGTATGTATGTCAAGGGGGCACTTGTGATATGATTTCATCAGAGCACATTCCTTTAAAACATTTGTAAAACAGAGACAGGGATACGACATTCCTTGCAGAGAAATAGAAGTAAAATGTTAAAATATGTGTTGTTTTTTGTCTTATTTGTAGATATTTTGAAAACTATTTCGCTTGTTTCTTTCATGATTTGTTTCGGTCAGTGGAGAGAGAGGGGTCTATTTATAATTAATTGCTGTGGTGGGTCCATCCTACGGATAGTAATGAACTCTTCCACTTATTATTAAAACTTTGAAAATGTGTTTCTCGGTGATGATGCACGAGTCTTGCATTCATGGCAGTCGGACTGACGTATAACCACACTCTTTATTTGTTGTATTAACTTTTCTGTCCAATATATTTCGTTTCTACTGATTGCTGAGGTGTGTCTTTTTTTTACCCTTATATGACAACATTATTTTTTTACAATTGGGTCGAAAAGCTATTTGATGATAACGGTTAATGAGATTAAATAATTATCTGTCAAAAGATGACACTATGAGGGTACTAATATTAATCAATGGTATGCTGTAGGTAAAGAACAATTAATGTCACTTTATGTAGGAGGAAAGGGTTGTAGAGTATATATCTATCCTGTAGGTCTCGTTTGGTATAGAAATAAATACTGTTCATAGAAATTAAGTGGCAAGCTGCAAATTTCACTAAATTTGTAATTATTTCCAACAGTTTTGAACAGTTATCTAACTTTGGTTGTTATGTTTTCGGATCATTTCCCCATAACAAAATTGATCTGTCCCCAAATTGACTGAGGGATTGACAATTATTGGACTCAAACTACTAGAACCAGCATGTGAGTACATTCTGAAGATCACGTGGAAGCTGTGAATCCGACTGCTTGACAAACCAGGCAACTTAACCCTTGTCGTCATTATGTTCGATGTTGGACTGCGTCAGTTCATTCTGTGCCGGGTAGAACTTATGCCATGTTTTTCTCTCTGCTAATGGATGAGAATAAAAAGACAATGCTAAAAAAAGTAAATTTAATTGACTTTTGCGTCTAGTCTTTCTGGTACAACAAAATTGGTTAAAAAAATCATTGCTTGATTTATATATTTAGTGACCTTGAATAAAACTGGGGTAAGAAATGATTGTTAATGGTTCGAAAGGTTCGAGCTGATGTCGGGGAAAATGTGTCAGGGGTCGAGAATTGAAAGTTTGAGGCTATTTGATGTAGAGATGAGATTTCGTTAGGAGCAAAAAGGAAATGCGCATGTCATGGAGTTCTGAAAATAGCAAATATTAGGGGACACACACACACGCACACACGCTCTCGCTCTCTCTCTCTCTCTCTCTTTTCTCTCTCTCCCTCTCCCCTCTCTCTCTCTCTCTCTCTCTCTCTCTCTCTCTCTCTCTCTCTCTCCCTCTCTCTCAATGGTTGCTCAGTGGTTGCTGGCAGTCCTGAAAGTGGCTTTAGTCTCAGTACATCTTTTATGTTAGAAACCACGGAAAAAGTGATTTCTGTGTGCAATGGCAGCAGCACATTCTGGAGAGAACTACAGTTGGCTGTTAGGTTTTTGCTGGAATTTTTTGGAGGGTATGAAACAGTCTAGGTATGGAAATTATCCCAGTCAGCCATAGAGTATCGATATACTGTACGATGGAGGACCTATTACATTTAGTTTTTATCTTAACTGATACGACTGAGTGGTCGGAAGATCCTAGTGGAGACAAAACGGAATGATTAATTTTTTCTTCTTTTTTTACTTTTCTTATATATATTCTGTATCCTCTATTTATTTAAATTTTTTTCTAATTCCTCATTATTTATTTCCCTTTTTCTTCCACATTTCGAATTTTATTTTCATTTTTTTTTCATGCATCTCCATTTCATCATCCTCGAATGTTTTTCATTTTTAATCTAAATATTTTTTAGTTAGTTTTATCTTTTTAACTTTATCTTTATACAATGCCGGTTTTTCTCCTCTTCTGATGAGAAGCATTTGGCTTCAAAATGCAATAGCCTGAAGAGGTTTTTTCTTCTTCTTACTTTCATCTTTATTGACCTGATAATATAATAGAGTTTCTATGTAACTTTACTCCTTACCTTTATAATTATCATATATATAATTACTGTAAGAATAAAAACGGTCTGAAAGATTTTTGAAGACACATTGTTTTGATTAATATACATTTTAAAATCTGTCTATTCTAAAATTATGTTCATGTAAAAATACAATTGCATAAAATGCATTCGTGATGCTATTAAAAATGAAAATCTTACTCTGAAACGTGTTTTATCTCTGCCGATGTTCAAAAAGATACTGACAATGGCACAATGGTGTAATGGCATAATCGGTGACAGATGTTCCGTTGGGACAAAGAACCGTTGAGTTTAAAAAGAAATTAAGTTCAATATTTATTTTAAATGTCCACTGATACATGTTATCTAAACGATAGCAAAATGGTTGATGACAGTTTGATAATATAAAAAGGGACTTGATCAGGTTTTACTAATAATTAACGACAAATTAAGGCACGTTAAATGTACGACAAGGTACAACAACTGCTCTTGCTGATTCTCTATTCGGATGATATTTATCCGAGCAACGTAAGATTATTCCAAGAACAACAAGAAGAATCAATTTTATTTTTGTTTTGTTATATTTTTGTTTAAAAAAAAACTACAAAAAATAAATAAGTTTTATTTTTCTGATTGTTTTATTTTCAGACTGACAGGCTGAGATTTGGAAGAATTAAATAATTTTTTTTCTATATTTACTTTTTATTGTCATTTTTTTTTTTAAACATTCACCATTACCAAAAATAATTGCTATAAAAATAAATAACATTTAAGATTTTTAAAAAGAAAACAAATCTTTTTCTTTAAACTTAAGGGAAAATTCTTTTCTTTTTATGTTTTTTTAATATTTCCCCTGATTCTAAAGAAAAAAAAACTTGTTTATTTTTTATAAAAAAATTTGTGAGAAAAAATATTAATAGCAGGAGCTATTTGTCATGCCTTAATTTGTAGTGCCTTAATTTGTTGTGACTTAATTTGCAGTGTTTTAATTTGTTGTGCCTTAATTTTTTGTGCCTAATATTGTTGTGTCTTTATTTGTTGTACCTTAATTAGTTGTGCCTTAATATGTTGTGTCTTAATTTGTCGTGCTTTAAATAGTCGTACCTTAATTTGTTATGTCTTATATTAGCTGTGCCTTAAGTTGTTGTGCCTTAATTGATCTAGGCTTAATTTGTTGTGTCTTAATTAGTTTTTCTTTAATATTTTGTGCCTTGATTTAGTGTGCCTTTATTTGCCGTGGCTTAATTTGTTGTATCTTTATTTGTTGTGCCTTAATTTGTTGTGCCTTTATTTTTGTGCCTTATTTTGTTGTGTCTAAATTTGTTATACCTTAATTAGTTTACCTTAATTTGTTGTAAATTTATTTGTCTTGCCTTAATTTGTTGTACATTTATTTGTTGTGCCTTAATTTGTCGTACCTTGATTGTACCTTAATTTGTTGTGTCTTAATTTGTCTTGCTTTAATTTCTTATAAATTAATTTGTTGTGCGTTAATTTGACATACCATAATTTATCGGACCTTAATTTATTGTGCTTTAATTTGTTGTGCCTAAATTTGTTTTACCTTAATTTGTTGCATCTTTATCTGTTGTGACCTGATTTGTTGTGCCCTAATTTGTCGTGCCTGATTGGCTCGTGCCTTAATTGTCCGTACCTTAATTTGTATTGCCTTAATTTGTATTGTCTTAATTTGTTGTGCCTTAATTTGCTGTGCCTAAATTTGTTGTGCCCTAATTTGTCGTGCCTTAATGTTTTGTGTTATTATATGTCGTGCTTTAATTTGTTGTACCTTAATTAGTTGTGCCTTAATTTGTTGTGCCTTAATTTGGCATGCTTAATTTATCGTGCCTTAATTTGTTGTACATCAATTTATGCAGCCCACATTTGTGCCTTAATTTTTTGTGTCTTAATTAGTTGTGCTTTAATTTGTTGTGACTTTATTTGCCGTACCCTAATTTGTTGTTCCTTTATTTGTTGTACCTTAATTAGTTGATCCTTAATTTTTGTGCCTTAATTTGTTATGTCTTTATTTGTTGTACAAATTAATTAGCTGTACCTTAATTTGTTGTGCCTTAACTTACTGTGCCTTAATTTGCTGTGTCGTAGTTTATGGTCTAAATTTGTTTGCCTTAATTTTTTGCCTTTATTTGTCATGCCTGTATTTGCGTTCCTTAATTTGTTATACTTTTATTTATAGTGTCGTAATTTGTTGTGCCTTAATTTTTTGCCTTATTTTGTTGTGCCCTAATTTGTCTTGCCTTAATTTGTTGTACATTAATTTGTTGTAAATTTTGTTGTCCCTTAATTTGTCGTGCCGTAATTTGTTGTGCCTTAATTTGTCGTGTTTTAATTTATTGTAACTTAATTTGTCATACCACAAATTCTCGTGCCTTTATTTATTTTACCTTAATTTGTTGTGTCTGAATTTGTTTTGCCTGTATTTGTTGTGCCTTAATTTTCTGTAGCTTAATTTACCGTGACTCTATTTTTCGTGTCTTAATTTTTTGTGCCTTAATTTGTTTTGTCTTAATTTGTTTTGTCTTGTTGTGCCTTAATTTGTTATGACTTAATTTGTTATGACTTGATTCGTTACACCTTAGTCTTTTGTGTCTTTATTTGTAGTACCTTAATCAGCTGTGCCTTAATTTGTCGTGCCTTAATTTATTGTGCCTTAATTTGTTTTGTCTAAATTTGCTGTACATTAATTTGTTGTGCCTTAATTTGTTGTGTACTAATTTGACGTGCCTCAATTTGTGCATTAATTTGTTGTGTCTTAAATTGTGCCTTAATTTGTCGTGTCTTAATACGTTGTGCCGTAATTTGTTGTATCCTAATTAGTTGTGCCTTTATTTTTTGTGCCTTCATTGGCCGTACCCTAATTTGTTGTACGTTAATTTGTTGTGTCTTTATTTTGGGGGGCCTTAATTAGTTGTGCCTTAATTTTTGTGCTTAATTAGTTATGTCTTTATTTAGTGTACGAATTAATTAGTTGTGCCTTAATTTACTTTGCCTTAGTCTGTTGTGCTTTAATGTTTTTCTAGATTTGTTGGCCTTAATTTTTTGTGTCTTAATTTGTTGTGCCTGTATTTGCATGCCTTAATTTGTTGTATCTTTATTTCTTGAGCTTTAATTTGTTGTGCCTTAGTTTGTCTTGCCTTAATTTGTTGTAAATTTCGTTGTGCCTTATTTGTCGTTCCTTAATTTGTGGTGTCTTATTTCGTCTTGCCTTAATTAGTTGTGCATTAATTTGTCATACAACAATTTTTCGTGCTTTTATTTATTTTTCCTTAATTTGTTGTGCCTAAATTTGTTTTGGCTTTATTTGTTGTGCCCTTATTTGTTGTGCCTCAATTTTTTGTGCTTTAATTTGTTGTGCCTTAATTTGTTGTACCTTAATTTGTTGTGTCTTTATTGTTGTGTCTTTATTGTTGCTCCTGAAATTGTTGTGCCTTAATTTTTGTGCCTTAATTTGTTATGCCTCAATTTGTTGTGTATTGTTGTGTCTTAATTTGTTGTGCCTCAGTTTGTTATGCCTTAATTTGTTGTGCCTTAGATTGTTGTGTCTTTATTTTGTGCACCTTAATTAGCTGTGCCTTAAATTGTCTTGCTATAATTTGTTGTGCCTTATTTTGTTTTACCTTAATTTGTTCTACATTAATTTGTTGTGCCTTAATTTGTTTACCATAATCTGTGGTGACTTAATTTATTGTGCCATAATTTGTTTTGCCTAAATTTGTTGTGCATTAATTTGCGGTGCCTTAATTTGTTGTGCTTTAATTTTTTGTGCCTTAATTTGTCTTTCCTTAATTTGTCTTTCCTTAATTTTTTGTACATTAATTTGCTGTGTCTTAATTTGTCGTACCATAATTTGTTGTGCCTTATTTATTGTGCCTTAATTTGTTTTGCCTAAATTATTGTCTAAAAGTGTTGTGCCTTAATTTGTCGTGCTTTAAATCTGTTGTGCCTTAATTCTTTGTACCTTTATTTGTTGTGCCTTAATTTGCCGTGCTTTATTTTGCCATGCTTTACTTGCCGTGCTTTATTTGTTGTGCCTTAATTTGTCGTGCTTTAATTTATCTTGCCTTAATTTGTTGTGCCTTCATTTGTCTTGCCTTAATTTGTTGTGCATCAATTTTTTGTGCCTTAATTTGTCGTACGTTAATTTGTTGTGCCTTACTTTGTCGTACCTTAATTTGTTGGGCCTTTATTTATTGTGCTTTAATTGGTTGTGCCTTAATTTGTTGTCTCTTAATTTGTTGTGTCTTAATTTATTGTGCCTTAATTTGTTGTGCCTTACTTTGTTGTGTCTTAATTTGTCATACCTTAATTTTTTGTGCCTTTATTTGTTTTGCTTTAATTTGTTGTACCTCAATTTGTGTGCCTTAATTTGCCACTCCTTAATTTGTCGTGCTTTAATTTGTCATGCCTTAATTTGTTGTGTCTTAATTTGTTGTGCATATATTTGTTGTGCCTATATATTACATGAATAAAGAATCAGCAGGAGCAATTGTCGTACATCTGTCGCACTTTAATTGGTCGTACGTAAAAATGCTACAAAAATGATACAATGGATTTGTAATGAAAGTTTTAGTTCTGACGACAGAGGAAAATTAAATCTGTAATTATATATGGAAACAGAATCAAAATAAATACACTTCAATGTTATGACGGCATTGAAAGAATGGATGAGATTTCTTGTGCCAGTGGATGTAGACCAGTTGAGGTGGCGAACTCAGTTCAGTGTGGAAGACCAAGGAAAGCATGGAAGCAAGTAATAAAAATGGATTTGGGATAGAAGGATAAATAAAAAGGGAAGGAAGGATTAATAAGGACCTGACCAGAGATAGAGTGGTTTGGAAATCAATTTTTTAAAGCCAACAGCATGTAAAGCGTGGATTGAACCGATGATGATGATGATGATGATGATGATGACTTTTTTATGTTTATTTCATGTTGCAAATTGTATATCATAGTATAGGAAAAGGCTACAAAACAGTGAAGAGATCACTCCCCGCCCCCACTAGATTGTGAAGTCGATTTTGTACGATGTCAAAACAAGAAAGAATGCTTCGAACGGCACCTTCCCAGACATGGAAGCAATGCTCCATCCTTAGAGGCATTTGTGTTGTATAAACGTAAAGGATTATATTTGGAGTGAGGTAGTTTCTGGAGCAGTGAAATGATCCAACCATTTTTCCAGCAACCTTAGCAACAGATTTAATGTACAGCTTCAATTTTAGGTCTTGTATAAAAGTTAATCCTTGAAAGAGGCTTCTCAAGGAGAAAGCCATTAATTTCAACTGATGCGAATGTTAGGGGTGAAAAATGATAAGCTTGGGTTACGGGTATTAAAGGGGGTGACGGTGGTTCTGTGGCTACTGACATGGACTTACAATCTGGGTGTTCCAAGTTCGAATCCAGTTCATTCTACAAGATTTCACTTTCATTGGGTGTTGGCAACTTTCTCATGGTCTTTCCCCTAAGTACCTGATGCATTTCTAGAAAGAATTCTGACTAGAAAAATATCAGGGAAACCAATGCCAATAAAATCAGAATCTTCAGATTCATATGATGAGAAAAGGTATTAATATTAGTAATAAGTTACTTTTCCACGCATGCGACAAATCAGAAGGGAGAGAATCAGAAAGATTTTGATAATAACATGTAAAATGTTGGCATAGATGATCATATGATCTGTATAAGTGTCTATGAATGGTCTAAGAATATCATTTGGAAGATCAATTATGAAAATCAGAAAAACAGTAGGGTTCAAAATGGATCCTTGAGTCACATGCAGCCTTGATACTATGATCAATAAGTTTCCAGACTTTTTTCATATAGGCAGCTTTGTCGATAGTATACATATTAAAGTCTAGTCCCCTTCAAAGTAATCTCCTCCAGCCGCAATGCACTTGTTATACCATTCCAACAACTTTTGGAAAGCCCCATAGACGTCCTCTTGTATAAGCATGTCAATGACCCTCGTCACAGCTTGTTTCATCTCCTCAATTGTCTCATAACGACAGCCTCTAAGGTTTTCCTTGAGCTTAGGGAATAATAAAAAGTCACAGGGAGCAAGGTCTGGGCTATAGGGAGGGTGAGGAACCGTCTTGTTGAGGGTAACATTTAAAAAGTTTACTACTTTATGGTTGATATCAACAGTTATTTTTAGATTTATTATGGTGCCCAGTTGTCTTTAAAGAAGTAATGAAACAGTTGTTTGGTTCTTTCTAAATTTCTATCACCAGCATTTATAAAGAATAATGTGTCATCTCTACAAAGACCCTCTCCCTGTATTTTATTATTGATTTCCTTAAGTATGTAAAGATACACAGGATCTATTACCTGAGACGAATTAAGCCCATCGTAATATCAAAGTATTTTTCTATTTTTTCTGGTCCAATATTTATTGTTATATTTAATTAGAGTTCTCGTAGCTAATTTCACAATAACAATTTCTAACTTAGTTATATCTGTTTCATTTGTAGCTAGTTATAAAGCACTATTCAACAATCTTGGGGAAATCGATTGGTAATAAACATAAATGTCAGACATCATAAGCTTAATATTCCTCTCTTGTCATGCATTTTTTTAAAGCAAAGAATTTCTATTTTTCTGAGGAGTGAATGCACGAAAAAGATTGGTACTGACATAATAATAACCGATTGTTTCTGCATAAGTAAATGAATCCGTAAAAAAATGTACCGAAATTTTAACATGCTGGGGGTATTGTTGTTTTGCATGAAAAATACATATTCGGATCTCACACACACACACACACACACACACACATACAGAGAGAGAGAGGAGGTATATATATATATATATATATATATATATATACGTGTGTGCGTGTGTGTGTGTGTGTGTGTGTGCGCGCAGGCACAAACACACATGTGTACGTGCATGTGTGTGTGTGTGTGGTGGCCCATTAAAAAGTAGCTAGTAATAGAATCTCAGCCATGATATCTTTATGCTACATGCACAGAGGTGCATAGGCGGAGATCACCTCCAGCATCTCCTATAACACATAGGTCAGCATGCTTTGATAAATCAAGTGTACAAACACTTACTCCTTCTGCCTCATTTTGACTTATATTCTTCCAGTCTACTAGAATTGGGCTACTTGTAAGTGAGCCACCGTGTATATATGTATATGTAAAGTATGTATATGTTTTATAAGGATAAGTGGCTATGACATGCCGACAAATTGGGTTAATTATTGTAATTATTTTCTGAAATGTTTACAATTTCATGCCTACGTCATCATCACGTGTCCAATCTTTTTTTTTTCAATCTTTTTTTCTTTCAATTTTTTACTTAAAATATCAAGAAATTTTCGATTTTCCTGATCGACGTTAAATATTATATAAATATTTTTACAAAATCTTGTTCTTTAAAAAAAGATGTTAAATTTCAACAAATTGAGCTAATTACTTGAATTAATGAACTTTACAACACTTTTATATCTATCTATCTATCTATCTATCTACATATATATATATATATATATATATATATATATATATATATATATGGGGGGGGTGAATTGAGTAACCAACAATTGTTGTGTTTTTTATATGCTGTTTTTTTTATTTGATGTTTTTATTTTTCCAATTATTGAAATGAGTTTAACATGTTTCGGACAACTTTTTACTTTTTCATCAGAAATTTTGTGGCAAAAGTAGTTTTTGCAAGGCCATTCAGAGAATAAATGTTCTCTTCATGAAATGGAATATATCTCTAAATTGTTATTTCTTCTAACTTAAGTGCAGCTCACCTACAGTTTGTCACAAATTTTCTGATGAGGACATAAAAAATCGTCCGAAACGTGGAAAAATAAAAACATCGAGTAAAACAAGTATATAAAAAACACAACAATTGTTGGTGATTCATTTTAACATTTTTTTCTCTCGTTGGAATTTTTAACACTTTTACACACACACACGCACACACACACACACACATACATATTTGTATATTTTGCCAGCAAGGCATTATTCAAGTACGTCTGATTGAACACGATTGAGTTCTTTTCCCGGATTTTGTTGGATAACTTTTCGATTTGCCGAGCCGTCTTTTTTATTTTGGCTGGCAGGTTGTGTATTATGGCGCCCAGTAGTTGTTGTTGTTGTTTGACCATATTCTTCTCAAGCGCTTTTTTTCGGTACATCCCATCGTCGTCAGGAGTAGTTGTTGCTGCTGTCATTCTTTTCTTTATTGAGGCTTGATGTATTTATAAGTTCTTTTTTTTTTTTCTTTTTAAATTTTATATTGGTTATAAAGGTGGGTGCAGGATGAGTAGGGGCGAATTATTTATTTTATATTTTATTTATTTAGTTATTTATTTATTGTTAGTTGTTGCATACGGTTAGTATATTTGTCTCTATATTAAACGAGGTTCGGTTAATAAGGAGCTGTAGGTTTTTAATTAGTATAGCTTCTAGTAATTTTAGTCTTTGTGGGCAATTTGTTAAGGTATTGAATTTTAGTATTGTTAGTTAAGATATTTCTTATGTCGGACGATTGTAAGTTTTTATTATGGATTGTTAGGTGTCGTATGGTGCTATTGTCCGATATATATATATATATATATATATATATATATAACTACTTCATTTACTCACAAAAACCTAATATACGAAAGTATAGATTTATGCGTAAACTTTAAGTATTTACTTCAAAAGTGCTCAATACGTAGGTAGAGCTAGTTAGTAATTTATAAAATATATATGGCGATTAAGCTACACTGAATATTCTGCATTTCATCCACTATAGGATTCGTCAGGCTTATGCGCATAAGCCCGACGAATCCTATAGTGGATGAAATGCAGAATATTCAGTGTAGCTTAATCGCCATATATATTTTATAAATTACTATATATATATATATATATATATATATATATATATATATATATATATATATATATATACATACTTGATTCTTCCGGCCTTGGCAGACGTGTTTTAAATATTCTCTCCAGTGCTTTTTCTGTGCACATTTGAACTTTTCTTTTAATGATTTTGAACTCATTCCATTTGTGATTTTTTCTAAGGGATTCTGCCTTTTGGATCATTTTGGACCATCTTCCAGTTATGCGATTCCTTTGGAATTTACTTGTTGGATTGGAAGTTTTTAATTCAACCGTGTTTGGATTTTACCCTTCTTGGATTTTTTACCCTTCACCGGACTATCCATTCATGTGAAATCTTTTTATCATTTTTTCTTTTACCTCCTATTCCCCTTACCTTACCCTTTTTTTTTAACCAAGTAAGATCTGTGACTTACTTGTGGTTTCATTAAATACTTTTACATGCAAAATCCGATCCCGCATTTTGCTACTTCCTGCCCTCTGATGAGAAGGAGAGTATTTCTTCGAAACTCCGTGGATTAAGAACTATCCACTCATCTTGTGCTTCCTTTTTAAAATTAAATATGTTTTTAACTCTTTTTCAAGATGTTTTTAACATGTTTTATTAATCATTTGTTCATATATATATATATATATATATATATATATATATATATATATATATATATATATATATATATATATGCAGATCCACTGGACGATGTTTAAAAAGTTGAATATCCTGTGCTGCAGGAAGTCCTAGTATCATATATCAGAAAGAAGAGTTGGAAATAAATCATAATACACCATCCACTATAAGCAATTCCTACAGCTACGTACCTTGAAAACGGAGCTAATGAACCTAACGTAGTGCTTTGGGACAAAAAGGAGAAAGAAGCAACCTTAGTAGAAGTTAGTGTTCTCAATAATGCTGAGTTAAACAGAGTAGATAGAAAAACGATAACGAAAAATTATTTTCTGAAATCTTTAGCAAAAATTTTCACTAATTGTCTTTAAAAATTATTTTCTGAAATTTTTAGCAAAACTTAATTTTCACTAATTGTCTTTAAAAATTATTTTCTGAAATCTTTAGCAAAACTTAATTTTCACTAATTGTCTT
Source organism: Euprymna scolopes (assembly GCF_053919585.1). Lineage (NCBI taxonomy): Eukaryota > Metazoa > Mollusca > Cephalopoda > Sepiida > Sepiolidae > Euprymna > Euprymna scolopes. Next base: position 135,963,206 of record NC_136494.1, on the reverse strand, counting down.
TAAAAATTATTTTCTGAAATTTTTAGCAAAACTTAATTTTCACTAATTGTCTTTAAAAATTATTTTCTGAAATCTTTAGCAAAACTTAATTTTCACTAATTGTCTTTAAAAATTATTTTCTGAAATTTTTAGCAAAACTTAATTTTCACTAATTGTCTTTAAAAATTATTTTCTGAAATCTTTAGCAAAACTTAATTTTCACTAATTGTCTTTAAAAATTATTTTCTGAAATTTTTAGCAAAACTTAATTTTCACTAATTGTCTTTAAAAATTATTTTCTGAAATTTTTAGCAAAACTTAATTTTCACTAATTGTCTTTAAAAATTATTTTCTGAAATTTTTAGCAAAACTTAATTTTCACTAATTGTCTTTAAAAATTATTTTCTGAAATCTTTAGCAAAACTTAATTTTCACTAATTGTCTTTAAAAATTATTTTCTGAAATTTTTAGCAAAACTTAATTTTCACTAATTGTCTTTAAAAATTATTTTCTGAAATCTTTAGCAAAACTCAATTTTCACTAATTGTCTTTAAAAATTATTTTCTGAAATCTTTAGCAAAACTCAATTTTCACTAATTGTCTTTAAAAATTATTTTCATAAATAATTAAATGTTTTTCCTTATCGTTTTTCGTAATTTTTAGATGTGTTTTACTGTGACATGACAATTAAGTAGATACCTTGGTTTACCTGAAAGTCAATATTTTGATTTTCAAATTTCGCTCTAATAACGAAGAAGCACTAAAACTTGTCTGAATCAGATCCGTCAGAATTTTCTGGTAGGGGGCGCCTCATTGATTGTCTATAAATCAACCCTATTAATGAAGGAGTAAGGTAATGTCGTTAAATAGAGTTCGTGAAAAAAAAAAATTATTTTACACATATAAACTAGAGAAATGTACGATTAAAACGTGTAATGTCACTAAAAAGAGTTTGCGGGTGATATGAGGAAAATAAGGCATTCGAAATGCTTCTTATCTGATACATTTTTATATGAGGAGTCATTTCGAGTAAAATTGCCATTCCCAAAAGGAGGAGGTAATGTCTGGAAGAATATCCTCCTAAGCACCAAGCAAAACCAACAACACTAATTTTAGTCGAACAAATCGTGTGATGTAATGATAAACAATGGTACATAATTCCATTTGTTTGGCGCTTGAAATCTTCATAGCATTGGCCTTTCTTCTAATTCTTAAATGATAGTTTCATTAATTCCATCCTTTCTCTCTTTTCATCCGTGCTTGTGCAATTCCAGCCGACATAAGTTAGCTTTTGTTCTTCCGATCCAATTAGTTCTCGCATCCGTTCATACATCGAGCCAATCTAACCCTCATTAATAGCAAGTCTCCTTCCGCCATTTTGTTTTTTCACGTTCTTCAACATAAAAAAGTCTCTTTATACAATTAACAAACAATTTTATCTCGATTCATCTGTTTTTTTTTTCTTTTCTTTTCTTTCTTCAAATCTATTAATTCCTCTTTTGTCTGGCATTATATATATTTTTTCTTTTCTTTCTCATTATTTGCTCTTTTCTTTTTACTTTTGTTGTCTTTATTTTTTTCTTCCGTGTTCTTCCTTCACTGTTTTTATCTTTCTTCTCTACCTTATTTACTAGCGGTTCAGCCCGGCTTTGCTCGGGTCCTATGTACTGTTCATAACTTTATGTGCATATCTATATATATATTAAAAAGTTTGACTCATGTCTAGGTAAACTATATCTAAAATTTCAAGTATTTCGATCCAAAATTGGCGAAGGGGTTTGGTAGAGTCTGCAAAGGTCAACTCTTTCAACTTTGACCTCTTAGCAGCCAGATTTTCGCCCAAAAACTGATTAAAAAGCTTGCTGCATGTCTGAATACACTTTATGTAAAATTTCAAGTGTTTAAACCCAAAATTGGCTTAGTAATTTGGTAGAGACCGCAGAGGTCAATTTTTTTAACCTTGGACCCTAATTTTGACCCCTAAACATTTATTGCTTTGGACTCAAATCAAATTAAAATGTTTGATCCATATCCAAGTAACCTACATCTAAAATTGTAAATGTTTAGACCCAAAATTGGTGAAGGAGTTTGGTAGAATTTTTAAAGGTCAAATCGGTGAACTTTGACCCTTTGTTTGAAGTGAAAATGTAATAAAAAAAGATAAAAACTCAAAACAACCAAATCAAATCAAACCAAACCAAATCAAATTTTTTTTTTGTAACATTTTCACCCCAAACAAGGCACAGTGTCACTTTGATGGAAGGGGCTTCCATCAGGGACATGCGTTGCAAAAATACTATATAGGGAGTTGAGCAGCAAGATGTCTGTTCGCATTACACTTGAACTTCTATATGTCAGTACAGTTGTGGAAGCAGGAACTCGGAAGGGAATTTCATAGTCCAGCAGTTCTGGGGAAGAAACTATTAGAGTAGAAGGCTTTTTTACATCTAGGGATCTCTAGTGAGTAAGGGTGGGATTTTGCTGGTTTGATAGGAGGTATTTACATTGAGAGGGTACTAGGGCTTGTAGTTTGTTGGAGTGTCCACCATTAACCACTACAGTTTGGAGGTCTTTCTCTAGTGTTTCTGTCATTGCCTTAGATATGTGTTCATTTGTTTTCTCCTCGTGCCTATTATAAAGCGTGGTGTCATCAGCAAATATACCCATCTCAGAGAAGATTTTATCAGGGAGGTCATTTATGAATATTAGGAATAATGAAGGTCCAAGGATAGACCCCTGAGGTACACTCGCATTTTTATCGTATTGGTTAGATGTACAACCGTCGAGGACAACCTGGATTTTTCTCTTATTTAAGAAGGATTTAATTATGTTAAGTATTTGTCTATTGATACTGTATGATCTGATTTTCCTGAGAAGACCATCGTGCCAAACTCTGTCAAAAGCCTTACATATATTTAGGGCTACTACCCTACCTTCACCTAATTTGTCCAATGTATGGTATATTCGTTCAAAGATTAGTTAGGATATCTGCTGTAGAACGAGCTTGTCTAAATCCATATTGTTGGTCAGTCAGAAGTTTTGCAGCTGTAATGGGGTGGACTAGAGCTTGATTAATTATGGACTCAAATATTTTGGCAAAAAGATGGAGGAGGCTAATGAGGCAATAATTTAATGGGTCATTTCTTTCGACAGAATTCTTGTAAACTGGTACCACAGAAACAGTTTTCCAGCAGTCAGGAAAGCAAGATTCGTTTAGGCATTTGTTGTAAAGTTTAGAGAGGACTGGAACCACCTTAGCGGTGCATTTTTTTAATAGTACAGCTGGGATGAGATCAGGTCCACATGGTTTTGAGGTGTCTAGTTTTTTATGATATCATATACCTGAGAAGGGGTGATTTTCAGATCATCTAGTGTGGTGTCAGTCCACAAAGGAAAATCAGGGAGGGAGTGGTTTGCTGGATTCAATGTGGAGTTTGAGGCAAACTGACGGGCAAGCATGTTAGTCTTCTCAGTTGCTGTGCAAACAACCTCATGAATGTTGGAGAGTGAATTGTTGATTGTCTATTATTTATTACTAGCCTCGGTGCCTGGCGTTGCCCAGGTGTTTGTAGCGGCAGAAAAGCTCGAACCTGTGATGCGAGGGCGGAAAAGAAAGTGGAGGTGTGTATAAGGGTGTTGGTTGAGCAAAAAAAAAAAATGGAAAATTGTGAGCGTAAAAAAAAAAAAATGGTAGTAGGCCGGCAGCGAATGAGGAAAAGAAAGTGAAAAAAAAAACGTGACGCGTTAACTACTGCGCTCATCATTAAACTGGAAGTGACATAAGTTCAAATTAAGGCTAGGCAATCGAAAAGAGGGGATGACTTTAAAAAATATCAGCAAAAAAAGCGACCCCTCCCTGTAGAAAAGTGCCCAGTTGAGGGTTAAGGAATTAATGTTTTTGGCCAATTTTTCGATATTTGTCATCCAAAGGTTGAGCTTCAAAATGATACCAATCTCATAAAAATCTATTGCCTCTGTTGAAAGATTTTGCGAGACATACATACATACATACATACATTTAAACAGACAAGTAAGATTTATATTATATATTATTTTATATCGTAGTTTCCAGAAATCTCAAATTCCTAATTTCTGTGCTTCAATGCATTTTCTGGTGGTTTCGGTGCATTCACTTTTTGCTGTCGCTATTTCTTTCTTACTTTTATTTTTAGCTTCTATAAACTTTTGTCTGTTGGATTAATCTGCGGTATGCATGCTACCTTTGAGCAATGGCAGCTGCACAAGTAGAAGTAAACCATTGGGAAGAGTGGGGTTTACTATAGAACTTCTTTGTGGGAACATAAGCTTCAATTGCCGCTTTGAACCATTCAGTGGTCTCATTTGCGCACTGTTCTGGGGCATGTCTGAGTAGATCCCTGATGGCTTCCCAGTCAGCCTTCTTATCAAACCAAACCAACTAAACCAAATCAACCCAACCAAACTATACCAAACTAAACAAAACCAGCCAAACCAAACCAAATTATAAAAATACAAAGCTTAATGAATGGAAATTATTAGCTGTTTAATGTAATTTATAGACTTATTGTGGAGATAGTATTTCTGTTCCTCTGTGGGAAAGATGGGACACAAGATAGAAAGGGTGGATTAAATTTAGAGTATTCTGATCTACAAAAATCCCTGAGCACCTCGGTCAGCATTCCCTGGTAGAGGCGCTTCAGCAATAAACTATCCTCCATTTCAAAGGGTGAGGAGGTAAAATCTATGAAGGTGAACGTCCTAGAACTACACAGAAATATACATTAGACAAACAGAATAAAAGGACACCTATCTCAAATGGATAAGACTCTTTTGAACTGATTGTCAAGGACTTATCCTCAACTTGGTATGAAAATCTGTTCCCTGGTTGAGATTGTTGAGATGTAATAATATTAAATAGGGCCTTATAGCAGTATACCCTCACGTACTATACCACGTTTCGTTAAACACAATTAGAGAAAGAACACTTGACTGCTGCTGATGATACTTGCAGACATAACAGTACTTATGCAGAAATAGGGCCCGTGCAATCATCAGAATTATCCGGGCATTTTACATAAAATGCCAAAAGATGTAGAACGAAAGTTTTGTGATTTTTTTATTTATTTTGCAAACGCTGGCGAAGTTTTCAAATGAAAAAAAAAAATATTTCTGTTATTACATAGATAATTCAGTGAAAAATTAGTTTAAAAATGAAAACAATATTTTTTATTGTCATAAAGAAAATACAATGAATGATTATTGGAAAATTTTTACAAAATAAAAATCCAAATCAAAAACAAAAAAAATCCATTGTAAAGTAAGTTTCATGAATAAATATAAATATTTATTTTTTGAATAACGAACAACTGATGGTAAACAAAAAATTTTCTTTTGATTTTTTTTTATGTTTTTTTTTTTCGAATTTCTTCAAATCAAATATCAAAGTAAATTCCATAGAAAAATAAATTTTGAGGTTTTTTTTGTTTTTTTTTTTAACAAATCCATGATAGCAAATAAATGTTTTCTTAAATGACATCGGTTGCTGCAAATTCCTTGACTCAGCGTTTTGGCACCCTTTCGGCATTTTACGTAAGTTGCCCGGAAAATTATGACGATAACGCAAACCTTATTCTGCATAAGTACCAACATAATAAAACCAGAAACACACATGCAAATATTGGTGAAGGTTATTGCGATAAAAATAATTCTGTGCAAGAGTAAAAGGCATTTATTTTGCATTAATTAATGGTAGAAGCCATGTGTGTTAGAGAGATTAATTTTAAGTGCTCATGCTATGAAACGAAATACCAACGACTTATGTACGACATGAAATGAAGTTGGAATCTTACAATCATCTCGATCATTCCAGTAATTATAGGAGCAACCAGACTCATAAGAAAGAATTTCAAAAACTACCTGATGAATATACTCGGTGAACGAAAAGCATTTGGACCTGATCTCACCCCGGTTGTGCTATTAAAAAAGTGCTACACCGAAGTAGATCCAGATCTCTCCAAACTTTACAAACAATGCCTTAATGAAGCTTACTTTCCTGCCTGCTAGAAAACTGCTTCTGTGGTATCAGTTTTCAAGAATTCTAGCAAAAGAACTGACCCAGTAAATTATCGCCCTATTAGCCTCCTCCCACTTTTCGCCAAAATATTTGAGTCCATAATTAATCAAGCTCTAGTCCATCACCTTACAGATGCTAAACTTCTGACCAACCAACAATATGGATTTAGGCAAGCCCGTTCTACAGCAGATATCCTAACTGCAATCTCTGAACATATATACCATTCACTGGACAAAGTGGGGGAGGGTAGAGCAGTAGCTCTAGATATATCTAAGGCTTTTGACAGGAGATGGCATGAAGGTCTTCTCAGGAAAATCAAATCATACAGTATCACTGGACAAATACTTAACATAATTAAATCCTTCTTAGATAAGAGAAAAATCCAGGTTGTCCTCGACGGTCGCACATCTAAACAATATGATATATAATATAGGAGTGCCTCAAGGGTCTATCCTTGGACCTCCATTATTCCTAATATTCATAAATGACCTCTCTGACAAAATTGTCTGTGAGATGGGTATATATGCTGATAACACCACACTCTCTAACAGACACGACAGGAAAACAAATGAACACATATCTAAAGAAATGACAGAAACACTAGAGGATGACCCCCAATCTGTAGTGGAATGGGGACAAAAATGGATGGTCACATTCAATGCTGCCAAGACTAAACTTGTTTCCTTCAATAATTACAAGAAACCTTCTCTACCACCAATAGCAATGGCCAAAGACTCTTCATCTGAAAGTACAGCTTTTAAACTCCTCGGCCTAATATTCACAGGAAACATTAGTTGGAACAATTACATTGAGAGCATTGCCAGGACCGCGGCTAGAAAGCTACTTACCTCTATAAGACCATTTGTCCATTTATGGAGTATTGTTGTCATATTTGGGCTGGTTCATCTGCTACTCGTCTCTCACTCCTAGACAAGGTTCAAAAGAGAGTCGCCGACCTGATAGGTTCTAAACTGTCACCTAAGCTTCAGCCTCTGTCCCATCAACGAAATGTTGCATCTCTCTGCCTGTTCTTTAACGGTGAATGCTCCGACAAACTGCAAGCACTTTTACCCCCTTGATATAAATACCCCCGTCAAACCCGACAAGCAGCTAAATCCCACCCCTTCACAGTAGAGACCCCCTAGATGTAAGAGAGCCTTCTACTCCAGTAGTTTCTTCCCAAGAACTGCTAGACTTTGGAATTCCCTTCCTGGTCCCTGCTTCCCCAACTGTACTGACATGCAGAAGTTCAAGTGTAACGTGAACCGACATCTGCTGCCCAACTCCCTACATAGTACCCCTGTAGCTTATGTCCCTGATAGTAGCCTCCTACATCAAAGTGGAAATGTGCCTTGTTTGGGGTGAAAATGTAATAAAAAAAACAAGTGCAAGAGAAATCTAACAATTGCACTTAAAGAAATAGAAGTTTAAAAAAGATCTCTCATTTGGAATGTGTAATATAGCAGTTGAATGTTTAGTATCCGATAGGAAAAGCAAAATAATAATTTTTTTTTAATTAAGAAAAATAAGAGAAAGAATTTTATGTAATATTTTATACCAATTTTCCAATGACGATTCCAGTTGAACTTCACCGTACTTCACAGAATCCCACCTAAAAACGTGACCAAATTCTTACTATGAACAGAATCATTAAAAGTAAGAATGTGAAAATATTATAGGTAACAAAAAAATCTAAAATGAATGTAACAAAAAAAAAAAGAAGGGTTTTAAACGTAAGCTTTGTATGAGCATGTATACACAGTGAACTACTAGTGTTGCAGAGGACTGAGAGAGGCGTGAAGCTGCCAATCGACTATGCATCTAATAAAGTAGACACAAGACAAAGAAAGTGATGACAACAGCAGAGAAGGATGTTGTGTTAAAGATGATAGGATATTGTGTTTCATTGTTTATCAAGAAAAAGGTAAAATGGGCGGTAATGGATATCAAGATCAGTTGAAGCAAGAACTAGCGTTTTGCATGGTTGAGATTCTTGAGTCCCTAAGGTAGGAACTGGTAGCCGGAGGTCAGCAGTTACTAGTATGGATAGCTGGACGTCAGTGGGCAGTGATATGGGTAGCCAGATGTCAGTAGTCATTGGAATGAGTAGTTAGACATCAGTGGGCACTGGAGCCGGTAGCTGGACGTCTGTGGGTCACAAGAGCCAGTGGCTGGAAGCGCTAGAGCTGCAGGAGTAAGTTGGAGTTGCTGGAAATTGCAAGAGTGAGCTTGAGAGCTGCTGGAGTTTCTTGGAAGCAGGTTCAGGAATTCAGGAACTGGAGTAACAGGCTGCAAGGTGAGTTTCAGGAGACAGGCAGCAGTAGAAAGTAGAATGTGTATCGCACACAGATAGTTTGTGACTTGTATAATTAGTTTGTTGAGTAGTCCTGAAAAGGGCTGTTTGGATACTACTGCTACTGTCTCTGGTCCACATGGCGACTGGAGACGCCAACATGACAAGAGTCAAGTCAAGATGAGAGTACTTCTAACTCCCAAGCTGAACTGAAGATATGCTATGAACACCACTAGCTTTATGGAGAGCCATTTGTGACATAGGCTCTATGACTGGTGATGGTGTTGCTGAATATGAATGACTATAATTAATTTTACACAATATTACTTACAGTTAAAAGTGTCTTCGGTGTTTATTAACTGTATTTATTTTAATCTAGGTTCAAAATAATAGTATTTTGTTTCTGTTTAGTTTATGTTTTCTTTTTTTATTAGAAAACAGTCGTTGCTATTTTTTGCATGCAGGGTCATTGTGTATTTCCAAGAGTGTTAGGTCTCTACTGACCAGTCTGTGTTGTTTACAATAACAAAGAAGCGGGAATTTTCAATCACGATATTAGCATATAGATGTATCCTTTCAATGGAAAAAACAGTAAAAAGGGCAAGTAACCAAATTATCTTGTAGTGGGACTCTTCAATTATGTTTAAAGTTGTTTTCAGCATTGAAAATATCAACAAATCAAAGAATGGCTCTTTGAAAACAAAAGACAGATTTAAGACAACAAATTTATATATATAATAACAAACTTATTATATAAAGGGCAGTGGTCTGGATGTGTCGAGCTAAAAGTTGAAAATTACAAAACAAAGACCCACTAAGTTGGTATTTTCTTGATTGGCATTGCCCCAGATAAATAATATCTAAAATTTAGAAGTTTGTTCATTATTTGACCCTAAACTAGTGTAGATTTCATCAGGGTGGGGTGGGGGGTCAGTTTTTCAGTTATTTTATGCATTAACTAAAGAGAAGTAATCAAGGAATTACTTCCCTTATACCCACTCATTCATTGTGGAATCTATAAAAAGGAGTTAGTGTGTGTGTGTGTATATATGTGTGTGTGTGTGTGTGTGTGTGTGTGTGTGTGTGTGTGTGTTTCCAGAAAGAAGAATGGAACAGAAGAGAAAGAGGGGGTTGCAGAAAGAGGGGGAGAAAGCAAGAAAAATATAGATAGAGAGACAGATAGAGAGAGTTACAGACATAGAAGTTTTAATAGAAATATGTTAGACTTTTGGCTCGGCCAATGTCAGTTAACCCTGCAAGTTTATGTATAAAAAAAACAAAGTCAACGATATTCAAATATTTAATATCTCATGGATTTGTAGAAATGAGAAAGTTTGTTTGGGGAAATAATTATTTATTTAGTTATTTGGTTTATTTATTGTTGCAAAAATGTGTTTGAAAAAAAGAATCTTCTACTCAATGATCGTTTTAGATGCTGGCATGTTTTGGACAGCTTTTAAAAATTGACTTTTTTTTTTTACACGGTGGTCACCACTTATCAAGGCCTGGAAGCCACTCAGGGATAAGGGTTATTGCAAGTACAGTACGTTAGTGTGGAGATTTAATGAAGTGTTTACTTAAGGGGGCGGTTCATTAGGAATTTGTTTACGTTGGACTTGAAGACATCCAGGTTGTAATCAGGTGGGAAGCAGGCAGACGGAACAGAGTTCCACAGGCGTGCAGTTCTAAGAAAGAAGCTTTCTTCATGGAATCCATGTTTTGATTTAGGCACAGATAAAGAGTGGGGAAAGTTTTTGACAGTGGATTCAGCTAGATGGGTGTTTTTCGTGAAAGATTGGCGAGGGGGGACCAGAGATTGGAGCTCAGACGAGCACTTGCCATGGAAATAACGGTAAAACAAGGATAGGCTTGCAACGTCTCTTCTGTGGGAGAGAGGTTGCAGAGTAGAGAAAAGGGCATCCCCCACTAAGCCACAAAGTCTATTTTGTACTCTGTCAAGGCAGGATAGGCTGTTTTTAGCAGCTCCTGCCCGTATATAGCAGCAGTATTCCATCCTTGGGCGTACTTGACTTTTATATAGATAGAGAATTGCATCAGTAGTGAGATATCTTCTGGAGCGGTAGAAGGATCCCACCATCTTTCCAGCGACCTTGGCAACAGACTTGATGTACGTGTTCCATTTCAGATCAGGAGTAAAGAGGACAAACTCAGAAGCTTGTCAAAACATGGGACTTCTCCTAGATGAGAGCCATCCATTTCAATTGATGCCAGATGATGATGTAAAGATAGGAGTTTGGTTTTAGATGTATTAAAGGTAACCAGCCACCTTTTCCCCCACTGAACCACGTGCTCGAGATCAGAGGAGAGAGAATCAGAGAACTTTGTCATTTACAGCCTTTGATGTGTTGCCGTAGATGGTCGTGTCATCAGCATAGATGTCAACAAATGATTTAAGTATGTGTTTAGGGAGATCATTGATGTAGATCAGGAAGAGAGTTGGGCCCAGGATTGACCCTTGAGGGGCTCCAGCATTAATACTGCAGGCCTCTGATTTTTGTCCATCGACCACTACTCTTATGAGCCTATCAGAGAGAAATGATTTAATGATTGAGAAAACATTTCCAGTTATACCATAGCTGGAAATCTTGTGAAGTAGGCCCTTATGCCATACCTTGTCGAAGGCCTTTGATATGTTAAGAGCAATTGCTCTAGAAAGGAAGCCTTTGTCAAGAGATTCACTAATCCTGTGAGATATAACCGTTAGCACATCTGCGGTAGATCTTGCAGAACGGAAACAATATTGTGTGTCACTAAGAAGGTTATTTCTGCTGAGGTGGTTGACTATTTCTCTATTTAATATGGATTCCAGCAACTTACTCATAACACACAAGAGACTTATTGGTCTGTACTGAGAGGGAGATGACTTATCACCTGAATTCTTAAATACATGGCATACTGATGAGGTTTTCCAGGGAGTTGGAGAGCACTTCTCCTTAAGGCAACGCTTAAATAGTTTCGTAAGTATGGGAGCAAGTTCTGGTTGAAGCTTTTTTAACATTATAATTGGGATGCCGTCAGGGCCAGTTGCTTTACTGGAATCAAGGTTCTTGATTAGCTTGGCGACCTCATGCACAGATATTTGTATGTTACCTAGCGTGTTCTGTGTTATAGGAGGAAATATGGGGAGTTGATGGCCTTCGTCGCATAGGGTAGAATTAGCTGCCAAGTTCTTTGCAAATAGTTTGGGCTTGTCTGATGCTGACGAGATGACCTCTGGTCCATTGATAATGGTTGGGATAGAACACACACTTCTGTTCAGGATCCTATTTGTTATTTGCCAAAACTGGTGGGAACCAAGCTGCTAATCAGCTACTTTGGATTTCAAACTATCTTTGAACACCCAGCAACACTAAATACAAGAGCTATCAACGGGCAAATGATGCCATCAAAGCCAATATCCATGCATATAAATTAGGATTAGAAAGTGATCTTTATTTCATAATTCTGGCTTCTACCAATTTTATCCTTTAGCCCTTACATTCCATGAGTAACGTTTCTGACAAACGAAGAAAGAATTTCTGTTTTTTTAATCGATTTTTTTATTTTAAGTAGGTGGTATACGGAAATTTTTAATTCTCTTATAGAATTCACCATCATTCAAATGTCAATCTATTCATGTTTTTTTATTCTTTATCATCGAATGTGTTTTGTCTCTGATGAGTTGTGACTCAGTAGTAAAAAAAAAAAATCTATATGATAAAACAAACTGCTGGATAGACAGCCCAAATATGTTCAATAGTAATGATAATGTTGGTTGTTGTATGTTTTGAATAGAAATTGCCTGTAAACAGAATAATTATAGAATTTGTCAATGCTTTGCTTTCAGGGCATTGCATTTTACTTGCGATTTCAATTATTGAAAGCCAATATATTTCCTGTATTTCTATTGAAAACGAAAGTAGATTCAGATTGTATTCTCTGTTAAAAAGACAAAAAATCGTAAGAATAAAAATAATAAAAATGTTTACATTGCCTTGAGGTAAAAAAAAAGGGGGAGCACACTAGTCTTATATTTAATCTCCAGTTTACCACAATGGCTGCCAAAGACAACTAAAATGGCTGCCAAAGACAACTAAAATAGCTGCTAAAGACATATTTAAAATAGCACTCAAAGTAAAAGATAAAGCTAAAAGAAAGATAAACGGATAATAATAATAATAATAATAATAATAATAATAATAACAATAATGTTTCCGAATTTTTGAGATGAGGATTGATAATTTAGATTATTTGGACTACTGTACTCATCTTGAGTGTAAACCATATAACGTTTCGGCCAGTATAAGCCCCAATCTTCTTCAAGTGTATCTTATTAAACACCGAATTTTTCTGTCAAACTCAGGAATCTACTTAAAAATATGGGATTAAATTTTAATTTCATAATCCTATTTTGTCTACGCTCTCAAATGCAAATAAAATGAACAAATGTTAAATATCAAAAAGTGTGTAGATTCTTCTAATGTGTACAGTCTTTTTACTCTTCACAAGAGAGGATACATTATTGATGATGGCATAGGGGACACGTAATACTTACAAGGGATTTATACAAAGTTTGTTTACAAGATGATAGACAAAACATATTTACCTTTTCTTTTTAGTGGAATAACGACAAATGAAGACAACAGTTTACAAATATATGATGATCTTTTATTCATACCAGCTGATGATGATAATAGTCAGAGCCTTTATGACTATATGGTCTCCTCTTCCCACCCTTTCACCTTCCTGGGGCATCAGCTCCCACTAAGTTGCCCTTCGACTCATTTGTTAACTGACTGTCTCTCATCTAACTAACTCGAACCCTGTCTCAATATATTGGGAATCTCCTTTCTTGATGACGTCATAGCATGTCTCACCACATTGTAACTTTTCTTACTGTGTTTGATTCTAAACTTTTCCAAATATTCTTTTCAACTTATCTAGTTCGCTCTTTTACTTACTGGGGTCTGTCCCTTTTTACATAGCACAAAGACGCACTCAATATTTGTATGTTTTATAAGTATAGGAAGGACAGATAATACACTTTGATCTAAACTGAATGAAATAAACTTTTGTTTACATTTATTTGGCTTGCATCATATATAGTCGGTCTGACCCAGAGAAGTAAAAACATCTAAAACTTTGAAGCATACAAGTTCATTATTAGTTCAATTCTGACATATGTACATAGTGACAAGATGAAATCACGATAACAAATTACATTTTCAAAGTTGTATAAATGTCAGCTCTGCTGAGTTAAGTTACCTTAATTGATTTTTTTTTCAATAAAAGCTTTAAAATAAAGCTATAGTGTTGTTTTCTTTAGGGTAACAATTTTATCATTCAACCCTGTGTATGCTAACTCGTGTCCATGGTGTTTTGTACAAACCGCAGTGATATAGCCTTCAAACACAATTCCTTTTACACTATGCACAATGCTTCAAGCAAATTACAGCATCCTTTATTTTTATTTTTATTATCATTTTTTGTTCAAATCAAGTTAAATATTTAGTTTTTTTATAATAAACCAATGAAAGCAAATAAATGTTTTCTTAAATGACATTGGCTGCTGCAATTTTATTGACTCATTGTTTGGCACCTTTTGGTGTTTTACATAAACTGTTTTAAAAATTCTGACGATATCATGGCTCTTATTCTACATAAATATCAGAAATTCTTTAGACTATGATTCAAACAAAGTCTACAATTTAAAAACCTTAAATATATCTGTTAGAAAAAAAAATTATAAATATTTTAAGGCTTTGTTTTGCTTTGAGTTTGTAGAAAACATTGTACAAAACTAAGCCAGTACCTGACAATATATTTTACAATTTTTTAGTCTTACAAACTAATTAATATGATAAAAACATAGGAACAAATAAAATCAATCCAGTTATATGAAAATTGGAAGTCACAAAAGTAACTCTTTCAAAATTTTAAAGTTAACAGTTGAAAAGGCCAGACAAGTGCAAAAATTTATTTTAATAAACATATCTATTTATTAAAATTCAATTAATTTTCTTTTTCTTTTTTTTTTTTTTTGTATCATGCTGGAGGTAAAACCTGGTATGACCTCAGAGGTTGGAAATGCAATGTTTAAGAAGAACATATACCTATTTATTAAAATTAAGTTAAATTAAAAGTTTTCAAATTTGAATTTAATTTTAATAAATAGATAAATTTATTAAAATAAATCTTTGCACATTCTGAATATCAAGTGCTTCTTAGTGAATTTCCTACAATTATTTTGACCCATGCGAATTACTGGTGCTTCACACTGTTATTGGACATTAAAAACATCATTTAGCCTCAGTTTTCCACCTCTGAAAACATGCCAGGCTTTATCTTCTGCATGACAGACAAACAAACAAAAAAAAACGTATTTCCTGGAGGAGAATATTTTACTATTCAATAATTTGAAAAGAAAAACTGAATTTAATTTTATAAATAGATGTATTTATCAAAATAAATTTCTGCACTTGTCTGGTCTTTTCGACCGTTAAATTTTAAATTCTGAAAATCAGGTGCTTACTTGGCCTTTTGGCCGAGATCAAAGTGTAGTATCTGTTCTTCAGATGCGGCACTTCCATTTCTTGTTCTCTTTCAGTGGAGGAGAAATCCTTCACGACTGAGACAATTTTTATTTTTGTACCTTTTCTCCACACTAAAAAACGACCCTGGTGTCTAACTCTGTCCCGTGGGGAGGCATTGTAAATAGGTACTATTATTTACATTTTTTCAAATTTTAATTTAATTTCAAATTAGTAAATCAAATTAAATGAAAAAATCTTCTTTTGTCTTTATAAATTTTAATTGTTGATCTATCAGATCTTAAAGTTATGAGTCATCCACATACTTGGCTTAACGGCCCGAAAAATCCAGTTTTTTATCATACTCAAAAGTTTCTTGTTTCATATACTAAGGGAGATAACTATTACTTCATCTCTTTAGTCTATCTCTGAAATTGGATACAGTAAAATTGGTAAAAGTTTTCTCTCCTATTAGTTATAATTTTTACTTCATTTTAACCTACACCTCTCCGTCCCCTCTAACCACTTTAACATGCCTGGTTATCTCCCACTTTGCCGTAAGAACTCATGGATTTGGAATCTATATTCGAAACACCCTCTCCTTGACTGTAGAAATAAAACTTGAATCAGACGACCAGATGTATTTTAGACTTAACATGCAACATAACATAAGTTACTTATATTTTCTCTACCGGTCTCCCTCGACCCAGGATTGTACACTAATCAACGAAATTTCTAACAGCATAGATACAGCACAAGTACATGTATTGGTTGACTTCAATGCCTACCACAGTAATTGGTTTGGATTCTCTACTTACACAGACACAGCTGATAGCATAACACATAGCTTCTCTATATCTCATTCCCTATCACAGACGATTATGTTTCCAACATGTTTTCTAGATCAGCAAGATCAACATGCCTCACTTCTAGATCTATTTCTGCCCATAGCCCACTCAGGAATGTTGATTATGCTGTGATAATGGTAGAAATCGCCCTTAATTCTCAATCCAGCACTGAAGAGTCATTGCTATAAACAACAAGTTTGGTTGGTTGGTTTTTGTTTTACGGCATATCAACCCTTTTCGGATTATTTAATGCCTAATCCAAAGATTTTGAAGAAAAAAAATTTTTAATAGAATATATTTGTTGTTTTCACGTCGGTTTCTATTTAATCCATAGTTGGGACCCTAACAGGTACTACCACTTCGGGTCAGAGTGAACCTGGGAGCAATGGTAATTAAAGGGTGGCTCCACACTCCCCAAAGCCCACAAGCTGGGGCCTCACCACTGGATATAGTTTAAGGTCATATCCAGGACCCCCAAAGCAACAAGATATTACAAAAAGGCTGACTGGGAAGCCATCAGGGATCTCATATAAGATGCCCCACAGGGAAATATCTTCTCTCTTCCCACTGAACAGTGCGCAAATGAGACCACTGAATGGTTCAAAATGGCAATTGAAGCACATGTTCCCACACAGAAATTCTATAGCAAACCCCACTCTCCCTAATGGTTTACTTCTACTTGTGCAACTGCCATTGCACGAAGGCAGCATGCATACCACAGATTTAACCAACATAAGTCCAGTACAAACAGATAAAAAGTATATAGAAGCTACAAGTAATAGTAAGAAAGAAATAGTGACAGCTAAGACAGAATATACCAAAACCACCAGAAAATGCATCGAAGCACAGAAATTAGGAACTCATGATTTCTGGAAAATCTACAACAGTGTAATAAATAATGGGCAATCAACAATTTCCCCCTATCCAACAATCATGAGGTTGCTTGCACAGCAACCGAGAAGGCTAACATTCCTCAAACTCCACATTGGACCCAGCAAACCATTCCCTCCCTGACCATCTATTGCAGACTGACACCACGCTGGATGATCTGAAAGTCACCCCTTCTCAGGTGCATGATATCATAAAAAACCTAGGCACCTCAAAACCATGTGAATCTCATGCCAGCTATGCTATTAGAAAAATGCTCCTCTGAGGTTGCTCGAGTCCTCTCCAAACTTGACAACAAATGCCTTCACAAATCTTGCTTGCCTGATTACTGGAAAATTGCATCTATGGTACCAGTTCACAATGATTCTGGCGAAACTGACCAATTAAATTATCGCCTCATTAGCCTCGTTCAGCTTTTTACCAAAGTATTTGAAACCAAGCTCTCATCCATCACCTTACAGCTGCTAAACTTCTGACCGACTAATAATATGGATTTAAGCAAGTCCGTTCTACAGCAGATATCCTAACCATAATCTCTGAACGTGTATACCATACACTTGACAAAGCAGGGGAGGGTAGAGCGGAAGAATTCAGGTTGTCCTCAACAGTTGTACATCTAAATAATATGATTTAAATATGCTTCTGTAGTACCAGTTTTCAAGAATTCTGGCGAAAGAACTGACCCAGTAAATTATCGCCCCATTAGCCTCTTCCCACTTTTCGTCAAAATATTTGAGACAATAATTAACCAAGCTCTAGTCCATCACCTTACAGATGCTAAACTTCTGACTGACCAACAATATGGATTTAGACAAGCCCGTTCAACAGCAGACATCCTAACTGTAATCTCAGAACGTATATACCAGTCACTGGATAAAGTGGGGGAGGGTAGAGCGGTAGCTCTAGATATATCTAAGACTTTTGACAGAGTATGGCATGAAGGTCTTCTCAGGAAAATCAAATCATACGGTATCACTGGAAGAATACATGACATAATTAAATCCTTCTTAGATAAGAGAAAAATCCAGGTTGTCCTCAATGGTCATAGATCTAAACAATACGATATAAATGCAGGAATGCCTCAAGGGTCTATCTTGGGACCTCTGTTATTCCTAATATTCATAAATGACCTCCCTGACAAAATTGTCTGTGAGATGGGTATATATGCTGCCGACACCACACTCTATAACAGACATGACAGGAAAGCAAATGAACACATATCTAAAGAAATGGCAGAAGCACTAGAGGATGACCTCCGATCTGTAGTGGAATGGGGACATAAATCGATGGTCACATTCAATGCTGCCAAGACAAAACTCGTTTCCTTCCATAATTACAAGAAACCTTCTCAACCAAGAATAGCTATGACTAAAGATACATTACCTGAAAGTACTTCCTTCAAACTCCTCAGCTAAAAAGTTCACAGGGAACATGAATTGGAACAGATACATCGAGAGTATTGCCAAGGCTGCTGTGAAGAAGATGGCTCTCTCTACCATGCTAGAAAGACGCCCAAATGTATCTTATACATCTATAAGGCTACCATTCACCCATGTATGGAGTATTGTTATCATATTTGGGCTGGTTCATCTGCTACTAGTCTCTCGCTCCTAGACAAGGTTCAAAAGAGAGTCGCCAATCTGATAGGCCCTGAACTGGCATCTAAACTTCAGCCCCTATCCCTTCGACGAAATGTTGCATCCCTCTACCTTTTCTACAAGTACTTTAACGGTGAATGTTCTGACGAACTGCAAGCACTTGTGCCCCCTTGACGTAAATACCCCCGACAAACCCGACAACCAGCTAAATCCCACCCCTTCACAGTAGAGATATCTAGATGTAAGAGAGCCTTCTACTCCAGTAGTTTCTTCCCCAGGACTGCTAGACTTTGGAATTCCCTGCCGGGTCCCTGCTTCCCCAACTGTACTGACATGCAGAAGTTCAAGTGTAACGTGAACCAACATCTTGCTGCCCAACTCCCTTCACAGTAACCCTGATGCCCATGTCCCTGATAGTAGCCCCCTACATCAAAGTGGCAATATGCCTTGTTTGGGGTGAAAATGTAATAAAAAATAAAAAAATTTTTAAATGTACCTCTTTATTATTCCTAATACTCATAAATGACCTTCCTGATAAAATTGTCTCTGAAGTGGATATATTTGCTGAGGGCACCACACTTTATAGCAGGCATGTATCTAAGGAAATAGCAGAAATACTAGAGGAAGGCCTCCAATTTGTAGTGGAATGGGGACAAAAATGGATGATCACATTCAATGTTGCCAAAATTAAGCTTGTTTCCTTCAATAATTACAAGAAACCTTCTCAACCACTAATAGCTATGGCTAAAGATATATTACCTGCGAGTACTTCTTTCAAACTCCTCGGCTTGATGTTCACAGGGAACATGTGTTGGAACAAATACATTTAGAGCATTGCCAAGGCCGCTGCGAGGAAAGTGGGCTCTTTCTTCCGTGCTAGAAAGTTACTTTTGTCTGAAAGTATCCTATACCTCTACAAGGCCACCGTGTATGGAGTATTGTTGTCACATTTGGGCTGGTGCATCCGCTACTAGTCTCTAACTCCTGGACAGAGTTCAAAAGAGAGTCACCAATCTGATAGGTTCTGAGCCGTCATCCAAGTTTCAACCTCTGTCCCATCGATGAAATGTTGAATCCCTCTGCCTGTTGTTCAAGTATTTTAATGGTGGATGCTCTGATGGACTACAAACTGCTAAACTCTGGAACTTCCTTCTGGGTTCCTATTTTCCCAATTATACTGACATGCAGAAGTTCAAGTGTTATGTGAACAGACATCTTGCTGCTCGACTTCCTACATAGTATCCCTGCAACTTATGTCCTCGATAGTAGCCTCCTACATCAAAGTTGCACTGTACCTTATTTGGGGTTAAAATGGAATTAAAAGAATAAATAAAAAAACTAAGATATTCCTAATAACTATAAAACTAATACTCCATTCTTTAACTATTTTTTGCCCATTTTCCTCAGATCAGTTAAAACAAGCCACGCATGCGTGGTCTCCCTCTGGTGCTGCATGTGAGATGACACCACAAAAAATAGTGAAGAAATGATGAATGTGAGAAGTGTAAAGGGCCAATGTTGCTTTCACATTTTCACCAAGTTTCAGAAAAATTTAATGAATGGGGCAAATTTATGGGGTAAGAAGTGTCATTTTTTGCAATTTGGGGGCATTTGTGGCCCCTTTTGAGCTCCTAGGAACGCCAAATTCTAGTGAAAATGGACGGTGCAGCTTCACGCCTTAGGACATGTATATTTAAATTCAGTACCGTGGAAAACCACTCTATAGACATACATATCAAGTTTTTGAGTAATATGAAAAAGAGCTCCAAAAACGCAGGTTTTTTTAGCTCTAAAAGTCCCAGAGGGATGTTAACCAGAATTTTGCCAGGGTCACCCATACTGAATTTATATTAAGAACAATGGCCTCCACATTTTGGCCAAGTTTCAAAAAAATCTAATGGATGGATCAAAAGTTATGGGGCAAAACGTGTCATTTTTGGCCATTTGGGGCCATTTTTTACCTCTTTGAAACCCCTGGGGATGCAATGGGAATTTTTACAGAAATTTTTTTTTTACTGTGCATATCTATTTAATGAAATACAATTTGTGGTAAAATTTCAGGAAAAACTAATGGACGGTTATCTGGCAATCATCCAGACTAACGGATGCACAGATGCCACTGAAAACGTAGGTCTCTCTTTGATAAATCGAAGGACCAATATGCAATTAATCTAAAAGCTGACTTGGGTCCAGTTGTGGATTTTGGTACAAAATGGCTTATTTGTAATATTTGGATTAATTAGATTAACGTTATCATCTCGAGTATTATTTGAGTATATATTTCAGTTGATGTCACCTCTGACTTTCTCCAGGTGTATGAGTCGCCATATTTTATATTGGGAAATGGGTAACTATACTTCTGAGATTTCGTATTTTAGGTTCTCATTGAAAGTAAAACTAAAAATAAAATTAATAAAAATTATCAAATAAAACACTAGGAGATATTAGTTCTAAATTATTTATAACAAAAGTGTGGGGAGGGGGGCTAAAGTTTAATTATTAACCATTAACCAATCCAATCATAAGTTCTTAAAAAACTTAATTTACAAAAATTAGACTACATTACTAGCAAACCATAAATGCTAAAAACCATGTGTTTTTGTTGTCAACAGTTATTCCTAACTCCCTTTTTTTTTTTTTAAGTTTCATATAAGAAGTTTTTAATATATTTATTATCTACTAACTGGTATAAGAAAAAAAGAAAAAATAGGGGGGACTCTATTGATTAAAATCTAAATTTTTGTAAGTTAACCCACGCTAAATTAAAACATTAATAACGGGAGATAACTCAGAAATATCTATGATTATTGCCCCTGAATGTTTAAATTAATGGACAGTTTTCTACAAGATGCAGAAAAAAAAAAAATTCTTATATCTGAAAGTATCACCATTATTACTGTCCTTAAATTTTACTAAATTGCGATTGTATGTATATTAACAGTAATTTATAATTAAAGGATCTCATAGTGTGTAAACTACTACAATATGTGCAATTGTTATTACTCTTATTATTATTCTTAAATTATATTAAACTAGCAGGGGGGGGGGGTTCAGGCATAAAATACGCTTAAATATGATATTTTAATTTGTCCAGATTTTGTATAAGCTTGATACCAGGTCTGTTCTTAATGTGGGAAAACTCTAGCTCCCCAGGTAGGGAAATCCTGGATTAGAACAGATACTACACTTTGTTCCTATGCAAAAGGGCCAAGGACCTCAACAGTATACAACAATAATTTCCATCTCTAACATGGAGATATAGGATTGTCTGGAAGTAATTTTCTCAGATTTCTGTTTAAAACAAAGACTTTAACCATTGGTGGCATATATACTTTTGTAGCTCGTATTATTTGGTTTCTTCGAATTGCTCTTTTTAACTTGAATGTCATTTTCACAATGTCTCAGTCGGTGTAATCTCTGACCTTCTTAAAGTGTAACTTGTTGAACTTGGAAACGTTTCTGTTGAACTCGGGAATCTGGACAAAATTTTGAACAGAACCCTTTATTTATTTCACAGAGATAGCATGTTCTCGTTCCATCAGCCATGGCAGTGATCCTAAGTAATTTGCAATTATATTTTTCGGTCACCTACACAGAATTGAAAATTCAACATTCAGGAGAATATCACTTTTACAATTAATTTCTTCCATGTACGCAAACCACTGTGCTACACGTCACTTGCAAACAGTTTTAGTACGAATTTTAGGAGAATTAAACCTATTTAATTTCTGGTTGCAGATATCACTATTTATTACTAATTATTATTACTGTATATATATATAATTATTTTTTACTTATTACTGTGTATATAGCTAATATATATATAAACGGCTATATGCCTGTCTATCTGTCTCTGTCTGTCTCCATATTTTCAAACTCTATCTCCTCCGAAACTAAAAGCTGCAGAGGGGCGCTAGAAATGATTGAATTTTTTATGGACCGTCTTTTATGGATTTTTAACCAGTTAAAATAGTTTTTAAGGATCGTTATACATTTTGTAAATTCATCTTGGTTTATTTTTAATTCTTAATTTTTAAGCAGTTGATATGCTTGTCACGTTGTACAGTGGTGACGTCACCAGCTTTGAATGTTTTCGTTGTACAGTGGTCACGTCACCAGCTTTTGAATGTTGCGGTTTCGGTTCTAACTGATGGCCCCCAAATACTTGTTTTTTTTTTTTTACTTTTGAAACCACAATTATAATATATAATAATCTGGACAAATTAAAATATCATATCTAAGCATATTTTATGCCTGGGCAAAGCTGCCCACCTCTGCTTATATATTTTAGAAAGGGGTTATAAAATATCAAAGGTCAGAGGTCATTTCAGGATAAGGGTTAACATGCACAGTAGTCATTGGGACAATAGTGTGGTAATCGTTTGTGGTGGAAATTTGGTATAATTAAATTATTTGTGTAACGGTTCCCATATCGTGTTAAATTCTATACTAGGTGTATTTAGATGAGGTTAAGATGAGAACAGTAGTCTGAAGAATTTAAATAATATGAATAACTGATCCTCATCTAAAAAAAAAATCAGGAAGGTAATATGTGCACCTGTTTTTGCATTCACTTTTGAGCGGTTTATGACATTATGAATGAATGTTGACCAGGCACAACGGTCCACCACAGTAGCAGATATGAGTGTTAGCCAATAATGGTTCCAACGGCAAACCCCATAGACGAGGATCCAGGAGTAGCTTGGTATCCTAGTTCATCGCTCTGAGCCTGTTTTTCAGATCGTCTGCACATTGTTCATTTCCAACCATGAGGAAGGGCTAGTTTAATGGCTTTATGGATGAAATCATGTAGGTGACGATGAAGAGTGTGACAAAACCAACCAATATGTATCAAGAAGAGAGATCTGCTGGCATAATACAAATTAATTTGGATATTTAACTTTTTAAATGAAAGTTTCAATGAATTGGAGAAAGAATTAATAAATCATCAATAGTTTTATTTTACATTTGCTTACATAATTATCCTTGATTTGTAAACATGCATGCAATCATTAAACATTCAAACTCTCTTAAATATAATATCATTATGGTAAAAAAGCAGTAACGAGTTGGCATTATAATACAAATATATTTGAACATTTTGAACAATGCAAATCTTAAGGGGAGGCATTAAAATAAAAAAAAATTATCTACATTTTGAATAAGTCAAGAAAATAAGACGTCAAGGAATTTTATTCATCATGCCAAAGACTGGAAGGGGATAGAAAGAAAAACATATTTAACCTTATAAGCAAATGAATCGTGTTGATCCACAATCATTTTGATCCGAAAAATTGATATCCTGACACTAACACTCTGAACTTATTTTTGAATGAAGAAATATTCACATCTTATGAAGCATCATGTATGAATATTTCAAATAGAAATTGAAACCCAAAATTATGCAACTTTAAAATAAATAGAATCATTTATTATTATTCAGGGTAGCGTTTTCCATGTTAGAAGCATTGATTGAATTTAAATTTCAATTGAAATATGTATGAAATACTTTGAAAGCCGAATTACAACACAATATTATAAAAAAAAACAAGTGTTTATTTGTTTAAAATTAATATATTTTGGAGTTACTCTTCTACGTCAGAATTTTATTTTTATTTCCTCGCCATGATGTTAAGTTGAAAAAATAAAAAGAAAAGGTTAAGCTAAGATTCTTTTATATTTAAAAATATCTTCTCTGGAACAAGACGTGTTTTATCTTTTTTATTTATTTTATTCATTTTGTTGGTATTAATCGGAGATGAGGGGTAACCTCATGGAGATAGAAAATGTTCAGCAAGAGATAAGCCAAGTATGGGAAATGTGTTGTGCTTGGTGGCACATGTTTGAATAATATAAATGAATCCTGTTGATCCACCAAAATTCTGATCCAGAAAGGAGATAACTTTTACTTCTTTAAGCCATAAATTTAACTTCTTAGGTGATCATTTTTATAAATTGTACAACTCAAAACTTGTGTCAACAAAATACTCTTCTGAATCAGATTGATCACTATCTAGGAAATCTGGTCTTTTTTCTTTTTTCATTCAACAACAATCACAATTCTGTCATTTCTTCCGTTTACTATCGATAAAGCAGTAGAGTTATAGAAGAAACAAAAATGGTGCTTGTTCAGAATTTCCCTTAATATGAAAAAAAAGAAACAAAAATAAACAAAAATCTGGATGATATACATACGCGTGACAAAACAAAAATACCATGTTCCGAAAATCATGTAATTTGATCAAGTAGTTTTATTTTTATAAAGAACATCATTTTTAATCGATAAACAAATTTAGTATGAATTATTGAGTTAGCTCTTGTTTCTTGAGATTTTCAAAATAGCAAGCGAGACAGTCACTCCTCGGTTACTCATAAAATTTGATTTAAAACTACTTGATCAATTTACATATTTTTTGGAATATGATATTTTTGTTTCATCACGGGTATGTACATTATACAGGTTTTTTAAAAAAAATTTTTTGTTTCTAGACAAAAACACATTTTTTTTTAATATATTTGCAGTTTATTGTTGATTATGTTTTAATGACGATTACTGAGGAAAAATAAAGGAAACGTTTTCAATTATTCACTTTCGTGAAGCGATGGAGTTTCATTTTGCAATTTATCTCCAGTGCTCTTACTTTATAGCTGTTGTAACTAAAAGAATTCAACTTAATTAAAAAGACAAAATATAGAAAAAATATTTATGCTGTACATATCCATCAAGAAATGGATGTTATATTCCAAAAATCACATAAATTGATCAAGTATTATTTTTATAAATAAAATCATTCTTAAGTTATTTAAAGCAATTAATGTGAAATCGATAGCACTACAGAGCTGATCTTGCAATTTTTAATTATTGTGGACTTACCTGCTTTTATTTAATTTTTTTAGTTTCAAGATGGCGACACAAGATTAGTCCCATTTTGATTAATCAGAATATTTGATTTTCTTGGTCAAAAATAAAATGACTTGATCAATTTACATAATTTTAGGAATATGAATTTTTCATTCTGTGACAGTATGTACACCATTAAGGTTTTTCTGTATTTTATTTTTTGCATGTTTGTTGTTTTTGTAATTATGTTGAATTTTAAATAAGAACCACTAAAATTCCCCTTCAGAATGTAGAAAGTTTTTTCCACTGTCAAGTAGAAATTCTAGGTTTCAGTTAAATCCATTATATAGCAAGTCTCCCTTTAACAAAGTTAAGCAAAGTGATACCAGCACACTTTAGTATACAAAAATATTTTGTTTATTATGCTGTCATTTTCAGTTTTTGTTATAAATTGTTTTTACCTTTCCACTTACATTGTCCATGGAAAAATAAAAATAAGATTCTATTTTTTTTTTCATGTTTACATGTCAACAACTCTAAAATAATTTTGAACAGTAGATAAATATTTTAGAGTTCAGAATGGGTGTTCACTTTACTATTTAAATTTAATGTAAAATAATCACCCAGTTCTTGACCACATTGCTTAGGACAGAACGAGTAAAAATTTTTGTATTTTCAAAATAGCCAGCATTTAAATTTTTTTTATTTTAAATTTTAACTTTTAATAGTCTAAATCTTACCTTTGTTTATTCCTATCCATTTTTTTTATATTATTATTGCCAACTTGAACTTAGGGTTAGTGTTGGAGTTAATGAAGAGCATTTTTTTTAAAGTCCTATTTTTTTTGTTTGGAAAAATCACAATTTTTTTTTTTTTAATTCTCAGAAATCTAGATTTTATTGCGTGAGGAAGACATAACTGTTCTTTCATTTTACATTTTCAAGTTTTACGTAAAAACTAACAAACAACTACAAAGGGGGGGGGTAGGAAGCAAGATTCCTGCTAATTTTAAAGAAACAACCACAAAGAATCGTCTGGAAAAAACAAAACAAAAAGCAAATTGTATTATTCATCTTGATAATATGTAGTATGTATATATCTTAATAATTATAAAACTCTGTGGCCCGTCCGGGTTTCCTTGAATCTTGAGAGTGAGTGTGTGTGTGTGTATATATATATATATATATATATATATATATATATATATATATATATATATATATATATGGGGGAGTTAAAGGAAGAGATAAGATCAATTCTTTAAGAGAAGATTTATCTGGAGAATGCAATCTAAACAAATTGTTTTGAAGCTTATATAGAAATTAATAAAGAAAATAATGATATAAACATATATACTAATATATATATATATATACTTCATTTATTCACATAAAATTAATATACGAAAGTATAAATTTATGCATAATCTTTAAGCATTTACTTCAACAGTGCTCAATATGTAGGTAGAGCTAGTTAGTAAGTTTTAAAATATATATCGTGATTAAGCTACACTGAATATTCCGCATTTCATCCACTCTAGGATTCTTCAGGCTTATATATATATATGTGCCGGCAAAAGGAAACATCCAACGCATTGTTTCTCTTTGGGGAACTTTGAATCTTTTTCCCGTTTTTTTTTTTTTTTTTTTTTTACCCTCGTTGTGCCAATATTTTAATCGTTTTTTAAACGTTAATAAATTTATTTTAATGCCCCCATACTTTTGGCACATTCAATAAGTTCCCCATTAGAACTCTTTATTTTCGACATAATATTATTTTGTACGCTATCGATTTTCTCCTGATGAGATAATAGCCGAAAGAGCTCTTGAGAAATTTCCGCTTATTATTTTCAAAACTATATATATATATATATATATATATATATATACAAGGTGATACATCAATTAGAGGTGAAGGTCAAGTGAAAACTCTTTATACCATGGTATTTTGAAGCCTGATGCTTCTCATCAGAAAAGGAGAGAAGATGCTAGGTAACATAATAGGGATGCGACATCTAGCAATAATTACATTAGGAGCAAAATAAAATATTGAAACTGTTTGGGGGAACTAAATTGATCTCTATGATATAGGAGTTTCCTTAAACAGCTTTAATATTTTATTTTGCTTATAATGTAACTATTGCTAGATGTGGCATCCCTATTATATTAGCTAGGCTTCGAAATACCATCATATAAAGAGTTTTCACTTACCCTACATCCCTAATTGATGTATCACCCTTTATTGAATAAATGAATAAATCTATATAACAATCACATTTAAATCTAGATAAGATGCCTGCACAGTTTTACCGTAAAGAATGGTTAGATTCAATGTCGTAACTAATAAATGTTTAAATACAGTAGTTATCTGATAGCTAAATGATTTGGTCTTGATTCTAGCTGATCGCACCCAAGTTATATATTTTTTTAAAACACTCCTATATATTGGGTACAATATAATAATCAATAGAGAATTGGCTCTTTAATAATAAACACAAAATCTGCATAAATTAAAATATATTTAAGCGCAATGTCAGGCGGCATGCTCGTATATATATATATATATATATATATATATATATATATATATATATATATATATACACACACACATATATGTGTGTACGTGTCAGACTCATTTGTTTCCTTTTTAAATGTGGAAGTTCACACCTAAATTTTTTCAGGAATTTTTAACTTTTTTTCCATGCAATGAAAACAATAAAAATAAGATTTTGTCTGTTTTCCTGCAACCACAAGCCCTCACGCCACCCAATTTTTTTTTTAAGCAAATAAGAATTAGAAACCTGGACTTATTTTTTTTCCACACTAGAAGATATGACTTTATTTAACATACTTAATATCCACAATTACTATAAACTCGCTTGTATTGAATATGTGGCTTCCTTGCTATCTATAACAAACCTCGGAATATAGTTTGCCTTACTTTCAATTATATATGTACCTGAAATATACAGTGATCTTAGATACGTTACTATGACCATTTCTGAATAGATACACAATGCTTTGTGCCTAACCTAATTGACTGTTGTTAACTACGAATTTCGACGTGCCACGTATTCTTATTACGGTAGAAACATCCCTCTCTTGCGTGCTACGTATATCCAATATATTCATTTCCTCCAAGACGACTGCCATTGTCTGATTTTCATGTTACATAAATAAAAAAAGAAAAAAAAATGAATTTTTTTTTTTTCTATCACTAAATTTTACTTGATTATAAATTCTAAAAATTAATTCTACTGTATTTTGTAAGTTAATCCTCTCCTAAACACTAAGTCTACCCTACTCCTAAGCTGCTACTAACACTCATAAATTACACACGCTTAATATAAAGTCATTCTGTAACATGTTATCCTATTCCTAAGGCAACATATAAATAAATAAAACAATTAAAAATAAAATTTCTAAATATTAAACCATATCTAAACTCTTTCTAACTAACCTGTTGAAAATATAGTTGCTTCCACTGCATGAACTTTTACTCACCCCCTCCTCCAGTAAAAATGTAATAGCAATGTCCCTTAATCATTTTGAGGAGTGTAATTTCTCAGTAGACATAACATTTACATACTAACCCAGTAACATTAACTACCCACGCGGGGTCGCAGAAATACCTGGATTAGGACTCAGACGCGGGGTAAACCCTCTTGGTGCTGATGGACTCGTAGATCTTCCCAGGTCATCCGTCTAGGAGAAGGAAAACTCTGAAGCTAAACCTAAGGAGAGGGAGGCCCCTCCATTCTTGGATGACATCCTTCCTAGAGCTGGTGACTCGAACAAATTACCAGTCTGCAAACCTAAACTGCTTAAGGAGTAGATAGACGCTGACCATACTCCTTCTTTGCCTATTAACCAGGCATAGAGGTTGAAGCACAGGGATTCGACAGAAACACTCAGTGGTCGATCTTATTTCCTGACTAGGTCAATGAACGCCGACTTCCCCCTCTCCCGACACACCCCATCCCCCTCTAAACTGAGCAGTTGGGAGTGCTTGAACATCATAATACCAGTACAAGTAGATTGGGTTGAACATCGTCTGATGGGTTGAGGGTACTGGATTGACAGGTCCTGGCTGCTGTTCCTGATTGGTAGTACAGGTGTCCTAACTCTTTGGTAGCGCTTAGAGTGGCTGCTCCATCAACAGTTGAATAATATTGAGATGTTTGTAGTGCCATGTCGAGCATGGAAAGGGACCCTGCACTCATCCCCGGTGGGCTTTCCTGAGGCCAAAGTCCTAGTAGATAAAAGGTCAGCTGAGGGTCTACTTGAATTGCATGCCTGGTGTTCTGCATAACCACTTGTTCAGCACCCCTTACCTAACTGAAACTTAGAAAAAAAAAAAAAAATGACAGTACAATCTAAAATTACGCTTAAACCAGGACAAAACTCAAACAAAATCAAATTGCCCCCTCCCTTGAGGCTTGCATTTACTAACATCCATGGGCTTAGAACTAATTTAAATGATGTTGAAGTATTTCTCCTAACAAACACCCTGGACATCCTAGCACTAAGTGAGACTAACCTACACGCCTCCATCCCCTCTAACTACTTTAACATGCCCAGATATCTCCCACTCTGTTGTAAGGACTCTGACAAGATATGCATGGGCTTGGAGTCTATATTCGAAACACCCTCCCCCTGACTAGAAAAGAAAACTAGAATCGGACGATCAAGCCTTTATGTGCTTTAGACTTAACATGCAACATATTAGTTACTTTTATTTTCTCTACAGCTTTCCCTCGATCCAGGACTGTACCCTAATAAACAAAGTCTCTGACAGCATAGATACAGCACTTTCCCTCGACACTAGCGCACAAGTGCATGTATTTGGTGACTTCAATGTCCACCACAACAACTGGCTTGGATTTTCTACTTACACAGATGCAGCTGATAGCTTCTCTATATCCCATTTCCTATCACAGATGGTTATGTTTCCAACCCGTTTCCCTGACCAGCAAGAACCACACGCATCACTTTTAGATCTGTTTCTGACCACAGTCCCCGATGATTGCGTTACAAATGCCCACAGCCCACTTGGGAATGCTGATCATGTAGTGATAATAGTTGAAATCGCCCTAAACTCTAGAGCCAAAATGGAAGAGCCATTGCTCACAACAACGAGATATTATAAAAAGGCTGACTGGGAAGCCATCAGGGATCTCATTAGAGACGCCCCATGGTGAAATATCTTTTCACTTCCTGCTGAACAGTGCGCAAATGAGACCACTGAATGGTTCAATTAGCAATTGAAGCACATGTCCCTACGCGGAAATTTTATAGCAAGCCCCACTCTCCCCAATGGTTTACTTCCACATGTGCAGCTACCATCGCGCAAAGGCAGCACGCGTACCACAGATTTAACTGACATAAGTCCAGTTCAAACAGACAGAAGTATATAGAAGCCAGAAGTAACTGGTAGAAAGAAATAGCGACAGCTAAGAAAGAATTTACTGAAACCACCCAAAAACGCATCAAAGCTCAGAAATTAGGAACCCGGGATTTCTGGAAAATCTACAACAGTGTAGTAAATAATGGGCAATCAACAATTCTCCCACTATCCAACAATCATGAAGTTGTTTGCTCAGCAACCGAGAAGGCTAACATGCTTGCCAGTCGGTTTTCCTCCAACTCCACACTAGACCCTGCTAACCACCCTCTCCCAGACTTTCCTTTGTGGACAGGCAACACACTTGACGATCTGAAAATCAACCCTTCTCAGGTGCATGCCATTATAAAAAAATCTTGACACCGCAAAAGCATGTGGACCTGATCTCATCCTGCCGAAGTAGCTCCAATACTCTCCAAACTTTACAACAAATGCCTTAAATGAAGCTTGCTTTCCTGCCTGCTGGAAAACTGCTTCTGTGGTACCAGTTTTCAAGAATTCTGGCAAGAGAACTGACCCAGTAAATTATCGCCCTATTAGCCTCCTCCCACTTTTTGCCAAAATATTTGAGTCCATAATTAACTAAGCTCTAGTCCATCACCTTACAGATGCTAAACTTCTTATCAACCAACAATATGGATTTAGGCAAGCCCGTTCCACAGCAGACATTCTAACTGTAATCTCTGAGCGTATATACCATTCACTTGACAAAGCAGGGGAGGATAGAGCGGTAGCTCTAGATATATTTAAGGCTTTTCACAGGGTATGGCATAAAGGTCTTCTCAGGAAAATCAGATCATATGGTATCACTGGAAGAATACTTAACATAATTAAATCCTTCTTAGATAAGAGAAAAATCCAGGTTGTCCACGATGGTCGTACATCTAAACAATATGATATAAATGCGGGAGTGCCTCAGCGGTCTATCCTCAGATCTCTATTATTCTTAATATTCATAAATGAACTCCCTGACAAAATTGTCTGTGAGATGGGTATATATGCTGATGACACCACACTCTATAACAGACACGACAGGAAAACAAATGAACACATATCTAAAGAAATGGCAGAAACACTAGAGGATGACCTCCAATCTGTAGTGGAATGGGGACAAAAATGGATGGTCACATGCAATGCTGCCAAGACTAAACTTGTTTCCTTCAATAATTACAAGAAACCTTCTCTACCACTAATAGCAATGGCCAAAGCCTCTTTATCTGAAAACACATCTTTTAAACTCCTCGGCCTAACGTTCACAGGAAACATGAGTTGGAACAATTACATTGAGAGCATTGCCAGGACCGCTGCAAAAAAGGTAGGTTCTCTCTATCGTGCTCAAAAGCTACTGACCCCTGAAAGTATTAAGGCCACCATTCGCCCATGTATGGAATATTGTTGTCATATTTGGGCCGGTGCATCTGCTACTAGTCTCTCACTCCTAGACAAAGTTCAAAAGAGAGTCGCCAATCTAATAAGTCCTGAACTATCATCCAAGCTTCAGCCTCTGTCCCATCGACAATGTAGCATCCCTCTGCCTGTTCTACAAGTACTTTAATGGTGTATGTTCCGACGAGCTTCAAGCACTTGTACCCTCTCTACATAAATACCCCTGACAAACCCGACAAGCAGTACAATCCCACCCCTTCACAGTAGAGATCCTTAGATGTAAGAGAGCCTTTTACTCCAGTAGTTTCTTCCCCAGAACCGCTAGACTTTGGAACTCCCTGCCAGGTTCCTGCTTCCCCGACTGTACTGACATGCAGAAGTTCAAGTGTAACGTGAACCGACATCTTGCTGCCCAACTCCCCATCTAGTACCCCTGTAGTCTGTGTCCCTAATAGTAGCCCCCTACATCAAAGTGGCAATGTGCCTTGTTTGGGGTGAAAATGTAATAAAGGGGGAAAAAAAAAAAAAAAAAAGAATATTTTAGAAAGGGGGAAGGAGTCACTTTATAAATTTAACATAAAATTACCACTAAGCATAGGACAAAACAAGTAACAATGTTTTGTATTTCAAAAACAGACACCATTTTAAAAAGTTTTTTTTTTTTTTGTGCAAAACTTCAAATATAATTTTTTTTCTCTTGAACTGCAACCCCATTTTCTTTTTCATATTGTCACCGTAAACTTAGGGTTTATTAACATGCCCGCCATTTGTCCAAACACAAAGAGTAACAAAAAAATAAATAAAATGAAGGGTTACACTAAGAGAAAAACAAGTAAATTCTAAATATTTTTTCTTTTTAATGGCAGTAATTTTTAAAATACAGAAAAACAGTTATTCTTTCTGTTCTATAGTATGTGCTCAGAAACCGGTCATTTTATGTTAAATTTATGCAGGAACGCAATTCCAACTCTAAAAAGTCTCAAAACATTAAGCAGTTTTCTCAAATTTAATTGGTTTTATATTTACAAGGTGTTCATAGGTTTTATCTGAGAAAATAAAGTAGAATCTAATTTTTACTTATGTTGATAGTGTCGGGGACAATTTTTTTAAAAGCATTTTATTCAATTCTAAATTAAATTTGTGAAATTTCAAATAATTCGTAAACCTTAAAAACAAAAGTCTTTTTGATAAGATGTTTGTATATTTTTGAAATGAGGGTTTATAATTTTTTTTTATTATTTGGATTTTTATTCTCATCTTGATTGTTTTTTCACTATGTTTTAGCCGATGTAACCTCCAACCATTTTCACTAGAGTTTACATCAGCCGAAACATTGTGGAAAAAAACAAAACAACCAAGATGAGAACAATAGTTCAAATAATACAAAAGCTTCTTTTTTTTTCTTGTAATGCTCGATTTTCAATCTAGTTTACTGTAGTGGTTTCATTTTAATTAGTTAATAAAATATTTATGTTTTAATTACATATTTAGAACTTAACATTTACTGATGACAAGAATGTTTTTTTTTCTTGTAAAAAAAAAAAAAAAAAAAAAAAAAAAAAAAATTAAAAGATGTTCATCAGAAAAAAAAAAAAAAAAAAAGTCAACAAATAATCACTGGGATAACGCCAATTCTGCAATTACAAAATACACGAAGATTAATTCTTATTTTAGTCACGTAAATTATTTAGGCTTCAACTATTATTCTAAACAATTCATTTTTTATGAGTTATTTTTTTAAATTTTTATTGTCACCCTAAAAAGGATTAGTGAAGTCTATTTTTGTTCTTAGTGTGCATCCGATTTGTGCATTGTGTTATCCATTCTGCACGGGTTTCTGAAGTGCCTACGCAGCGCCACAGCGAGAATATAGACTTTTACAAAAGAGACTAGCTAAGGAAGAACGATAACTGTCTTTTAGCTAAAAAATTATTACCTTAAGTTATCGTTATTGCTTAGCTAGTCTCTTACCTTGTTTATAAAGACGGTGACTATATTTTCCGGTCGAGTTTTCATTTGGGCATTTCATATGTACGGCGCAACTTGCTATAATTTAGTATTTTTTTATAATGTATTTTATATTTTACTAAAACATGGTTTACGTAAAACGTGATCAGGTGAAATGCCAAAATATTATTACACTTGAAATTTAATTTACGTGACTGAAATAAGAATTAACGGTAAAAATAGACTACAAGAAAACATGAAGTCAAAGGCTTTTTTTTTTCTTTTTTAAATAGAGTTAATATTTGAGAGCGGGGATAATAGACAACACATTTTTTGTTCTTTGAGACGACAGAGGCGCATGGCAAAATTCTAGTTTTCCTTTGATTTAGCACAAAATCAACAATAATACTTGACCTTTGTTTTTAACCTTTAATTCAAGCCAGAAATTTATTTTATTTTTTACATAGGCGTCACCACTTATCAAGGCCGAGAGGCCACTCAAGGATAAGGGTTAAAGAATGAACAGTAGTCAAAAGGGCAATATAGTAATCTATATTAATGGAAGTTCGGTAAATTTGTTAACTTAAGTGGAACGCTGGAACGGCGGAACGCTCATCAGAAACTTGTTTATGTTGGACTTGAAGAAACCATATTATAGACAGCTGGAAAACGGAAGACAGTTCCATTCCACAGACGTGCAGTTGCAGTTCTAATAAAGAAGTTTTGTTCATGGAATCTACGTTTAGGTTTAGGCACAGATAAAGAATGGGGGGAATTATTGATAGTGTTTTCAGCTAGACGAGTGTTTCTTGTGAAAGTTTGGCGAGGGGGAACCATAGATTGAAGCTCAGTCGAAGCCTACAAAAATACTCATTTTTAAGGATCACAAAGTAAAACATATCGTTCATTTTTTTTGGTACTAGTGCACTTATTGATCCGTGCTGAAATAATAACGTTATTATTTAAAAAGCCATTCTTAACATGGAGAGGGGAGGGTGTTTTGTACCTATTTTTGTACTTTAACTTTACAAATTGAATAAAAAACAACTTTAATTAAACTTAAAAATACGATTAAAAAATAGCGCGGATCAGTAAGTGCATTAGCACCATTTTTTTTTTTTTTTGTAATAACAGATTCGGTGTTTATGTAGATTTGTGAGTTTTTAACCAAACACATTTCAAGTGAAAACATTGCACGTCATGTTGAAATTACGAAAAATAATCCAGTAGAAAATGTGCAAAACGTACTTTTAAACAAACAAAAAAAAATCATCCACAATTTACGTTCTAATATATTGTTTAAAAAATGTCGTACCTTTAATTTAAATCGATGGAGATAAGTCAGTTTGTCATATTGAATTGGTTGCACGCACAGCTTTCATATTAAAGCATACAATAAAACTCGATAAATTCTATTTTACTTATGATTATTTTTCTAAATTATTCTTCGTAATTTGGAGTTTATACTAATTTCGACATGACACTTAAGTACGTAATAATATTTTTGGTACTAATGTTACCATTCTAAAATTGTAGAAAGCCATTTTTAACATCGGGAGAGGGGAGTGTTTTTTTTTTTTTTTTTTTTTTTATTCAATTTTCACCCCAAACAAGGCACAGTGCCACTTTGAAGCAGGGGGCTACTATTAGGGAATTAATTAGCGGGGTCATTATGAAGGGAGAAGAGTAGAAAGATGTTTGTTAATATTACACTTGAACTTCTGCATATCATTGCAGTTGGGAAAGCAGAATCCCGGAAGGGAGTTCCAAAGACCCGCAGTTCTGGGGAAGAAACTATTGGAGTAAAAGGCTTTCTTGCACCTAGGGATCTCCACTGTAAAGGGATGAGACTTAGTAGCTTGTCGGGTTTGTCGGGGGTAGTTACGTCGGGGAGGTACAAGTGTTTGCAGTTCGTCAGAGCATTCACCATTAAAGTATTTGTAGAACAGGCAGAGGGATGCAACATCTCGTCGATGGGACAGAGGTTGAAGCCCAGATGACAGTTCAGGACCTATCAGGTTTGCGACTCTTTTTTGAACCCTGTCCAGGAGCGAGAGACAAGCAGCAGACGCACCAGCCCAGATGTGACAACAGTACTCCATACATGGGCGAATGGTTGCCTTATAGAGGTATAGGATACTGGCAGGCGTAAGTAGTTTTCTAGCACGGTAGAGGGAGCCAACCTTCCTTGCAGCAGCCTTGGCAATGCTCTCAATGTATCTATTCCAGTTCATATTCCCTGTAAACGTTAGGCCGAGGAGTTTAAAAGAAGTACTTTCAGGCAATGTGTTCTTGGCCATTGCTATTGGTGGTAGAGAAGGTTTCTTGTAGTTATTGAAGGAAACAAGCTTAGTCTTAGCAGCATTGAATGAGACCAACCATTTTTGTCCCCATTCCACTACGGATTGGAGGTCATCCTCTAGTGTTTCTGCCATTTTCTTGGATATGTGTTCATTTGTTTTCCCCTCATATCTGTTATAGAGAGTGGTGTCATCGGCAAATATACCCATCTCCGAAACAATATTATCAGGGAGGTCGTTTATGAATATCAGGAACAATAGAGGTCCAAGGATAGACCCCTGAGGCACTCCCGCATTTATGTCATATTGTTTGGATGTACGTCCGTCGAGGACAACTTTGATTTTTCTATTACTTAAGAAGGATTTAATTACATTATGAATTCTTCCAGTGATTCCATATGATCTAATTTTCCTTAGAAGACCATCGTGCCATACCCTGTCAAAAGCCTTAGATATATCAAGGGCCACCGCTCTACCCTCCCCTGTTTTATCCAATGAACGGTATATACGTTTTGTAACTATTCTGTACTTTCACCTAGCGCTTATGTCAACGGATCATTAAATCTAAGGGAGATAACCAGCATAGACATAGCAAAAATGAGCAGTTCAATAAAAAAATTAAAAACATATATACTGTGAAACTTGAAAATATTATTAAAAAAAATAGTACGATAACATAAGTGCATAAACTGCATAAGTACCATAGTTTCACCTGAAATGTGTTGGTTCAAACATTACAAATATATACAAGCATGATTGGTATCAAATGGTTGACTTGCTCCAATGTTTAATATTGTAACCCTTCAAAATTCTAAAGTGAATTTCAAGCCTTTAAACTGTCGATTAGAATGTGAATTTTCTCTTGAAGTTGAAGTAAAATATTGTTCAATCAAAGAAAAGCGTTACTTTTCAGTGCAAGTGCACCACGTAGAAACCATGGTACTTTATAGAACTCAACTCCCAATATCAACTCTGTGAAATCCGGTAAAGCGTTACAACAGCTAAAAACGAATTACGTAAAACAATAACACAGAGTTATTGAAATTGCATTTTATTTCTTACTGAGATTATATATATATATATATATTGCTGCAATGCTGCTTTTACATATTAGTAATTATTTTAGTGTTTCTTTGGATTCTTTTTCAGTCACGCGTACATTTTATTTATTTTGGTAAAATGTTACAGTTCTCGAAAAGTTGAAACCAAGTTATAATGAAAAAAAAAAAATGTCCGCACATTAAAAATAAACACACATGCATTAAATATGTGCATGTCACATGCACATATTTAATGCACTTTGCACTACATGTGTGTATTTAAGAGGGGGAAAAAATTTATACAGTTCTGATCAATTTTAATATATGAATCAATTTCCAACGCAAAATAAAGCTCAATATTCAAACTTTTAAATAGTTACTTTTTTAGTTGCAATAGAGCTATCAATAAATAAATGATTGTTTAGAGTTATATTGTGAGTTAATGCCAGTTTCGAAGCAAAATAATAATAAAAAAGATGTATTATATATATAAAGCATCAATTTATAAAAAAATGCAAATATATCAGTATTTTTTTTTTTAGCAGATCAATTTTGTATGGTCGCCTTTCGGCAGTTGTAAGTCCTTACCGGATTTTACTGAGCCAATTTGGACAGCCATGGGGCTGATTTATATAAGCATTAGAAAATGCCAAATGAAAATAATTATTCAGGAACCGCTTGACCAAGGGAGGCATAGATGGTGTGTTCCAGCCACACCGTCTGAACTTCTTCCTTGTCAGAAGGCAAGCCAAGAATGTTTTTATAACTATGACGCATTACAAAGGCGATTCTTACTTCACCCTTGGGAACCAGGGGCGTCACCCCTAAAGCAAATCCCAACTTGTTCAGCTTTCGAAAGACGACAACATTGGGGTCGTCGTCGAACACATTCTCCATGGGGTTGTTTCCTTCGTAGAGGGCATCCTCATCGCGACGGGCCAGCACGATCTTTTTTCCCGGCAGATTGAATTTTCCGGTGGAATAGAGATCTTCGCCCTCAACAGGGAGCAGCTCCACATCCACGTTGTAGACAGCGTGGTTTGAAAGGGTGAAAACGGCCCGAACCTCCTTCTGGGGGGAAAACATATTAAAGCGGGCAACTCTCAATTCTGGAACGTGATACATAGCCGTGGACTGGATCTTGAACTTGATCGAGGCCGAGTTGTAGTCGGGTTTGATCAGATTGTGGTCGCATTTCTTGCACCTGACCGATTTCCTGACTTGCAGGTGCTTGTGCCGCGGGTAAAGATTGTTCACTGAAGAGGGTTGAAACTCTGAAGATGCTATCCTCTGATCGATGGTGGTGATCTTGTTCAACCCGATCGCGGTCGTGAACACGTCTTCTGGCAATTCTGGAAATTCTGTCACGGTCTCAGCTGGCTCTATCACAACATTGCTAACGTTGTCATCCTCAGAAAGTCCGCTGTTTGAACTGTTCCCCAAGGCTTTACGCTTTAAAGCGACAGAAGCCAAGCCGAATTTATCGGTGTAATAAATATGGCCCCTCCTCTTGATGAACTTTTCCCGTTCCTTCTCGGAGTTCTCTTTAAGCGAAAGCTTCTTGTAATATTCCAAGAGTAAAGTGATTCGGTCCGAGTGGAGGCTCTCTAGATCTTGCCAGCCTCCGGTCGCGGCAGACTTGTCACCGATTCCCACATCTCTGGTGGTCCAACGGCAGAAGCCGCAGGCCAAATAATACATCTTTTTTGGGGTGGTCTTTGTCGGATCATCGGGGTTGACAGACATTGTGTTTGTGGCCCGAGTGGACAGCAAATGCCCACAACTCGGACAATCGAAACAGCTGCCGCATCGATTCTTGCGGATTTTCGCCTCGGTTGACGGTAGATTTTCGAGACAACACGGGCAGAAATGTGTGTCCACCTCGTGCAGAAGACAATCGCCGCATCGCAGCTTGAAGCAATGGCGACACAGGTAAAGCCAACAGAGTGGATGTTTCTTTCCACAATCACAAAGATAGCGAACTTTTTCTATATCTCTGTAAGTCGCCATAGTTGTGATATGGCGACTTTAGTTATGGCTGAAATCCCGTCTTTTCTCGCGTGAGAACGAGAAGTATGACGTCATTACAAAGGGAGATAACTCGACAGTTATTTGCATAATAAAAAAAATAAACATTTTTGTATATACAAAATATTTTTATGTATAGAATATGGCACACATATAGAATATCGCACAAAGTCAAAGGATAGAAGTGTTAAAAATTTTTATTTCAAATAACTTACCTATTCAAAGTCATAGACGCATGCATTTCAATCACTAAAACAACACAAAAATATTGTTCATGTACACAAATTTTCACTACAACCGACAAGGGGAGATAACTCGAACCTACTAATGACATTAGAAAGACTAAATAGGTTATAACAGCTGATCTATACACAACGTCACAACGCCCTGTAAACAACGTGGTTCTTATTTAGAATTTAACTAAATAAATAAAGTCCGTATGATGTACGTAACCGTCACGAAACAGAAATGTCATATTTCAAAAATAACATAAACTGATCAAGTAATTTTTGTTGTTTTTTTTTTATAAAGAAAATGTTTTAAACGATTCAAAGCGATTAATGTGAAATGGGTAGCATTACAAGGTTTACCTTCTAAGTTTAAATTATTTTGAACTTATCTACCATTCTTTTTTTCAAGATAGGCGACGCGAGACAGTCCCTTTTTGTTTACTCATAAAAATTGTTTTTTCTTCGTTCGGTAACGGATCAGAATTTTTGTAGGAATTTTTGACACCCCGAACACGAAACTGCGAATAAAATATTAAAAAAAAAACAAAAAAACTCGTATTTTCTCTTTTAAAAGTGGGGTGTTTATTTTCTTTATGGATTATACTTCCAAAATAAACTATTAAAGTTGTATAAAAGTAATAGAAATATTATTTTTTAAAAAATAGTAATGAAATTAATTGAATTTTACGAGCTCAGTATTTTTCAATTTTTAAACTTTAAAAATCTATCAAAATTTTTCTAATGATTTTATTTTTACGATATTTTCAGAGTCAATGTGGAATTTTATGCTCTTTCCAATAAACCGAATATAATATTTTAGACAAACGTTTTTTTTTTAATTCATGCCCCACCCCCATTTTCACATGTCTATTAAAAAGTAAATAATTATTTCACTCACCAAAGTTTTATAGATCACAAATTGAAGATAAAAGATCAATAAATAATATATTCAAATTTAAAATAAGTAGTGTTTTTTTTAGAAATTTACCTGTAAAGTCCGAAGTTTAAAACCTTATTTTTTTAAAACCACGTTGTTTTTTTTTTGTTTTTTTTTTTTTTTTGTTTTGTTTTCTTTTTGTTTTTTGTTTTTTTAATGAAATCTTGGTCATTGCTTTTTTAATTGAAAAAAAAATTAGGGTTTGAATGACATTTTTCGAGGAGTTATAAGCTTGGAAAGACAGGGGGTCGAATTAATTCACGCCTCCCATTTTGAAATGTCTATTAAAAAGTAAATAATTAATTTACTCACCAAAGTGTTATATATCACAAATTGAAGATAAAAGATCAATAAATAATATATTCAAATTTAAAACAAAAAAAAAGTAGTGTTTTTTAGAAATTTACCCGTAAAGTCCGAAGTTTAAAACCTTTTTTTTTTTTTTTAAACTACGTTGTTTTTTTTTTAATGAAACCTTGGTCCTTGCTCCTTTAATTGAAAAAAAAATAGGGCTTGAATTACATTTTTCGAGGAGTTATAAGCTTGGAAAGAGGTGGTGGAATTATTCAATATTTTTCACGAAATTTCTGACACACCTACGGATACATTCATTATAGATTTTTCTGTGTTTTCTGTATTTTTGAAAAATTAGGTTGAACTCTAAATAAGAACAAAAACTGTTTCATTTATTTTTAAAGTAAACATCTTCAGATTACAGTTAAATCCTATTTTAGTCACCTAAATTATTTAGAAAAATGAGTTATGGTATTACTCCTAAATAAATAATGTTGGTACTTCTGCAGTTTACAGATCATGTTATTTTTCAAGTTGAATTAAATTTTTACGTTGTATATAAATTGTTAGGTGAAAATCCAGAATAATTACCAAAGCTCTTCCTTTTCCCCATTTAAGAATAGGTTTCTAAATAATAACATTATTATTTCAGCACGGTGTGTAAACTACAGAAGTACCATAATTTTAATTAAACCATGCTTTAGTGAAAAAAAAAAAATAAATAAAATAAACATTATAGCAAGTTTTATCAGACATATGAAACGCTGGTAAGGGTAGACGTTTTATTTTAGAGATAGAGGATTTGTCAACCACCGTAGTAACCCCTTCCTTCTGTATTAGTGTCTTAAAGAGATTATCTTTTTAGTTAACCTGTTTGGAATCCAAGGGATTGAATGCTGATAGTGGGGTTTCTTTCAGGCTTTATTTTTCTTGAAGTTATTCTACCTTTCTCTCCTTTTTATCTATTTTCTTTATTTCATAATGCCTTCAACAAATCCACACAACAAAGTTATCAAATTTACCGAATTTTAATTACTAATGATTACTATATTGTCCAATTTCTACTGTACACTCTTTAACCCTTATCCTTGAGTGGCCTCTTGGCCTTGATAATGTGGTGATGCCTGTGTAAAAAAAACAAAACAAAAAAAACA
Source organism: Euprymna scolopes (assembly GCF_053919585.1). Classification (NCBI taxonomy): domain Eukaryota; kingdom Metazoa; phylum Mollusca; class Cephalopoda; order Sepiida; family Sepiolidae; genus Euprymna; species Euprymna scolopes. The sequence goes on along the minus strand of NC_136494.1, from coordinate 135,921,455 downwards.
ACATCTTACTATTTATAATAACATAAGAGATTTCGGCTTATAGTTTGACTAATTTGCATATTAATGAGGCTTTGCCCCCAAAACAACACAGTAAAAACCTGAAGTCGCAATGGCAGGGAGTCAAGTTCTGAGAACCGAACTAAATAGGTTGGAATTTATAATGCCATTAGAATGCTAACAAGAATCCATTTTTTTTTAATAATAAGATATTTTGGTGTGAAATATAAAGTCGAGATGAAAGTGGGATTTTTGAAAATTGAAAGCGTCGAAGGATGGAAATATTAAACGATTTACATCAAATTTTGAAAATTGAAGGCATCAGAAGATGCAAATATTAAACGATTTGTGTTGAACTTCGAAAACTGAAAGCATTGAGGGAAGGAAATATTAAACGAATTTTGTTGAACTTTGAAATTTAAAGCATCAAGAAGTGGAAATATTAAACAATTCACACCGTACTTTGAAAATTGAAAGTGTCGAGAGATGGAAATATTAAACAGTCCACGTCAAACTTTGAAAATTTAAAGCATCGAGAAATGACAAAATTTAAATCTGATTCGAGGCAGACTTTTTTTTCCTAATAATCGTAGTATAATGGAGAATTACAATTCAACTAACTTTTTACTGTTTGAGAATCTAGTAAAGTCGAGCAGTGTTTTTAAGAAGCTAGTATTGTCTAGCAGTTTTATTTTTTAAGAGGCTAGTAAAGTCTAGCATATTTTTTAAAGAGGCTAGTAAATTCTAGCAGTTATTGGGGGGGTTGAGAGGGTAGTAGTGACTAGCAAAGTTTGAGAGGCTAGTAGAGTCTAGCAGTGTTGGAAGTTGATGTGATTGCCGATCTTGAAACGGGTTTATGAGATAATCTTTAAGGATCAGGAGGGAATGTAGTTTGATATGTATTAATTTGCATATCAATGAAGTTTTGCCCAAAAATCATGTAATAAAAAAAAAACTGAAATCGAGATGGCAGGGGGATCGAGTTCTGATCTGAACAGGCCAGAACTTACAATGTTGTTCAAATTTTTTTTAATTAGACGGCTCAAACTTTTCTGATGTTCAGTCCGTTCTTTTGCACATTCTTGCTCTTTGTTGGACTAATTTATGTACTTTTATTGATAGTAATGATCTACATATGGCAGCTTATTTGTCTGTTTAGACTTTTCCATACATGTGTATAGTGTTGCTATTTTTCTCCACAAGGATTTCCCCATTGTACGTGTCCCTAGTCTTGGATCTCATGGATGTCATTATGTCTTTAAATTTCAAAGTTCAACAAAATATCTGTTTGAGGTTGTTTTTGCTGTTTCACTGCCTATTTATTCTTTTTGTACCGTCCCCCATTTGACAGTGGCTGCTTTGTTGTTCATACTATATCCAGCAGGATTGATAATGCATTTCAACTTCATCCGTCAACTTGTCCATCTTTGTCTTGGATGATTTTAATGCTTATCATTCTGACTGACCCCCCCCCACACACACTCTAATCGCACAGATTTTGCTCATAAAATCTGTCTCAACTCTTCTGTGCCTCATGAGATTGATTTTTCTGTTTTCAATTGATAATCTCTTTCATAGGAAGATGTTTAACTACAGAAGAGGTGATTGGGATGGGCTCCACATCTTCCTATGTGACTTTCTGTGAGGTCAGGTTACTCACTTATTCTTGTTGGAACTAATACCTTCTTTCTTCATCGTCAGTTTCAAACCAAGCCTCATTCTTCTCCCTGTTTTTCATCTGTTTGTGTTTCTACCATTGCCCATCGTAATCATTACTTCAATCAGAATCATTAGGATGATTCTGCGACTTCTAAACAATCTTACAGAAGAGCTAGCAATATCTGCAAGATAGCAATTTCTGAGGCTAAGTCTATTCTCCAAAGTTCTGAGACTTAATCTCCTCTCCAAAGGTTGGGTCTCGTGATTTTTGGAAAATCTGTAATAATAGTATTAATACTGACAAGTCTACTATTCCTCCTTTTTTTTTAATCGTCTCCAGGTCATTTAATCTTCTAAGGATAAGGAGAATCTCTTTGCTTATTTTATTGCTAACAATTCCTTTATCCATTCTGGTGCCGTTTTTTCCAAATTTTATTTCGAAAACTGATCAGTCTCTTGATTCTGTAATTATTACTCGACAGATCGTTGCTAGAATTTTTGCTGGTCTTAATTAATCTAAGTCTTCCGGTCTTGATTTGATTCCTGTTGTTGTTTTCAAAGGTTGTGCTCCTAAACTTCTTTTCTCAAAATTATTTAATTTCTGTCTGTCTCAATCCTACTTTCCGTCGGAATATAATGTTGAAATACATGCTTCTAATACTCGTATCTTCTTCCATGCAGTGAATAGTCTTTTACAACGAAAACTTTTTACTTCTCTAACAAACAATTTAGTTCTTCAAAATATCTTTGACATCATTTTGAATTTATATATATGTTAAAATGTCCACATATGCTTATAGAATAGTAATTTAAAAGTTATGAGTATTTTTTGAAGCATGAAAAGGATGTTGTTTTTTATATGTAATACTTTATTTTTTATATTTGAAGCGGTCCTCCGTTCTTGCTCATAAAAAAGTAGCAAAATAAAAATGAAAGACGTTGAAATATAATATATATACATATATATATATATATATATATATATATATATATATATATATATATATATATATATTTAAACTAAACCGTTATTTTTTTTCTTTAAATAGATATTTAAAGATATTAAGCAAGCTGTTGGATCGAACGAACCCTTTTCAGACGATTTCTTTTTGTTTATCAATTTTTTTTCTTGTAGATGTAAAAATCTCTAACATCTATTTAAAGAAAAAAAATATATCATTTTGGCTCTCTAAAAAATAATTAAATATTCACTTAATATTCCAAAAAAAGTATCATCATATTTCTTACTAGCGGGAGTACCCGGCGTTGCCCGAGTGTTTGTTTCCGGGACGGGGGTGGGGAGTTTTAAAAAATGTTATGGTAGGTAAGTAGGAAGGATCAAACCCGGAGTCATGAGTAAAAGTAGGAAAATAAAGTGTGAAAAAAAAACAAACAAAAAAAAACATCTGCAACGTTAACAGTTCGGCCACCAAGAAAAGTCCATTCCAGTTGTTTAGGAAAAAAAAAAAAAAAAAACGACTATGGTAGGTCGGCGCGAACGTGAAAATATAATGTGAATTGTCCAGCACACTAACCACTATGCCACAGAGCACTGCAGCTTAGTTTAGTGATTTTAAATAACTTCACATGCAAGAACTACGAAGCCAAACCGGTGTTCTCTTCTCAACTGTTCCTTGTGAACGATCCCCAAACGGTGTTAAGTGGTGGCAGGGGGAGGAGGAATTTATTAGAGAGAAAATATTTTACCACTTCCATTGATCTTAACCGATTTTGGCCGTGACTTCTCAGCAGAAAAAGTATAGAAATCTAAGATTATCGAGGAATTTGAGAAATAATAAGCCTATAACACACCTCAGATATTGTTCTGCCGTTTGCGCATATTATATTTGCATGAAATATCTTGATTTTTAATCCTATTAAGGTCAAAATCCGACGGGAAAAAATGAGTTCATTTTATTTATATAGAGAGAGAAGAGAAGAGAAGAGAAGAAGAGAAGAAGAGAAGAGATAACATTGTCATATGAACCGCTTGCTAGCAATTGAAGACTTTAAAACTGTTCAGTTAACAACTCAATGGACTACTATCAAGAGAGATTTTTACATCTCCCATAAAAAAAACAATGATAAACAAAAAGAAATCGCTTGAAAAATGTTTGTTTGAGCCGACAGCTTCCTTAATATCTATTTTAAAAAAAATTATATCATTATGGCTTTCCAGAAAAAATTTAAATATTGACTTCACAATATTTATAAAAAGTGCCATCTTATTGCATACATATATATATATATATATAGTCATCCACATACAGTACTGTTTCGCTGTATCACAGCCATCAGTGCGGCTAGACAGGCAACTACCTCAAAATTTACAAGGCATTTAACTTGTAAATTTCTTTATATTATAAAAAATATATTTTGCTCTTCTTTTATTGAGCACTCTCAATAACCTCATTAAATTCATTAGTTGAATATCTATAACTGGGTATATATATGTGTGTGCATGCGTGCACGCATGTGTGTGTGTGTGTGTGTTTGTGTGTGTGTGTGTGTGTGTGTGTGTGTGTGTGTGTTTTATTTGATAAACATGTTCATGTTTCTCTCTCTTTTATTTACAACATCCTGTTGGTAAATTTAGCACTTGCTAAATGGTAACCTTTTCTAAATCATTCACCATTTATGGTTATTGTCCATTTTTCTCCTCTGCCATTTGTAAAGTATTTGATTGTTAGCAAGTGACATGGTACTGTCAGCGACATCCTATCGAAGCTAGGATTCATACATTTCAATGGATACCCTTTGTAAAGGTGGCTGTGCATATAATGAAGGAGCACCTCTCCTGAGTTGCAATTATAACTGGAAACAAAATCGAGATAAGCAGAGAACACATACAGTACTTGGTATTCCCAAATGGTCATCCATTTTAGTACTTACAAGGCTCAACTTCAGTAACCAACATGTCAGAATTCATACTATAGTAAATCAATGTAGTACAATTTGAGCACTGTTGACATCAGCTTTTCCCAGTTCTTCCTAGAATACGGTATTTATAAGAAGGCCCATGTGAAGGTTGCCAACATCGATAAATAGATGGTCTTATGAAATCAACTGGATTCGAACTTGCACACCCTGACTGTCAATTTACGTCTTTATCCATTTCACCACTGTCAACTGTGTTGAATTTTTTTTAGCAAAAATTGTGTAACGCCATGTATATGTTTTTATTGCTGGTTCATACATTATATTTGCTGTATTTTGTTTGTATTTTGAACGTTTGTTGAATTTGGTTTAATACCTTTTGATATTTGTACGAAACCACCATTGATTTTGGATGAAAAACAATGCTAGCTCTTTGGAACTGACATCAGAAAATCTAGCACAAAAATCTTCCTTTTTGAATTCAGCCAACTAGACTTCATTACCTACCATGGACAAATATTTCTAAGCCTTTTCTTATGGAAAAATAACCTTAAAAAACACGGGTTGTAACAAATTGAACTCTTCACTACAACCTTATATACGCAGCGGTGTTATGTGCATTTTCGAGGGAAGGAAATTTCATATAATTTGAGAGCATTTAAACTGACAATTTTACAAAAAGGCAAATGACTGTACAATCTATTTTCGAAATTGTGAGCACATTTTATTGAATTTATTGCATGTATTATTTTATATATACTAGCGGTGGGGGGGGGGCTTTGCTTGGGTGCAAAATACGCTTTAATATGATATTTTAATTTATCCAGATTTCATATTTATTATAGAGTTATGATTTCAAAAGTAAAAAAAAAGTATTTGGGTGCCCTCAGCTAAAATCAAAACCGAAATTGTAGTATTCGAAGCTGGTGACGTTACCACTGTACTAACCTGACATTCACATAAAGTGATTAACGATTAAAAAGAAACTAAGAGAAATGTACAAAATGTTTAACGATTTTTTCAATTTTGACCCATTTTGAACACCTTAAAAACAATTTGAACTGGCTAAAGACCCTTAAAAGAACAGCCCGTAAAAATTCAATCATTTGAGGCCCCCAGCGACGCTCTGCGACTTTTAGTTTCAGAGGAGATAGAGTTTGAAAATACGGAGACAGACAGACAGACAGACAGACAAACAGATAGACGTTTATATATCAGACTTTCATATTAGTTTTAATCGTTTGTTGAAATGACTTTCGTAAATTGAACCAGTTTGTTTTTATGTTATTAACGTTTTTTTTTACTGGAATGCTTGTAAAACAGAAATAATTTGCAACATGTTATTCTATAAATAAATTTTTTTCTTTATTTTAAACAAGACTGTAGCAGCCGACACTCGCTACAATCACAGGCAGAAGCTAATTCTCTCGACTCGAGATTTGAAATCCATTTTCTCCCTGGCTTGTCCAATCACAAGCCAGCTCTCAATCACGTGACAGAGTATATAAAAGGCGAAATCTGAAACTCTCAACCCTCTTTCAACCTGACCCTGCCTGGTAGCAGACTTCACCTGGGGCCAAAGCCCCAGAACGTGAGTACTACAAGCTAACATGGCGACCTTTCAAACTCTCATTTGTTTCAACGTGCGGTACTCAAACGAACAATCTTTATTTATCATGCTAAAGAACTGTTCTCGTCGATACAACTCACACTCACTCATAACAACACGCTAACACACTGAAGACTCTGCCAATTTTTTCTCCTTTAACCGTCTTCCTTTGTATCGATGGCTACTAGCTATAAACATGTGTAAACGGAGCTGAACTATTCTCTGCTTCAACCAGCCAGCAATATATTAATTCTATCTTTACACAAGAACACTTCAATCTACTAACACGTCTCTCCATTGTACACTCTACTAACGAGGATAACAAATAAAGTTGTTTATTAAATGTTAAAATAAGACTTCCATTTTGTTGTTTCTCATTTTCTATAAGACCGCTTTCAACTATATTCGTTTACTCATACTCCTTTATTTTATTTATTTATTTATTTGTGGGCTTTCGTTTCTCGTCAAATTTATCTGAAAACGGAAAAATTTTCGGCAACTGCTTTCATAATTAACTAGCAGAATACCTGTCCCAGGATGGGTAAAATGACTTTCATGAATGGAACAATTCTACAACACTTGTATGTCATCATATGAAAATTAAAATCATGATGCTAAAGTTGATGTCTAGAGTCACCTTTTTTTTTTACAGGGGAGTCACCATTTATGAAGGCCAGAAGGCTACTCGGGGATAAGGATTAATGAGTGTACAGTGATCACTTGGACAACAGAGTAGTAATCGTTAGTGGTGGAAATCAAATTAAATTTGATTATTTATTACATGATTTTGATTCTTGAGAATGTCTAAAATTTAAATCTTAAGCTTAAGATGTCTTAAGAAGAAATTGAAATTAAAGGAACCTTTTTTAATTGATGTCTAATAACTATAGATCACATTCAATGCAAAACTGAAATATTTTCAGACGGGCAGTTGTACTCATATTATGTCTCCTAAAAATCTTTAAAATACTAAAAAAAATGCAACTTTGAAAATATATATTAGTTGATATCTAGTACTAAATTGCTAAAAATTTCACGAAAGTCAAAGATATTTGAATTTTATATAAAAAAAATTTTTCAGGGGAAACTACTCATAGAAAAGTTTAAGAGTGACCTCCCTTGTTTAGACGTTTAGAATACTCTAGATACGAAAGACTAAGCTTACGAAATTTTCAGCTTACAAAACATGATGTAAAATGTTTTTGTCCCTGCATACGAAAGAATTTTCGGGACACGAAAGATACGAGTGACAGCAAAACTATATTTCAAGCGCCCAATTTTTCGAAAATCTTTTATAAATCGAGGTTTTCTGGACGTATATACCAACAAAACAACTTACAGGATTGGTTGGATTCACTGGGAAAGTACTTGAGACTGCGATGAAGCTAGAATTTGTCATGAGGTTCCCCAACGATATCTCAATGGAGTTGCTGGCATGAGCTGGAGTGCTCACACAGGATGTGGCTTCGGACACTGTTGCAGCTACACAGAATCACTTTTTCAATAACTACCAACGTAATAGATGCACTGAGACTAAAGCTGCTTTCAGGAACGCCAGCAACCACTGTAAAAGAGTAATAAAAAAATGCTAGAGAGCTATATGCCCAGTCTGTTAAATCCAAAGTAGCTGATCAGCGGCTTGGTTCCCACCAGTTTTGGCAAATAACAAATAGGATCCTAAACAGAAGTGTGCGTTCTATCCCAACCATTATCAATGGACCAGAGGTCATCTCGTCAACATCAGACAAGGCCAAACTATTTGCCAAGAACTTTGCAGCTAATTCTACCCTATGCGACGAAGGCCATCAACTCCCCATATTTCCTCCTATAACACAGAACACGCTAGGTAACATGCAAATATCTGTGCATGAGGTCGCCAAGCTAATCAAGAACCTTGATTCCAGTAAAGCAACTGGCCCTGACGGCATCCCAATTATAGTGTTAAAAAAGCTTCAACCAGAACTTGCCCCCATACTTACAAAACTGTTTAAGCGTTGCCTTAAGGAGAAGTGCTTTCCGACTCCTTGGAAAACCTCATCAGTATGCCCTGTATTTAAGAATTCAGGTGATGTCATCTCCCTCTCAGTACAGACCAATAAGTCTCCTGTGTGTTATGAGTAAGTTGCTGGAATCCATATTAAATAGAGAAATAGTCAACCACCTCAGCAGAAATAACTTTCTTAGTGACACGCAATATGGTTTCCGTTCTGCAAGATCTACCGCAGATGTGCTAACAGTTATATCTCACAGGATTAGTCAATCTCTTGACAAAGGCTTCCTTTCTAAGGCAATTGCTCTTGACATATCAAAGGCCTTCGACAAGATATGGCATAAGAGCCTACTTCACAAGATCTCCAGCTACAGTATAACTGGAAATGTTTTCTCAATCATTAAATCATTTCTCTCCGATAGGCTCATAAGAGTAGTGGTCGATGGACAAAAATCAGAGGCCTGCAGTATTAATGCTGGAGTCCCTCAAGGCTCAATCCTGAGCCCAACTCTCTTCCTGATCTACATCAATGACCTCCATAAACACATACTTAAATCATTTGTTGACATCTATGCTGATGACACGACCATCTACGGCAACACATCAAAGGCTGTAAATGACAAAGCTCTCTCTGATTCTCTCTCCTCTGATCTCGAACGAGTGTTTCAGTGGGGGAAGACATGGCTGGTTACCTTTAATGCATCTAAAACCAAACTCCTATCTTTACATCATCAACACTCTGATCCCCATCTGGCATCAATTGAAATGGATGGCTCTCGTCTGGGAGAGGCCCCGTGTTTTGACAAGCTTCTGGGTTTGTCCTTTACTCCTGATCTGAAATGGAACATGTACATCAAGTCTGTTGCCAAGGTCGCTGGAAAGATGGTGGGATCCTTCTACCGCTCTAGAAGATATCTCACTACTGATGCAATTCTCTATCTATATAAAAGCCAAATACGTCCAAGGATGGAATACTGCTGCCATATATGGGCAGGAGCTGCTAAAAACAGCCTATCCTGCCTTGACAGAGTACAAAATAGACTTTGTGGCTTAGTGGGGGATGCCCTTTTCTCTTCCCTGCAACCTCTCTCCCACAGAAGAAACATTGCGAGCATATCCTTGTTTTATCGTTATTTCCATGGCAGGTGCTCATCTAAACTCCAATCTCTGGTTCCCCCTTGCCAATCTCTCACAAAAAACACCCATCTAGCTGAATCCACTATCAAAAATTTTCGCCACTCTTTATCTGTGCCTAAATCAAAACGTAGATTCCATGAACAAAGCTTCTTTCTTAGAACTGCATGCCTGTGAAACTCTGTTCCGTCTGCCTGCTTCCCACCTGACTACAACCTGGATGTCTTCAAGTCCAACGTAAACAAATTCCTAATGAACCGCCCCCTTAAGTAAACACTTCATTAAAATCTCCACACTAACGTACTGTACTTGCAATAACCCTTATCCCTGAATAGCTTCTTAAATAATAAGCTTAGTAATTATAAAGCCATTTTTAACATGGAAAAGTCAGGGCTTTTTTTTTTTTTTTAACTATTCCTAAATTTCACAAAATATTTTTTATTATAAATTATATTATTTAAAAAATTCTGATCTTAAGAAAATAAATTCGGTTAATTATTTGTTAAAAACAATCTTAACAAAATATGTAATTGTTATTTTATTGACAAAAAGAAAATTCTGACAAACAGACGAATTCGTTTGAGTATTTGATAAAAAAAGAAACAACATTCTTAAATTTTAATCGTAAGAAAAAATATTTGTAATTAAAAAATAATATTAATATAAAGATTTTATATTAATCAAAAGGGACCATATCTGTGTTTTCATTGGTGTTAAGTCTGCTCTGCAGAAACCGGAAGACAATTTTGACTTTAACCCAGAAATTTAATACTTTAGATTTTGCACTATGACCTCGCCTCAATTTCAACAGGGGCACTCCAGTCAACTATCTCTAGGATGAGTGTTTTTGACGCTGAAAGTTGAAACATGTTGGAGGTATCACCATAGAAGAATTCTGATTTCAGTTGACCAAGTCACTATTTTATAAGAGTTGCATCAGTTTGTTATTTTGAAGTAGATTTGTTACTTTTAGAGTTTGAAACAATTTTTATTGGATGGAAACTATTTTGAGTTAACAGGTTGTTGTGAAAACTAAATTGCTTTTAAAGTGATAAAGAGAATGAATCCAAACAGAGCAGAGAAAGAAAAAGGTAGCAATTCAATTCATTTGCTTTGTAGCATTCGTTTGAATCGCATCTCGATATAAAAATCTGATGTCAAATTGCTATGAAAGAAGTGAAAAAGAAAGAAAAAGAAAGAATAAATATAGTGAACAAAGAAAGAAAAGTGATACCAACTTACATTAGTTAGGTAATTTTCTTATGCCCGGCCATCTTACATGTTTTCACACATTAGTTTATTGTACCCACTCACAATATAAGCTTATTTAACTCCACCAACATCAACCCATCTTACACAAATTGTAATTTCTCTCCAACACATAAAGAAAAAATTGATTACACGTTTCCATTTTCCACTAACTAGCCAGGAAGTGGGGGCTCATTTTATATTAAATTTATATAAAAAAATTATCCCCACTTTAAAATCTATAATTAAAAAAAAATATTTTAAATTCTTTCCTTACACATTTTTTTCCCCCAACTGTTTATAGAATTTGATTTTTGTAGAGTTAACTGCGATGAGTACGATAGTAAAAATTTACCAGAAAAAGCAGCCATTATATAAATAATGCCAATGTCTTATTCCATGATTTAAGATATAACAGAATAGAAGTGATGTAGCCATTTAGCAAAACAGCAGTTCTGTCGAATAACCATAGCAAATGAAATAATTGGACTGGGAACAAAATGTAATAACTGTTCTATCCTTACTCTGAAGAGGAAAGATCCTTCTTGACAGAGAAAATTTTTATTTGTGTTCCATCCCCTTTTTGGAGAATTGAATTTCTTCTACATTAAAAATCTCGTGTCTAACTTGTTCATTTCACACTGATTTTTCAAGATCTTAAATGAAAACATAATTTTTATTGTTAAGAAATGAAAACGATGTTTGGATGGAGAGGGGAAGTGAGTGGCGCCCTTAAGGTCGGGAATGATCTAAAAGTGGAAGTCGATAAAACCATGTGACTTCCAGCCAGGAATAGGGATCTCAATTTTTTATGACGTTGCTAGCTGAAATACTTTTCCCAGGACATTTTGTACTAATAAAGTACACTTGTAACCTTTAATTCATGCCAAACATCAAACAAGTGTGTATGTAAGGAGAGGGGAGGTATATTATCACTCAAAGGCAACTTCACAAAAGATTAGAGACCAGGCCGCAAAATACTTTAAACCAATCTAAAAAATATACCGATATAGATAAAACTATGTTAAAACAGATCTAGCATTATAAGGTAAGTAAAAATTTTAGTTTCTGGAGGTAAGACTCCATTAAAAGGTTTTGAAAATAATTATCAATGGTCTAAATTCTGGATTTCTGCTTAATTTTGTGCAATTAAGATATGGCATTAATTTCATTAAAGGCAAGGGTAATTTTTTTTTTTTTTTTTTTCAGAGGGGTGCCATTGCCAAAAATCTCTGACACAAATTAATATTTATTTTTCACCAAATCTAAAATCTTGGCTTAGTGTATAATTTGTAGCAGTTATTAATTTATTTATTTTCTCTCACAGAGAAATATTCTTGCCAGGTGATTTGATTACATATTTGTTGGGACAATTAATTGGAATCGAAATTGGGAATCGGAAAATGGGAGCTTTTTGTGGTATCAGAATCGGAAAAATTTGAGCCTAATTTCTGATGCCAAAACCAATTCCTGAACTTATTTTTTACTTTGATTTTAGTTAAACAAAAATCTTCCACTTCTTGTAGTAATAACATATGCACATTTAAGATGTGTTTTTACGGCAATCGAGACAAAATAACCATTTTAGAGTTAAATATTTAGAGATTTATAAAGAATTAGAATCGGTAATTGTATCGGAATCATGGAAAATATTGGAACCGTCCCATCACCTATACTTACCAAACAAGCTTGCAGGGTGCATTGATTCCATCTGTCCCCTGAATAACTACTTTAGTCCCTTTGAAAACCACTGTCAATTAGCAGAGAGAACCATGGAAACAAGAAAGAAATACGTCCTTTATCTCTCCTGTCCCTGTCCACTGGACACTTAAACATTGACTATTTTTGTTTGAAGATAACTGCTAACAGATCTTCGACAGATAGAAGAACTTTCCATCTTTCCTTTCTTCACCTGGACACTATCCAACTTTCTTTCATCCATTCTTAATGGTATAGATAATTAAGACAATCATTTTGTCGATGTTGTTATTACAAACGTTTTCGTATTATTTGAATTCCTTGGACTACTGTTCTCATTTTAAGTGTTATTTGCATGATGTTTCAGTCGATGTAACCTCTAACCTTCTTCAGGTGTATCTTGTCAAAACAAAAATAGGTATAAGGCTCCTAAAATTCATACTAGAGACCCAGTCATGGTTGATGGAATGAGAGCATGCAACTCTATGGATTGAGTGAAGGATTCTGTTTGAGATCCTCTGCAGATTACCGTGTTTGACAGAAAGATTCCTGTGTTCAAGAAGATACACCTGAAGAAGGTCAGAGGTTACATTGATTAAACCATTATGAAAATAACACTCAAGACGAGAACAGTAGTCGAAAGAACCTAAATAATACAAATAAACTTTGTTATGATAATAACAATGAAAGGATTTTTCTATGCAATGGTTTTCATTAGAAGTCATTTCTATAGATTCGTTGTTCAAGCAAACGGGATGTCTGCAGGCTGGAACACGGTGACACAATGAATATAAAAATGGTGAACAGAAAGCTTTGATAATGAATAATTTAATGCAACAAAATCACAGTTGATAAAAAAAAGATAAAAATGAAAAGCTTCTCATTAATTAATATGTGATCAAAATCATGTTTCTGAATTTTTGAGATTAGGATTAATTATTTGGATTATTTGGATTCATCGAACTACTGTTCTCATCTTGAGTGTGTTTTTCAAAACGTTTGGTTGATGTAACTTTCGACCTTCTTCAGGTGTATCTTGTCGAACTCGGGAATGTTTCTGTCAAACTCGGGAATTTGGACGGACTATCGAGCAGATCCCTTAATTTACTTCATGGGGGTAGTGTGCTCTTGTTCCATCAGCCATGACTGGCTGGATAGAGGTCCTAAATAATTCGCAAATGTATTTTTCAATTACCCACACTGAGGATTGAACCTTCAACCTTCAGGAGAATATCACTTTTACATTTGTTTTTTCCAAGTACTCTAACAACTGCGCCACAGGTCCTTGCCGAGTTTGACAGAAACATTCCTAAGTTCGACAAGATACACCTGAAGAAGCTCGGAGGTTACATCGACCGAAACATTGTGAAAATCCCACTCAAAATAAGAACAATAGTTCAGTGAATAGAAATAATACGGATGTGATGTAAATGTTTTCCAATCATCATGATTCAAATAGTAATGCCGGTGTTCTCAGGAATTATGTCCCAATTACAACAATAATCTGTTGGATTCTTTAGGTGTTACATAAGTCCTTTTATAATGCATAAAAGGTTGCAACACAATTTATACGTATAGATATTCATAAAGTGTGTATTTTGTTGCACCAGATGCTTTTATCTCAGCATCTAAAATTAAAATGCTTCAACTCATTTCTGCACAACCAAATTCACGCAGGCCTGAATTAATAATTCTCACTGAACGTTCCTTCTAATATGAAAACAAGTGAACATTGACTCTTATTAACAATTTTTAATGAAATATAATTTGTATACTTGAGTGGAAGGGTTTGGATTTTAATTTTGGACGCTGAAGTGTAAACATTGGGGCACAATTGTATTATATCCATGTTGATAGAGCTCGTCACATGAATTCTTTTCTTAAACATCATTTTAATCCATTGTGTGTTGTAATCAGCTATCTGTAATTCGTTTATCACGCAAATTGTTATTTTCCTTTGGCAGCATGTGGCTCAGTTTAGATCGAATTAATAATATTCCACAGCTTGCTGCAGCAGCTGCTGCTGTTGCTGTTGCTGTTGCTGTCAGCCTGTTTCATTTAGCGACTGCTGCTGTTGGAGTTTCTTTCTTAAACACAAGTTTAGTCTAACGATAATCCCGTACAGACATTTTAAAAATCAGACTTCTATACCAACTAATAATCTAAATAATCTATAATCTGTCTCCATCTCTTCTGAACTGAAATATTGTCTACAGTTTCTTTTTGTTGTTGCTTTTTGGGAGGTTCTGAGAAGTATTTTTTCTGAAAATGAATTCCTATTTTAGTCATATAAATTCTTTCGACCTTGAAGTTGTATTCGTGTTTCCCCCACAACAAAACGTTGGCGTATTCTCCAAAAGGTTTTTTTTTTCTTCCACAACTCGCTTCTTCCTCAAGCACCCGTTATATCTTTTCTTTCTGTCCTTTTTCTGACTGACAACAACAACTTCAAATGAACAAAATAATGTCACTGGCATGGAACAAAATAAACATCTTTTTATGCTGCCATCTCGAATCTTGATAGCACATACATTTGCATTTATCTTCTTATTTTCATATTATTTTTCACTCTGGACAGGTTTCAGGTTAAAGTGCCAGTGCTTCTGTACAGATAAAAAATAAATAAAACACAAAAAAGAAAAATAAATAAATAAATATAATTTTTTATGGAGGGGGGGGGGCTTTTACATTATTAAATCAGATTGAGTCCGAAAGGACTTTTGCATTATATCATAAAAAGGGGGGGGGGTTAAAATGTTTTTGAGGGATAATGCGGGTATGACTACAAGAATTTCAACGGTCTTATTTATAACTATGTGTTAGGACAATCAACCAATGAAAAACCTTCAACCTCATTATAAAAATATCGAATTTTGGATGCAAGTCAGTTTGTTGTCAGTCTCCGTCTTGACAAGACTGAACCCCTGCTAATCTGAACTACATTGATTCTTCTCTGCCATCTTTGTTTGAGAGAATTACTCAACACTTGAGATCATGACTACATTGATTCTTTGCCGATTTGATTTACTGCCGCCATCTTTGTTCAACATAATGGCTCAACACTTAACAAACAAAATAAACATCTGTCTATGTTGCCACCTTGAATTCCGATAGCACCTAAAATTGCATTTATTATTTTTTTTTACTTTTGGGGGAAAACTTGTGGCCTTGTTCTTAGTTTTTTTCATCCACTTAGAAAGACATACAATGTGTCGCCTTAATATGCAGAACAAAAAGAAGAGGAAATCAGATTCCTTCATTAAAATGGTTGAAAAATTTCTATGGCATCCTTGAAAGCTTAAAAATGACCACAAGGAATATCGGCTCTTCAAATAACATGAGAAAGATATTTCCCAGACAAACCGGAAGTTGTTAAGTAGTCATCAACAAAACACTTCACATCAAATAAAGAAAAATATGTCATTTGAGCTTTTAGACATGAAACATGAAATACAAAATTAAAACTACTTTGGAATTTCCTTGTTTCCGATTTCCCGGACTCTACTAACATGCAGAAATTTAAATGGAATATGAACAGACATTTTGCTGCTCAACTCTCTGCACAATATCCCTGTAGACATCGTCCCAAATAAAAACTTATGTTCCAAGTTTGGAGTAAATAAGAGTAAAAACAAACAGAAAACCTGGAGTTGTATGACATTAAACATGGTAAGCAAGTTAATAAGAACGAGGTCTATTTGTTCTGCAAACGTTCATTGGTAATAATGATCAAGATCTACAAAAGTTAACCAAGTTAACTAACAAGCCAAATGTAGGGCACATCTGTCAGTGACGGTTAGATGATAATGGTGATAATGATGCAGTCTTTGTAAAGTACAACACCGTCTATGGTATTAAGATCGTCATCGAACTGGAAGTACTCATGAATGACTTTCAGCATCTTGTGGCAGAAGTTGGGCATATCATATTCTATGTTCAGTCAGCATATCCTCATCACTGGTAGTTATGGTACGTACCTTGACTGACTTGAGGCTGCAAGTATTAAGTGGCATGGCAGTCATGTCTTCTTCGATATTGTTGCTTGTGGTGTCATATATCCTCAGGCCAGGCATTGGGGGTGGAGCAGGTGTGAAAAAGCGTTGCAGTCAGATGTGATTGATGCCATATCATTGTGTAATACTAGTTTCACGGACTCACTTGTTGGATGATGTGGCAGTTAGTAGCATGATACTTTATTCCAGAGATGTGGACCATTTTGCACCTATAGTGTATTCGAGATGTCCTCGAGTGACCTGTCCAGGAATATCTTCAGCAATGGTTTGTGGTCAACTGTGATGATTACAACTGAGCAGCCTAGGATGAAGTATCTAGCCTTCTCTAGAGCATTAGCGAAAGTGAGAACCTCACCTTCTTTTGGTGCATATAGAGACTCTACTGCAATTGATGCTTTGGATATCTGAAAGAGGTCCTGCAAGTCTTTATTCTAGTGGAAATGAGTATAAGGTCTGAGGAGCTCCTGGAATGGTAACATGTGGTCTGCCATACTGAACGTGTAGGAGACCTGATTGACCCGATCAAACCACAAACAGACATCGGTGTTGTACTTCACTCCTGGGAAATCTAAAATGGCTTGTAAGGTACCTCCTGTATGGATGGACTTGATTGGCAGTGATTTTAAATCCAAGAAACTTAACCACATCCATGCCAGAAGTGAACTTATTGGGGTTCAGGATAATGCCATTTCATCCACAGATGACTAGTCAATTTACAGTCTGGAAAAAACTATCTTCTAGGTTGTCATCCCAAAGCAGGGCATCATCAATGCACTTCATTTTGTTAGGGACGTCAGCAACAATCTCGTCATAATGCTGAATGTAT
>NC_136494.1:135741904-135899404 GCF_053919585.1 Euprymna scolopes | reverse complement strand
GATTTCTATTCGCATATTTACAACGTAGCCTATGAATAATACAAATTATTAATACTCATCTAAAAAATACAGAAACATTACAAAATACATTTTAATAAAATATTCATTATTTAAAGTCGAAAACAATGTATAGAGATATATAAAACATGCCTCTCTTGCTACTGCCCTGATTCAGACTGTGATGTCCCACTTCAATTTAGGAACAATCTGGGGCTGTTTTGATAGAAGTTATCTTAAAGATAACTCCACAAGTGGTTTAAAGTCTGGCGAGTGTGAAACTCATTCGGGGATCACACCTCTCACTGATAATGTGTTGACATTACCATTCATCAAGTGTCCAAGCAAAGAAAGTAAATATAGAAAGTTTTTTGGGCCGTCAAAGGCCTGTCAACAGTTATTTTTGGGTGAAGATAGTTGACACTTGATCATTCAGTAGACTTGTGATATATTATGCTGTACTCAGAAGATTGGCAGCACTTTGATTCATAAAAATATCAATCATCCTTATTGTGGCTGTTTGTGTTTGTGGCAGTAAAGTGGAAGAGGATGACTGCTGGCTGACGATGCAAAGCTGGAATTCAGTCTCTCTCTGTCGCCAAAACAAAACTCAACTCAATTCAAGCCATTGTGATCATTTATTTTTGATTTTGTTCTATAAATTATGTAATTCGCTGTGGTCTTTTTGATAATTGATTCACTCCTAATTTGATGGCTTCAGCTTATGACAAAACAAGTTCAATAACATGGACGAATCATTCTCATTGTTTTTTTTTCTGACCTTGATTATCTAACACAGGCAGGAGAAAAAGGGAAGTAGAAGGTGTCTTTCCTTGTTGATTTTAGAATTCTCTATGCTGACCACCCGTGATTCTGAAAGGAGTTGAAATAATTCTTTAGGACACAGATGAAATCAATACGCATTGCAAGCTGATTGGTCAGTGTGTAAACAAATCACCTAGCACGGAAATTTCTCCACTAAAGAAAATAAGTTTTTATTAATGACTGTTATGTTTACACTGCAGAAAGGATTGTGAATTTTCATCATGATTCTATGGATGGCATTTTGGGGTGGGGGTGGAAGCGCCCTTTATTTTATAACATAAAAATTTATTACATGTATGATCATCCATAGATTTCTTAAATTAAGTCAAAAGATTGTTTCTAAAGTTTTCCTTGTGTGTCACCAGTAATTGTTGATAATTAAATGGATTTCTAAGCATGTCTTAGGCCAAAAGTAAATAATACTTTAACAAAATTGATTTTATTGATTTTTGAAAATAACTCTTATGAAAGATATCCAAGTTTCAAGAGATGTTTTTACACAATTTAAGTCGGTCAAGATTTTTATTTTCATTTCTTAAAAACAAAAATGCAAAAAAATTATAATACGATCATTTTTATTTTTGTGAATTATTTAGATCAGTAAAATTATTTCGTTTTGTTAACAAATTATTTTTAGACGATTATATGTTGCATTAACCAAATTTAGTTTTTTGTTTAAACAAGGGAGTCACCACTTATCAAGACCCAAAGGCTACTCAAGGATAAGGGTTCATGAATGTGAGTATGTTAGTGAGACAACATTCTAATAACGGGTAGTGATTAAAATTGGGTAAAATTTGATTATTTAAGAGGATGACTCAACAACTTGTTTACATTGGACTTAAAAATGACCATGTTGTAGTCAGCAAAAAAGCAGACCAATGGTATAGAGTTCCACTGGCAGGCAGTTCTATGTAAAAACTCTGTTCAATTACATCTGCTTTTTATTTGTTGCACTAACTGTTTACTGTCTTAATTTTTTATGTGTAAGGTTAATTATACATGAAAACTTAAATAAAAATTTTTTTGTTAAAAAAAAATTCACAAAAATTATATTGTTTCTAAAATTCACAGCTCCAGATTTAATCTATAAATAAGATGATTATTTGACTTAGAACGTTTGGAAATCTATTATATAAATGGTAGTTGTCTGCGTGTGTGTGTGTATATCGAGCTAAGACTTGAAAAATACAAAACAAACACCCATAAAGTAGGCATTTTCTTGATCAGCATTGCTTTGGATTTTTAATATCTAAAATTTTCATTTTTTGACCTTTTTTTTTTTTTTTTTTTTTTTTTTTACAGTGTGATCACCACTTATCAAGGCCCGGAAGCCACTCAGGGATAAGGGTTATTGCAAGTACATTACGTTAGTGTGGAGATTTGATGAAGTGTTTACTTAAGGGGCCTCAGACACAAAGGGGAAACAACAAGTTTTTAAAAGGAATTATTTCCCTTACATTGACTTATTCATCAAGAATTCTATAAAAGTGTATGTTCAGAGAGTTGGATGGCGAAGAAAGAGAGGGTGAGGAAAGGTGGGGGGACCGGGGAAAAAGATATAGACGATTTAATAGAAATATTTTACACTTTTACCCTGGGCAATGCCAAGTAGCCCTGCTAGTCTTAAATGAAAGATAAGTGTTTGAATATTAATTTTCTACACAATAAATCAGCATAACATGAAAATAGCATCATATTTGTAGATGTTAGTAGATGTTAGCTTTAGTCAGGAAATACAAAACTCGATTAAAAACTAGCAGGACATCATGATCTTGAAACTTTAATCCTTGGTCTGAGCAGATGTAAGTTGGTATCTCAAATAAAGATAAAGTTGATTGCAGACACTTAATAACTGTTTTAGACGATGTATTCTTGAATGGAATTGAAAAAGAAAATCTTGAAAATCGATCTATTGCAACCAATCGATATTTATTTGATATATTTGATTGTATAAGGCGCTTGAAATTGACACTTAAGCACTGAAAAGGTTGAGTAGTCGTGATCAGTTTAACCTTTTACATAAGAAAGTGAATTTTAGTTATAACTATCCTGGGTGCCCGGCGTTGCCCGGGTGTTGAGCAAAAAAAAAAAAAAAAAAAGTGGTAGTAGGCAGGCAGGCAGGCTCGAACTCATACCGCGAAAGAGGCAAAGAACATGAAAAAAAACTCCTGACATCTTTGCTATTGAACCGGAAGTAACATAGGTTTAAATTAGGACTAGACAATCGAAAAGAGGGGCTGACTTTCGAAAATATTGGCCAAAAAAGTCACCCTCCCTATAGAAAAATGGGCGTGAAGGAATTAATGTTTTTGACCAATTTTTCCATATTTGTCGTCTGAAGGGCGAGCTTCAAAATGATACCAATCTCGTGAAAATCCGTTGCCTCGGTTGAATGTTTTAGGCAGACATACATGATGATGATGATTGTAACGTCTTGTCAGACGAGTGCCACTCCCTCAGACACTTAATGTCTATGAGCCCAAAAATGACTTTTTTTTTTTTAGTCTTACTGGTGAATTCACACGCTCAAGTAGGCATGATACTGAAGACGGTCATTGAGATCAATTATTACATACTTCCAGCATCTACAGCCTCCATGCGTTACAACTTTTCCATCGCCACAAGACCATTTTTATAGACAAATGCCTGAGGGATTATCTATACACAGACGATGTTACAGAGTCTTAGCTTTGTACGACAGCTAAGTCTCTCTCTCCGTTCAAAATGTTGAGATCCAGCAACAAGCAAGAGCAAGATAGCCAGCAACAAGTTAAACTGCAGACCAGCTTAATGCAGGTACTGGGCTCCCACTTTATGGTTTTTTACATCAGTGATTTGCTTTTCCTAGAAAGGTTGCCTTCACCACAGCTTACCGGAGCCCTCTCCACCCCAATATACACATGCATACACACAAATATACACGGTGCTAGTTGGCCGTTGACCTCGAAAAAGGCACATACATACATACATACATACATACATTTAAACAGACAGGTGAGATTTATATTATTTTAGTTATAATTACGCAAACATTCTGCAAACTGAGCAAGTTTCTAGCTCTTTCATGAAAAGCATAGATTTTTACAATATACATAATGTAAAAGTGTAGTGATTTCAGAATGACAATGGTCCCACCAAATAATAAAATATATATTTTATATTTTTATATTTTAATATTTGATGGC
Organism: Euprymna scolopes; assembly: GCF_053919585.1. Classification (NCBI taxonomy): domain Eukaryota; kingdom Metazoa; phylum Mollusca; class Cephalopoda; order Sepiida; family Sepiolidae; genus Euprymna; species Euprymna scolopes. The sequence goes on along the minus strand of NC_136494.1, from coordinate 135,895,394 downwards.
ACCCTACAGAGTTTTTTCTCTCTTGTAGTGGCCTATATTCTATTATAATTTTAATATTTTTAGTAATTTTAAATATATAAATTAAAAAATATATTTTATTGTATAAGAATGTTTTTAGTAAGCTTTATATAATAAACTTTTCAGAAAAATACTTTGAACAGTACGCCTGTTGGAATATTACAGTCTACAATAGATTTTACCTTATTGCATTTTATGGATTACTTAATATAAGTCATGCCTATATGCATTTATTTTCTTTTAAAATTGGTAACTACTGTTTCTTCTGATGAGTTAAGGGCACAATTAATTCATTTCATAATTAAATGAATGGCTTTGCGCTACAAAGGTGCCATCAAGAATATGTCAAACTTGCTTAAAGGAATAAATGGTAGGATGGTCAACATCTTGAAATTTGGAATATAGACTTTTGTCAATTATTTTTCATATATATATATATATATATATATATATATATATATATATATATATATATATATATATATACATTTGGACATTAAAAATTCTCCACTTTTCTTTGTTGCTTTGGATCTTACAATTGTGCATCTATTTTTCTTCATTTAACATTATGGAACATTTTGGCTTTTCATACAAGTTTTTTTAATTTTTCAATCTATGTGATAAATAGCAAAATTTATGACTGCCTATAAACATTATTGGTGATGTGAGTCATTTATTGAGAATCCATCGATTAAGGAAAAAAATTTAAATTTTTGTATTCCTTATCATGCCAAATAATAAATTTGCTGTAAATTTGAAATTTGAAAGAACCTTGCGTCTTGTGAAAAGAAATGTTGAAGAGAATCCTCAGTTCAAAGCCTCTGCCATTACAACTAAGCTGGTGTCAGTCCCAAAACAGCTGTCAGGTATCTTCACAAGCTGGGCTACTATGGTAGAGCTGAGAGAAGGGAACCTCTTGTTTGTCCTGCTAATATCAAGGACAGAAAGATTGGGCTCGTGAGACAATGGGGAGACCTATATTTTGGACCAATGTCATTTTCTCTAATGAGTTATGATTTGCATTATTTCCCGACAGTGAAGGGGTATGGATATGGAGACTTCCTTAGAAAAAGTTTGAATTAAAAAGACTGCAGCCAATGCTGAAACATGGGGGTTTCTTGGTTATGGTATGGGGTGCAATTTGAAGTGATGGACGCTCAGCTCTGGTGGAGTGTGAAGGAAACATCAATTCTGCTAAATATGTTTCAATATTACATGAAAGACTCCTACCAATATTTTCAAGTGGTAAAATGAACCAAGTTAACTTCTTATTTATGGAAGATGGAGCTCCTTGTCACTCTGCTAGGGCGACACAATATTGGTTAAACCAAAATGGGATTAATAAAACTTCCATGGCCAAGTGGGCCCCGGAATATGAACCCAATTGAAACCCATTCAAGCATATTAAACTGGAACCTTCGCAAAAAGGAAAAGAAGCAATGTTTTAAGCCTGAACTTTACACATTATAATATTCGTCAACTGATCAATAACATGCCTAGAAAAGTTCTAGCATTAAAAACAACAAAAGGAATGTCAACCAAGTATAAGTTATTAAATTTGTGAGCATTTATTTTTGATTTTGTTCTATAAATTATATGTGTATTGAAATAAACTGTTTGGGTGTCTATTTTTTTCTGTCATGTGTGTGTGTGTGTGTGTGTGTTGGGATTAGCATTTAAGTGATACTCCTTGTGTGAACAAATCGAGCTTAAGCATTTAGACGATGTGAAAACATCGTTAATTCACTACCCGCACAGCAGCAGCCAAATAGCATAATGGTGAGAAGCCTTGACTGTCGTTTGGGCGATCGGGTTTCGATCCTGGCTTGAGGTAGTTGCCTGTCTGATGAGCTGTGATACAGCAAAACAGTACTGTATGTGAATGACTAATATACGTATATATATATATATATATATATATATACATGTGGGAAAATGATGAGAATTAGCAGCAAACCGGATGTTAACGTATCCACCATGAGAGACATAATGAAAAATCGTCTTTTGCACATGGCTCCACGCATCGCTTCCGCTCGCGAAGAAAAAAATAAGATAACCACAAAATAGTTATCGACCAATGGCAGAGCTCTGCACCTAAAATAAACACCTCAAATATCACAGTCACTGGGAGCCGGTTTGCCACTATAAAATGAGGGATTTTAGGGAACCAGAGGAGAGAGGCGGAAAAAGAAGACAAAGACACCGGGCTGCTAGCTGCTGATGAAAGAAGTCACCTGCTTTCCAGTTACAGGCCAGGACACGCATCAGGGTGACCGGCCGACCCCTACCACATCCATCGTCCAAAAGATAAGTCACGTTTACGAACATTCATTCCTTGTCAATTCATACATACCTACAAACATTTTACGAACCTTCATTCCTTGTTAAATCGTACATACCTGCAAACATTCTACGAACATTTCACCGTAATACAAACTGTCAAATACCTCCATCGGACAATCCGTTCTTCGTTAAATCACATTCCATCCTACGAACACTTTGCCTCTTCTAATACAAACTGTTAGTAGTAAATAAAATCGGTTCTCAACCTTCAATATTCGTCTGTCTTTAATTATATGGAGTCAGTCATGTATTCTTTGTTGTGACCTCTATGGCGTCCTTGCTACCCCTAATCCTTTTTATAAAAACTCAGGCCATACACATATATATATACATATATATATATATATATATATATATATATATATATATATATATATATATATATATATATATATTTATATCTATATACATATATATATATATACATATATATATTGATATATATGCATATATATATATATATGTATATATATATATATATGTATGTATATATATATAATAATGATGATGATTGTTGCATCTTTCCAGATGATCGCCATCACATTGAGTTCTCCCAATCTTGTCGTCCATGCCATCTCAGATGACTCTGCACTCCCACCACCGATTTGCACATCTTGAAGCAGACGTGACATACAAATTGAGCAATTTCCATCAAGTTGACTTCCTCTGGAGGTTGAAGGGTATTCCTATGAACAATGACATGTCTTCCCAAACCAGCAGTAGACTTGAAAACTTTGCTGCATGTTAAACATATCGTTTGGTTCGGACTAATAGGTGCAAAGTTGACCTGAACAGGATTTTTGTGCGACTTAAGGTGGTTGACATAGCCAGTTTTTGACAAAAGCACTCGTTCACAAGTGTTGCATTTCCAGCTCTGTATGTCATGGTTAAGACCATTAATTAAACCTTTGCGAAGCTTTTGCTTCAGATTGCTGTGGGCCTGCTTTCTTTTCTCTAGAGCATCACAACTTTCACGTACAAGCTTTTGCCACTTCGGCTTTTACAGACTAAGTTCTTCCCATGTGTCTATGTCGATTTGTAAGACTTTCAAATTGTTCTTTGTAGAGTCCCTAAACCTCTTCCTAGGCTTGTGTTGAGGGCGCTTGCCATTTTTTTGCTCCCCCCAAAAATTTGTTTTGGCAGCCTACAATCTTTCATTAGAAGCAACATATATATATATATATATATATATATATATATATATATATATATATATATATTTATGTATATATATATATATGTGCATATATATATGTACATATATATATGTACATATATATATATTTATGTATATATATATCTCTATATGTACATATATATATATTTATATATATATATATGATTGTTGAGCTGGATTAAATCCGACGATATGAAATAAAATGGAGGTGGAAGGACCTGGATACTCAACGTTTCGCCCGATTTATGCGGGCTTCTTCAAGAGGGATGGTCATTGACGAGAGAGTCGGAGGATTGGGGCTATATATAATGATGGGGGAGAGCAGCGTGTTTTCCTTATGTAAATTAGATTAGATCTCTCATAAAATGTATATACATGTATATATGACATCTAATTTACATAAGGAAAACACGCTGCTCTCCCCCATCATTATATATAGCCCCAATCCTCCGACTCTCTCGTCAATGACCATCCCTCTTGAAGAAGCCCGCATAAATCGGGCGAAACGTTGAGTATCCAGGTCCTTCCACCTCCATTTTATTTCATATATATATATATATATATACACACAAACACACATACATATATATATATACATATATATATATATATATATATATATATATATATATATATATACACACACAAACACACACACACATATATATATATACTTCAGAATAGTGTAATGCAATGGATCTACTGGTATGGAAATCTATGTTACTCTGTTTTAAAAACTTTAAAATCTTCTAATTATGATTTTCTATGTTTATTGTATTTAGACAAATTAGGTATAAACCATTTATAATATTTGCTAATATTTTCTCGTCTGATGAGATGGGTAGACATCGAAAACCTATAGGTTAAGGAGGTATACTTTTTGAAATGTATACTTTGTCTTGCATATAATAAAAATTCTAGATTTGAAATTTAACCATTTCACGTCATAGAATTTACATTATATATATATATATATATATATATATATATATATATATATATAATATATCTCACGATTAACACCAGTCGAACGATTCGAACCCCGCAACACAAGACATCTCTGGCTTGATTAGCGAAGACCGTATCAATTCGGCTACCATTAACCGCGTGAAATAACGTTGAATTTAAACATTTTAATTTTAAATGTCCTTTACGTCAGTATGACAGTGATCTAATTGTTATATGATGATCTATGCATAAGAGCTAAATTGACCGACTAATTCAACTGAAAGTGCTCAACGATAAGAAACAAATTTCTTAAAGGGGCTGTTATAATTATTTTTTTTTTTACTATAATAATTACATATCTACAAACACTAGTGTTTCATCCTTTCGGGAATCTTCAGTGCAGGGTGTCACGATTAATACCAGTCAAACGATTCGAACCCCGCAACACAAGACATCTCTGGCTTGATTAGCGAAGACCGTATCAATTCGGCTACCATTAACCGTGTGAAATAACGTTAATTAACAGTGAATTTTATATTATATATATATATATATATATATATATATATATATATATATATATATGTGTGTGTGTGTATATAATAGAAAATCCACTGTTAATTAATAAGCACTATTGATATTGGAATACAAATTCAAAAATTTCATGTTTTACGAAGACAAAATAAATGTAGATTTTAAGTTAAAAAGATAAAAAGTAAAGCTACATAGGAACTTCATTGCATTATCAAGTCACTAAGCGTTACAGAAAGATGAATAATTTAGGCCATGACATTTCCAGGCTAAATTCTTCTTGTCAAAAGCAGAAAAAAAAATTTATAGCGGGGGGGGGGGGTATAGAATGTGATGGAGATAAAAGCGAGAACAGACAGAAAATACAGTAAAAGCTAAACAAATATACATATAGAATGTATACAAGAAAATAAAATAGGAAGAAACTTTTTTAAAAATCATCTAAAATTCACAATGTGATGCAGAAATATTGTTGAACTCGGATCATATTTAATGTTGTTATGTAAAATATGATACTAAGTGACTCATCAAGTTTCTCATGCCATGACGTATTCTCAGAATATAAATTCCTGTTCAGCTTAATAAACGCTATAAATGACTTGTACTTGTTACACAAAAGTATTTGTTAATGGGCACGTTTTGCATGATAAGTTAAAAGAGATCTAATTACATACAAATTTATTTACTAATGTTTAAGTTCCTGGTAGTAGGTACAGTTTCAGCTTTATAAATAAATTCAGAGTGTTTGAATAATTTGCATACATACGTTTTTTTATGGTGATCAAATGTACCATTTAATATAAATGTTTATGATCACCAAGAAAATGAAATTCATTGCACAATTTCTTTCTGCTTAAATCCCTGAACAATAATTATTGCTTTGCCCCTATGCTGTCAAGAGAAAAATGAACATATTTTTTTTTTAATGTAATTACACAATATCTTAGAAAACATTAAGTGTGGCACTTTACTATATAGATTTGATGTACAATTATCACCCAATTTTTGACCACAGGACAGAACGTGTAACCATTTTTGTATTTCCAAAATGGCAACCGTTTGTTGATGTAATTATTTTTGTTAGAGAATGGATAGAGAGAGAGAGAGAGAGAGAGAGAATGTTAAGGAATAGAGAGAGGGAGAGAGAGAGGAAGAGGTGAGTTATAGTGTAGACACGTTGGCCGGAAGTAAAAGATCAGTTGATTTGATTGCGTGTGAGTCATGTGATCAGGTTAGCTGAATCGTTGAGATTTGATTTGGACACAGAAGACAATGGACGGCTTCCCGTTGTCTCCTCCTCCTCCTAACGGGGGTGGGGAACGAACGCTGACATGTGTAGAAGAAGAAACCACACAGGCCGATTTCACTTCCACCTTCTGCAGGACATCTAGAGAAAGTGAAATAAAAACTATAGAACTAATTCCTTATATATATATATTATTCCTTATTGGAATTTTTTTTATTTTTTGAGATGAGCATTGTATGTTAATTTTATTTTTATTTCGGATTATTAGTCTCATCTTATCTTTTTATTGGTGCACAACGTTTCGGCCAACTTCCTCTGACCTTCGTCAGGTGGTAACCGCGACGGATAGGAACTTCGAATCTCCTAACTGCATTCTCAGCCATCATTGCCATCCGTAGTTGTTGTCGTCTCACCACATTTTTGACCAATTACCTCTGGCACGCTTTGGGTGGGATTGAAACCGCTATCTTCAGACAATGTTCATCTGGAACCGTAGAGATTCAACGTCTCTATCAACTGCGCCTCGGGCCCCGAAGGGCGATCAAGGTTGGATTCTTTGATCTTATAAATCCACATTTATTTATTATCTGATCTTCCATAGTCGCGTCCGTACCGATTGGTATATATATATATTATTCCTTATTGGAATTTTGTTATTTTTTGAGATGAGCATTGTATGTTAATTTTATTTTTATTTCGGACTATTAGTCTCATCTTATCTTTTTTATTGGTGCACAACGTTTCGGCCAACTTCCTCTGGCCTTCGTCAGGTGGTAACCGCGACGGATAGGAACTTCGAATCTCCTAACTGCATTCTCAGCCATCACTGCCATCCGTAATTGTTGTCGTCTCACCACAGTTTTGACCAATTACCTCTGGCACGCTTTGGGTGGGATTGAAACCGCTATCTTCAGACAATGTTCATCTGGAACCGTAGAGATTCAACGTCTCTATCAACTGCGCCATGGGCCCCGAAGGGCGATCAAGGTTGGATTCTTTGATCTTATAAATCCACATTTATTTATTATCTGATCTTCCATAGTCGGGTCCGTACTGATTGGTATATATATATATTATTCCTTTTTGGAATTTTTTTATTTTTTGAGATGAGCATTGTATGTTAATTTTATTTTTATTTCGGACTATTAGTCTCATCTTATCGTTTTATTGGTGCACAACATTTCGGCCAACTTCCTCTGGCCTTCGTCGGGGCCCGTGGCGCAGTTGATAGAGACGTTGAATCTCTACGGTTATTCCTTCTGTCTTAAGGTTTCTGGTCAAGATGTTTGGTGATTATTTTACATTATCTCTGTATAGCAAAGTGAACTCCACTTTAAAGCTTAAAACAGAATTTCAATTTTTATTTTTCCTTCAACAGTGTGGAGTAAAGGGTAAAAATGTTTCCAAGTTAATAATAACTAGCAGGACCTGTGGAAATTCCACGGAATGAGAAATATATTTAACTAGCGGGGGTACCCGGCGTTGCCCGGGTGTTTCGAGGTGTGTGTGTTCTTAAATAAAAAAGAAACCGGGGGGGGGGTAGGATCGAACCCGAAGCCCTGAGGCGAAGTTTGAAAATAAAATGTAAAAAAAATATGAACCGTTTGGCCAGCGAGAATGAGTTACTGAAAGATGTTTGAATTTATTTAAGTAAGAACCAAATTGACAGGTGCCCACACGGAAGTCGTAGAGCGTTACGATGACGACGATGACGACATAAGCAATAGCTATTCAGCAAATGAGATCAATGACCAGGTTTGTTTGTTATAAGCGAAGTAAAAAAAGAAAACATAAAAACGAACGTTAAAACTTAAGCTGGGGGGGGGTCAATCAAAACATCGAAAAGAAACAAAAAAAAACTAACGTAAGGCAAACGAATGATGTTAAATGTAAAAATTGAAAAAACAAAAAAGAAAACAGAAAAACGAACACGTGAAAAATGGTTTAAATAAGCCTGTTTCGATATTGAAATTTAAAAAATCGGTGGGTACCCGGGTGTTTTTGGGTGTGTGGTCGGGGGTGGATAAGCGAAGTAAAAAAAACCCAGAAAAACGAACGTTACGTGAAAAATGGCTTACATAACACTGGTTCAATATTTAAATTTAAAAAAATCGAAAAAAAAAAAAGAAAAGATATCTCACACCACGATTCAAACCCAAAACGTTTAGATAACGAACCAACACGCTAACAAACTGAGCTAACACGATGTACATAAAATTTAGTCAGTTCTCCAACTATTTAAAGTAAATCAGGTCATGACGTCATATGACGCATACCTAAAATCAGTCGTTGTCACGAGGGGACGGTTTTTGTTGAAAATTGTCGATTTCGGGGTGAAAAAAATGAACGTTTTTGGCCAATTTTTCGATATTTTTCGGGCGAATGATGGTGCTTCAATATGATACCGAGTTTGTGAATTTTCGTCGTGTCTGTCGAAGGTTTTAAGCGGACACACAAACACACATACATACATACTATCATACATACTATCATACATACATACATTTTCGCTTTTATATATATAGACTAGTGGGGACACCCGGTGTTGCCCGGGTGTTTCGAGGTGTGTTCTTAAATAAAAAAGAAACCGTGGGGGGGGGGTAAAAGTTGGTAGGATCGAACCTGAAGCCCTGAGGCGAAGTTGGAAAATAAAATGTGAAAAAAACATGAACCGTTCGGCCAGCCAGAATGAGTTACTGAAAGATGTTTGAATTTATTTAAGTAAGAACCAAACTGACAGGTGCCCGCACGGAAGTCATAGAGCATTACGATGATGACGATGTAAGTAAGTAATAGCTATTCAGCAAATGAGATCAATGACCAGATTTGTTTGTTATAAGCGAAGTAAAAAAAGAAAACATAAAAACGAACGTTAAAACTTAATCGGGAGGGGGTCAATCAAGACATCGAAAAAAAAACACAAAGAAAACTAACATAAGGCAAACGAACGATGTTAAATGTAAGGATCGAAAAAACAAAACAGAAAACAGGAAAACGAACGTTACCCCCCCCCCCAAAAAAAATGTTGTGAAGGAACATAACTGGCTATACACCGGTTACAAACTGTATATATATATTGGACTGTTCGGCAGACAGCGGCAGACAAGCAGTCGCAGTAAGACGGATAGTCTTACGTGTTGATTATCAGACTTTCTTCCCCATACTTGTTACTATGTACTTCTATTTACCTTAGGCGAGCAGCCTTACGTTTCTGTATTATAAATAAACCCCATTACACATACCACTCGGTGTAACTCACGTTTGTCTTTATTTCCTAAGTATTTAGGAATATAACAATGGCGACGAAAGGATGTTCTTTCTCTTAACAGAGATAAATTACCGTACCAAGGACTGTGTACAATGCAAGGATTTTTTGTTTTACGAAAAAAACAAACTACACAAGGATTTTTGACCACGTGCGTCAATGAATTTAAAAATTTTTCCTACCTAAAGTAGCGAAAAGTACGGATTTTTCTTCGTAAAGAACTCACAAGAAATTATAGAAACATGTTCAAGGTAAAGTGGAATTTATATTTATTTTGACAAGTAAAAAAAAAAAAAAAAAAAAAAAAAAAAATGGTCGCAAGTTGAATTCGAAACTACACTAAAGGATTACGAGTTTCGAAAGAAAAAATATAAATACAACGACTATTGTACCATTTTATGCCACGTGGGAACGGCAGCCATATATTTTTTTTTTTTGGAAAATTAATTGTTTGTTATTGCCTTTATATAAATAATTGGAACTATTTGTCGTGGGAAGTAAGAAATATTTTGTGTATGAACTTACGTTGTTGAAAAAAAAAAAAAAAAAAAAAAGAATTATTTTACAAAGCCTGTTGAATTACTATGGATGAACTTTGTTGAAACGTGTTGTGTCTGCATATTGCTACTAATTTACGATATACGTAAATTTACGATTTTTCTTTGGAATTATTGTGTAGAATTCGAAAAGACATTTTTGTACTAGAAGCTAACATGGAACAATTAGCAGAGTTAACTAAGGCTCTAGCCCTTAGCATCCAGGAACAGACAAAAATGACTCAACAATTTTTAGCGCAACAACAACAACAACAACAAATTCAACAACAACAGCTACAGCAACAGCTGCAACAACAACAAGAAAGAACACAAAAAACTTTAGAGGCACAACAAGAACAAACAAACATACTACAACGACAAATGTCGACACAGCAAAAGAATTTAGAAAAGCTAATTCTAACGTCGACCGGGAAGAAGACTAATTTTTCTGCCGAGGGTATTTCAAATTCACTAACGGAATTTCGTTACTCCCCGGATACTGGTGTTACTTTCCCTGCATACTACAGAAGATACGAAACAATTTTTACGAAAAGATGTTTAGACTGGACCGATGAGGAAAAAGTTACCCTGCTACTACAAAAACTGGGTACTGATGAAAACACCAAGTATGCAAATCTAATTCTACCAAAAAAACCGGAGGAGGTTTCGTTCGAGGAAACAATTAGTACCTTGTCGAAAATATTTGATAAAAGGGATAGCCTATTTCACTCTAGATACAAATGTTTGAACATTCAGAAGGCAGAAGCTGAAGACTATCTAGAATATGCTTGCACTGTGAACTGTTTATGCGAATCATTTAAATTGAATGAAATTTCCGCAGACCAATTTAAATGTTTAATCTTTGTACAAGGTCTCACAGCACCAAGGGACAAAGATATACGTTCACGGATCCTAACAATTATGGAGGCGGATCCTAACATAACATTGCAAAAAGTCACTGAAGAGTGTCAACGTCTGATTAACATAAAGAAAGACAACACTCGCATTGAAGAGAAAAATATTTTTAAGGTGCAGCAAGTAAAAAGGCAAGGGACCACAAGAAAGTCCAGGTTCCAAGAACACAGGATCCTTAAAGGATACAAAGACCCAAAGCTAAAGTGTAAATGTTGTGGTAGTTTAAGACACAACAATAAGACCTGCTGGTTTAGGAACAAAATATGTTATGAATGTGGTCTCAGAGGTCACAAGGGAACATACTGTGCCCAGAAGAAAAGACAAGGGACCGATAATGTAAATACGCTTCGCATGAATAAAGAAAAAAGCTGCGAAAGACGGAAATATGTTGATGTTCGGATAAATGGACATCTGGTTACATTGCTTCTGGATAGCGGTGCAGATATTAGTATTATAAATGAAGATATATGGAAAAGGATAGGTCGACCTGAATTAACGAAAACCAGAAAGACGGCGAGAAGTGTGTGCGGCAAAAGATTAGAGTTCAAGGGAGAATTAAAATGCAAAGTGACATTCGCTAACCAGACTCATAAATCCAAAGTGTACGTCGTACCAGGAAAGAATACATGCCTGTTTGGGGTAGATTGGATTGTCCTGTTTAAATTATGGGAGAAACCCATAAATTCGTTTTGTAACGTTTTAACTGCAGAAAAAGCAAACCAAAGGGAAGACTTCCTGAAGGATTTGAAAACTGAATTTCCCAATGTTTTTGCCGAAGGACTAGGACTCTGTATTAAGACAGAGGCAAAATTTGAATTAAAGAAAAATGCCACTCCAGTATTCAAACCTAAAAGGAATGTGCCTTTTTCAGCGATGGACGCAATCGAAAAAGAGTTGGATAGACTTCAACAACTGGAAGTCATTGAAAAAGTTAACCACACAGATTGGGCAAGTCCAACCGTGTATGTAAAGAAAAAAAATAACAGAATAAGGGTCTGTGGAGATTTTTCAACGGGTTTAAATGACTGTCTATTGGACCATAATTATCCCCTTCCGTCCGCAGAAGATCTGTTCTCTAAGCTTAACGGAGGAAAAATTTTTTCTAAGATAGACCTCTCAGATGCTTACTTGCAAATTAAGATCAGCGATGAATGCTCCAAATACTTAGGCATAAATACTCATAAGGGCATTTTTAAGCTAAAGAGGCTTCCTTTTGGATTAAAGGTTGCTCCTGCTATTTTCCAGCAAATTATGGACACGATGCTGGCAGGGTTGGAATTTTCAATGGCCTACCTTGACGATATCCTAATTAAAAGTGAAAATTTGCAAGATCATAAGAAGCATGTAAAAGAAGTATTCAAAAGAATACAGGAATTTGGTTTTAAATTGAGCCCAGAAAAATGCGATTTTTTTATGAAAAAAATTAAATATCTAGGTCAAATAATCGACAAAGAGGGTCGAAGACCGGATCCACAAAGGACTGAAGCAATTGAAAAGATGCCTGCTCCAGATTCAGTGACAAAATTAAAATCGTTTTTGGGATTAGTTCAATACTATGCAATTTACATCCCTAACATACATAATTTAAGAGCTCCTCTTAACGAGTTACTGAAAAAGGGTGTTAAATGGAACTGGAATAAGGAATGTGAATCTGCTTTCCAAAATATCAAAAGATGTCTACTGTCAGACTTAGCATTGGCACATTTCAATCCAGAAAAGGAACTAATACTAGCAACGGACGCCAGTGATTACGGTGTTGGCGCTGTATTACTTCACAAGTATGAGGATGGTAGGACAAAAGCTATCGCCCATGCTTCAAGAACGTTGGTTGCAGCGGAGAAAAATTACAGCCAAATTGAAAAAGAGGCGCTGTCGATAATATTTGGAATTACAAAGTACAATCGATTTCTCCATGGACGATCTTTTATTTTGCAAACCGACCATAAACCCCTACTTACCATATTTGGATCAAAGAAAGGCATTCCCACACATACTGCGAATCGATTACAGCGATGGGCTGTAACCCTCTTAAACTATCAGTTTAAGATGGAACATGTATCCTCAAAAAAGTTAGGACACGCAGATGCATTATCACGGTTGATCCCTAAAAGAAGCGAAAGTTTCGAAGAAACGGTAATTGCTGCGCTTAAAGACGAAAGTGAATGTACAAGTTCAATGTGTAATATGATACGTGAACTTCCGGTAACTTTCGAAAAAATAAAAAAAGAGGCAGTAAATGACATTTTCATTAAGAAAATGAAAAATCAATTGGGATGGATAAAAAAAAATAAAAAGGTAGATCAAACAACGCCTTTTTCCATCTGTGAAGATGTGCTCATGTATGGTGAGAGGATCGTAATTCCACTAACGTTACAGAGGAAAATTCTGAAGGAATTTCATACAGGTCATCCGGGCATTTCGAGAATGAAATCCCTTATGAGAGGATATGTGTACTGGCCTGGTATGGACAAGGAAGTTGAAAAATGTGTCAAGACATGCAGAGGATGTCAATTAGCAGCTCGAGATCCTCCAGTAAAAACGACGCCATGGCCAAAGACGGACCTACCCTGGTCACGTCTGCATATTGATTATGTGGGACCTATAAATGGTTATTTTTACTTGATTATTGTAGATTCTTTTTCAAAATGGCCAGAAATATTTAAGTTTAGACATCCAACAGCAAAAAACACTGTGAGTGCGCTTAATGAAATTTTTAGCCGTTTTGGAGTGCCAAAAACCTTAGTGAGCGATAATGGAACAGCATTTACTGCTCATGAATTCAAAGAATTCTGTGACTCACTAAATATTCTACATATGACAACACCCGTGTACCATCCACGATCGAATGGGTTGGCCGAAAAATTTGTAGATACGTTTAAAAGGGCACTTAAGAAAAATCTTACTACGGACACAGACGAACAATGTATTCAAACATTTTTAGCAATTTACAGGGTGACACCAAATCCTAATAATAATGTCAATTCTTCCCCGGCTGAGCTAATGTTTGCAAGAAAGATAAGATCTGTCTTCGATAGTCTGCTACCAGAGAAAAAGAAAGTTTTCAAAAAAGAAAACCTTAATACCAAGTGCTTCTCCCCAGGTGAAAATGTATATTTCAAAAATTTTCAAAATGGACGAAATCAGTGGGTTGAAGGTATTATCAAAAAAAGGATTGGGAGCATGGTCTATACCATCCAAGGATTAAGTTTTGTCTGCAAAAGACACAGAAATCAAATACGTCCCAGACTGTCTCCAAATGTGGAAGAGACACCAATGGAAACATTGTGCGATATTTTTGATATACCAAAACCAGCGTGTGTACCGCAAACAATGAATATTTCGCCTGAACCGACCATACGGGCTGGACAGAAACCTTTACCCCGGGTAACGCTGACCAGAAGGAAAAGCGCAAGAAAGAGAAAAGTTACCAGGAGATTAAGCCCTGACCCTAAAAGGAAGAGGTATTTAAGCTAAAATCAGGAAGATTTCAGCTTCAGGGGGAGGTGTTGTGAAGGAACATAACTGGCTATACACCGGTTACAAACTGTATATATATATTGGACTGTTCGGCAGACAGCGGCAGACAAGCAGTCGCAGTAAGACGGATAGTCTTACGTGTTGATTATCAGACTTTCTTTCCCATACTTGTTACTATGTACTTCTATTTACCTTAGGCGAGCAGCCTTACGTTTCTGTATTATAAATAAACCCCATTACACATACCACTCGGTGTAACTCACGTTTGTCTTTATTTCCTAAGTATTTAGGAATATAACAAAAAACACATGAAAAATGGCTTAAATAAGCCTGTTTCGATATTAAAATTTAAAAAATCGGTGGGTACTCAGGTGTTTTTGGGTGTGTGGTCGGGGGTGGATAAGCGAAGTAAAAAAAAAAAAAACAGAAAAACGAACATTACGTGAAAAATGGCTTAAATAACACTGGTTCAATATTTAAATTTAAAAAATCGAAAAAAAAAAAGACATCTCACACCACGATTCAAACCCAAAATGTTTAGATAACGAACCATCGTGCTAACCAACTGAGTTAATGCGACGTACATAAAATTTAGTCAGTTCTTCAACTATTTAAAATAAATCAGGTCCTGACGTCATCTGACACATGCGTAGAACCGGTCGTTGTCACAAGGGGACGGTTTTTGTTGACCCCCCCCCCCTGTCGAAAATTGTCGATTTCGGGGGGAAAAAGGAAACGGTTTTGGCCAATTTTTTGATATTGTTTGGGTGAAGAATGGGGCTTCAATATGATACCAAGTTTGTGAATTTTCGTCGTGTCTGTCGAAAGTTTTAGCGAACACACAAACACACATACATACATACATACATACATACATACATACATACATAAACACATTTTCGCTTTTATATATATAGAAGATTAACAAATATATTTTGATAAAAGTGATATTTTTTTCTGGATAGCATAAAAAATTAGTTTTGGGACAGAAAAACCAATAACATTTACCAAATTAGAGTTTATTAACATTTCTATGAAAACAGTGTCCATTATATTTTAAATAAAGAACAAACAAAAATGAGATGAATTAATAAGTATTAATAAATACGCAGAAAGTAATATTGTGCTACATAGTTTAATATAAATAATAAAATCACATTGTAAAAGATAGTCTTTAATTTATTCCTTCAGTTTAGCACCTTTTCTTTTTTTTTTACAAAGAAGTCACCAGTTATCAAGGCCTAGAGGTCACTCGAGGATAAGGATTATTAAGTGTACAGTGGTCAATGGGACAGTGACGTAGTAATTGTTAGTAGAGGAAATGTGGTAAATTGGATTACTTAAGGGGATGGCTCATCAAGAACTTGTTTATGTTGGACTTGAAGATGACCATATTATAGTCAGTTGGAAAACAGGCAATGGAAGAGAGTTCCACAGGTGTGCAGTTCTAAGAAAAAAGCTTTGTTCATGGAATCTACTTTTAGGTTTAGGCACGGATAAAGAGTAGGGAAAATTATTGAAAGTGTTTCTCATGAAAGTTTGGTGAGGGGGGGGACCAAGATTGGAGCTCAGATGAACACTTGCCATGAAAATAACGATAAAACAGAGTCAGGCTCGCAACGTCGCTTCTGAGAGAAAGAGGTTGCAGGGAAGAGAAAAGGGATTCCCCACTAGACTACGAATCTATTTTGAACTCTGTCAAGGTAGGATGCCTTTCTAGCAGCTCTTGCCCAGATGTGGCAACAGTACTTCATCCTTGGACGTACCTGGCTGTTATATAGGTAGAGAATTGCATCAGCAGTGAGATAACTACTGGATCGATAGAAAGACCCCACCATTTTCCCAGCAGCCTTTGCAACAAATTTGATGTACATGTTCCATTTCATATCAGGAGTAAAAGTCAAGCCCAGGAGCTTGTCAAAACATGGAGCCTCCCCAAGACAAGAGCCATTCATTTCAATCGATGCCAGACAGATTCTCTTTAAATTTATTCAAACAGATCTCCCACTCTAAAACCTAAAAAAGTTTTTCTGGTTTTCTTTTTTTACGTTTAGTTTTTTGGAATGTGAACACATGAAAAAAAAATCTATATTCCTATAAATTCGTTTTTTTTTGTAATGTGTATTGATATTCATAAACTCTTATTGATATTCATAAAAAACTCTTTTTTTCTATTTATTAGTTTTTATTTACTTCCTCACAGAAAAAAAATGTGACACAAGGTCGTTTTTCATCTGGGAGAAAACCAGCTCACCGAAAAAAAAGGCAAAAGGGGCACTCTGGTAAGAACCAAAAATAATAAGTGTTTCAGTATAGAGAGTTTTCCCTCTATTTACCGAGACAAATTACTTTAAGAGTAGCATCGGAGCCCCCACATATCACTTTGATTGCAGTTTCTGCAAGCCTTTTTTCTATTTATTTAGTTATTTATTTGCTTCCCCACTGAGCAAATTAGGCACAATGCCGTTTTTTAATGTGGAAAGTGAGAGGAGGGGAACCAGCTCCCCCGAGAGGGAACTGGGTAGTAACAATTGGTATGAAGGGTATCCCCTACATTGACCAAAACTGATTGCTTAAGAGCAATGGCCTGATATGTGGGGTTGCCCCCACATATTACTTTGATTGCAGTATCTGCTGGAACAGATACTACACTTTGATAACAGAAAAAAGATCTTGACCCAAAGGCCAAGAAGAAAAAAAAGGCGAACCTTTTTTTCTGTTTATTGGATTTATTTGCTTCACCAATGAGCAAAGTAGGCATGAGGCCGTTTTTAATATGGAGAGGGGGGAGGAGGAAGGGAAAGAGGGGACTAGCTCCCTCGAGAGAAGGGAAAGGAGAGCTGGTAGTGAATGCCTCTGGGTATATAGGGTTGCCCTTACATGGACCAGAAACTTATTGCCACAAGGGCAATGGTCTTTGATTGCAGCATAAGGCCAAGAAGAAAAAAGGCGGACCTTTTTTCGGTTTATTTAAAAAAAAAAAATACAACTACAAATTTGATATATATATATATATATATGGGTTGTGGAATTGCATTCATCTGCAAAAGATCTAGCTAATTTGCATATTCTTTTAAACATTCATTTTTATTAATTCTCTATTAGTTTTTTCGGTTTTCTTATGGGATGATCATCTTTAGTTAACTATTATGTGTAATTATATTCATGCAGATATTCTATATGATCTATACTTCTGCATAATATTTGTATAAAAAGTTATAGTAAACACAAACCTCTTTCTATATATATATTGATGTATGCATATATATATTTGTTAAAAAATTAGCCTACCAAGCTCCTCTGTCAGTTTTGTGTCTACAAACATGAAACTTAATATATAGGATATTCGAACCCATACAGAACTTTATATTTGGGTTTTAACCGAGGAAAATCAGTGCAAAAGTGTGAAAATTAAAAAAAATGGAATTTGCCAGGTGAAGGTCGAACGGCAACATTATGAATATGCATGCATAACATAATAGCTATTGATTCATGTTTTCATTTTTAGCCTTGCAGCAAACATGTCTTCAGAGCTCAGGCATTAATGTCAAAGGAAAAAGTAAATCGTAAACTAAACATTTTGGTTTCGATTCTTAGTGGTGGCACATGAATCATTTTTTTAAAACTTTTTAAATCATTACTGTATATTAGGTCCAATATAATATAATAATAAATATGAAATCTGTATTAATCAAACTATCATATGTAAACGTATTTTACGACTGGGCAATGCTAGTCATAATAATAAAGTGGTTGACCATAGTCAAGAGTGACCCAAAGTCTCCCTTTTCATTAGCTACTACATCGAATACTACTCTACTTCACTTACGATTATAGTGCTGATGTTTACTGTTAAGCAAACGGGTAAAGCAGCATTTCTTTTAGTCTTTGGTATGACTCGACTAAGGATTGAACTCAGTTCATCAGCAAAAGCTCTAATGATTAGGCCAAATGGGCTAGTTCACACGAAATCGCCCCCAAAGAGTAGAATGTTATTTTAGTGCTTGTTAAAATAGAATCGACAGATCAATTAAAAAAAAATTGGTTTCAAGCAAAAACAACAGTACTTATCATGTCGAAAATAGTAATATATCAAAGAATAACAAAAATTAATTGAGTAGAAAATTATTTATAATTATAAGGTGTGAGAAATTTTGCACGTACAACCGCTATATTGTTTTTGGCCGCCTACATGCTTTGTAAGCCGGTCTGTCATTGGTTTAATTTGAATGCGCCAAATCTTGTCTTGGTGCCAATTTGTATTCATGTATTTTTTTTTCAGTCTGAGAATGAACACGGGAAACAGCAGACTCACAACAGCGGCGCTCTGTCTAGAGTGCCAGGATTTTACCTTCTTGGACACCAAACAGTGGGTGAACGAAGGACATTTCTTTGAATACAGAGACAACATAATTGCTGAACTCATTCTAACCAGTGAGGATATTCTACTATGTTTGGCATGATATATTTGATTATAGGAATTTGTTCCTATTTCTCCACAAGGTCCCAAAATATGCCGTATTGAGCGCCAACATTCACACCATGTTCACCATGTAAAGGAAACCCGAACTAACATTCCCACAGAGGAATTAAACTAAAGGCTCCATGCATATGGATAGCAAATTCAGCCACTGTTTTTGCAAAGGACTTACCGTGAACCAAAGATCTTTCATTTCTGATACATCTTGAATAAAATCTAAGTTTTAAAGGTATGGCTTTGTTTGTGGAATTTCATTTGCTATCTGCAGGGAGGAAATTGGGTGTGTAGAGAAGAAATTTCTTACAAAGGTAATTTTTACAGAAAATGAAGGGAAATTGCAATTTCCCTGGATTTGAACACCTTGAAGATTTCGGATACAGGGGACATACTTATCTCTCTTTTCGCAACGTTTTGTTTTAGCCTTATAGCAATAGATTTTGTTTTTACTCAAAACACAATGGCAGTTATTCTACTTGATGAATTTTCGTAATTTTTGGATATATTACTATTTTCGACATGACAATTATGTAAGTACTGTTGTTTTTTGCTTACAACCACATAAACAAAAAAATCGATCTGTCGACTCTATCTTAACAAGCACCCGTATTTTTTTTTTCTAGGGGAGAGTGTTATATTTAGTTGAGGATGTTATTAATTTATAACAGGGGTTCTCAACCGGGGTCCACATGGACCCTAGGGGTTCATGGAATATTTCTGGGGGTCCACAGACAAAACATAACAAAACTCATCATAATTATTATAGTTATTGTAGAATACTTTATTTGCATTAAATTAGTTTCCATTTAAAAATAAAGCTTGATTATATAATATTTCTTTGATTATTAAAACCTCAAAATTTATATTAGTGAAAAATAGAAGATTGTCTTATGACCAATAGTTATGAAGGGGTCCACCAAGATAAAAAGAAGGGAAAAGGGGTGCATCATGGGTAAAAAAAAGTTGAGAACCAAACTACTGATTTATAATAATACTTTTAATTTTTGTATCATACGGTGTCGGTGACCCTCTTTAAAAACGGGTCATTGCCCTTGTGCTGCAAGTACATAAGCACTCATTATTTGAGGAATGTTTTTATGTTGTATATCAACAGTGTAAGTAAACAATATATAATTAAATCCGACCTTCGCAGTCGAACGAGTTCTTGAATAGACCATATTTACAGGTCGTCATCATATTAAGTTTCACATCAGTTGTCTCCCGTCCGACGAAAGAGAAGTTTTCAACAAACGCAATGATTCCTTCTCCCGAAGAAACGCACAAACTGATGGCGTGTCCTTTTACAACTAAATGGAAACTTTGAAGTTTAAGAAAAGTAACGTATTTATTTTATTGTATTATTTATTTTCTTTGTTTTATTATATCGTATTTTTTTTTAATGTTTCTTTTTTTTAATTTCCTTTTAACCTTATAATCGTGGCGTTTGGTTTTGTTTTCGTTTGAACTGGCCGCTTGAAGCGCTCCCCGCTCACAGCACTGCGTTTCAGCGTTTCACACTTAAAACACACTTTAAAATCGGTTAACACACCAAAAACTTATCCAGGTAGGTAGAAGAGTAACAGCTTGTCTTTGCTAACATTTATTTGTTATATATTTGAATTTTTGACCTTTTTTTGTACCTCTGTCTATTGTAAAACAAACACCGTTTTTTTTTTTTAAATATGATTTTTGGCACGTGTTTCTTTTTTTTCTTTTTCCCAGTTTTTTTCTACCATAAAATATCTTTGAAATCTAAAACAAAATATTAAAAAACAAACCGTGTTTATGCATCTATTGTTACGGAGATTTTTTTTTAACTAGTATTTTCCAGTTAAAATTCAATTTTTATAATATTTTTTGTTAATAAAATTGTTAGGTGAAAGTACAGAATAGTTACAAAACACCCTCCCATGTTAAGAATGGCTTCCTAACGTTATTATTTCAGCGCAGTAATAGATTTACGAATACCAACAAAACAAACAAATTAAATTAAGAGTTTTATTTGAACTACTACTCCATCTTGCTTTAATTTTGGTGCTTATGAAGAATACGGACTGCATTTTATTTTTCTTTTATTATTTCTTGGGGGATTTTCGGTGCTTATTCAAAAAAGTAAAGAAAATAGAAAAAAAAGTCTATATGATGTATGTACTCGTTACATAACGAAAATGCCATATTCTAAAAATTACGGAATTGATGAGGTATTTATTTATTTTAAACTAAGAAAATCCAAATTTGCGATTTTATTACTGAACTGTAATCGGACATAAGGCTATCAACTTCGATTTGGGCCTCCCCTTATTTATTTCATCGGATTTCATCATGTCCGATAACACTAGTTCTTGCTAAGTCATAAAATGAGATTTTCTGGAATGATAACAAAAACTACTTGATCAAATTACGTAATGTTTGGAATATGTCATCGGGGTTTGTATTACAATCCATAAATGTACGAAAAAAGGGTAAAATTTTACTTTAAGACCCGTCTCACGTTCGTATAGAATTTTCTTCTTTTTGTAGATTTCGGTGTGCTAAAAACGAATCTTCTAACCGTTTCCGTCGCAGAGAAATAGTTTTCATGATATGAAGAAATTACTTTTTCAAAAACTGGGTGATCACTTTTCCATCTAAATTTAACTTAAAATGAGCACCCACTTTCTGGCCACGTAGTGAGGGGCATCTTTTTCTGATTTCATCAGATTTAAAGACACGAGGATTTTGAAAAACAAAAAGAAAAATCTGTACGCGTAATTCCTTGTTATCAGTGGTGGGTGACCATTTCTGTACTTGTAAGCGCGCGCATATTTTTGCCGCAAACAAGTCGTTTTCCAGATATTAAACAATGTAATTCTATAGGTTATCAGTGCTGACCATTTCTGTACGCACAAGCGCGCGCGGCAAAAAAAAAAAAAAAAAATGCGCGCGCTTGCGCGTACAGAAATGGCCACTACTGATGACCTATAGAATTACATTGTTTAGGTTTGTTACTGTACACATAGATTCGAAAAAGTTGTCAAAAAACAAATATATAACAAATAAATGTTATCAAAGGCAAAATAAGTTACTTTTCTACGTAACTGGATATATTTTTCGTGTTTTTATTCAATGTGACATGTTTATTCAGCTGGAAAAACATAGTGTTTACCGATGCATTGGAAAATTCAAGATGGCGCCTCACTCCCGGTAAGTTTGGGAAAAGGTGTTATAAATAAAAAACTAGAAAAATTTCTATTAAAAACCCGCCGAATATATGTCAAGCTATGTCACGGTAACATATATTGAGCGAGTTTTTAACAGTATTTTATCCAGTTTTTTATTTATAACACCTTTTCCCAAACTTACCGTGTTAAAGAGGGAGTCAGACGCCATCTTGAATTTTCCAATACATCGGTAAACACTGTATGGTTTTCGAGATGAATAAACATGTTACATTGAATAAAAACACGAAAAATATATCCAGTTTGGTAGAAAAGTAACTTATCTTGCCTTTGATAACATTTATTTGTTATATATTTGTTTTTTGACAACTTTTTTTTTCTTGTTCTCCGGTAGCGTTCAATGTTGTTTTTCGAGCCGAATAAGCATTTTACATTAAATAAAAAACAAACAAACTAAAAACTTATCCAGTTAGATAGAAAATGAACTTATCTTGCCTTTGCTAACATTTATTTGTTATATATTTGGGCCGACGTACACGAGCGAAATACGCATCAGCTTCGATGTTGAACGTTGTTCGATTGAGGGAGAAATCATTATAGAAATAGCACTCGTGTACGCCGCCTATATTAGTTTTTGTAACCACTTCTTTCGTACCTCTGTGGGTTGTAATACAAACCCCATCTTCAGACGTTCTGTAACATGACTTTACTGTATTTATTTTTAAGTGCCAATTTGTAATAAGCACCCATTTTAGCTTATGTAATCACCGATCTTCTTTAGCTGAATTTTTTCGAACTTTGAAAATTTTTAAATGTAATATTTTATTTAATCTACGGGTTCTCATTCCATTTGCCACAAAGTCCAATGTAAACAAATTCTTGTTAAACCATCCCCTTAAGTAATCCTATTTACCATATTTCTACTTCTAACAATTACTACATTATCTCATTGACTACTGTACACTCATTAACCCTTATCCTCGAGTGGCCTTCGGGACTTGATAAGTGGGGACTCCTTTGTAAAAAAAAAAAAAAAAAAAAAAAAAAATAGAAGTGCTATTAACTATTGATTAAAAATACTGAAACTTTCGAGCTTTCTTGACTGGAGCAATTTCGTTTCAGCTAATTTGGAGATTTTGTAACCTGTAACTAACGTTTTTGACTTTTGTTTACCTTAAAATGTATAGTAAAAAAAAAAAAAAAAGGTGAAGCAAAGATAAGTAGGTCTAGCAGATAGGCCTCGTTCTGAAAAATATGAACAGTTAGGTCACGTGACATGTGACACCCGGTGTTTCTACCATTATTGACCCTTTGAATGATGGATGTAGTGTGAGATTTTCTCTCACAAGGTTTTTGCCCCTGGCAGAATGAAAGAAAACCAAACAGAAATTACAACAAGCTCACCTTAAGACTTCAACATAAATTTTATTAAAGTAAAAAAGGTCCAAGTTGCAAAAGATGTGTCATCTCCAGCTATCTGCCACTTTGGGCTGGTAACAACCCCGAAGGGAATAATAGTCATCTTCGATAAAGGCTGGGTAGAATTCCCGCTGACGAAGTAATGTGCAGATTGGAGATGTTGAGGTGACTTCCAAGCTGGATGCTGCTAGCTGGGCATACACGAGGAGTCCTTCGCTGTTAGTCCAATGGTGGACAAAGCAGGTCAAACCGTAGACCTTAAATTCGTCTTGACAGACATTAAATTGTAGCACAAACGTGCAAATATAAATTTACCCTACTTAAGGGCATTGGTAATTGCAATATTGCGATAATGTTCTGCTCCATGTTTAGGCAATTAAAACGTCTCAAAGCAGCAAAGTATTTTTGCTGCCTCGATTCGAGTGAAAAATCCACGTCTGTCCATCCCTGAGTCTTTCTGGATTCTGATCTGAAAAGGAGAATCTTGCCGCCAAGAATGTTCTCGGCAGTTAGTTATAACATGCAATTTGATTGGTTAAAATAATTTTGTGGGTGGAGAAACTGCCCAATAAAACGCTTGCTTATTTCTGCAGAATTTCTTACAATAGAAAGCATGAGCCAATTTTGTTAAAACTATGAGAAAGCGAAAGCGTTTCTAAGAGGAAAAAATATTTTGCAAGCGGAAGGTCCTGCGTGTCTCATTTTGTCTGTTTTATTTACAAAAATATTTCTTTAAAATAAAAAAAAAAAGATTTGTTGAACTGCTTTATGCAAACAAAGATTTGAACTTTGCTGGTTAAAAAAATCTGTTTTCCTTTTTACGTTGACTTATCTTGCCTTTGGTTGCAATTATTTATTTTTTTTATTTGCATTTGTTCGTTATGTTTATAGTAATAAATGTTTGAAATTTCTTGGAATTTTTTTTCTATAATTCTTTGAATTAAAAAAAAAATTAACTTTTAGCTTAACTTTATATTTCACCATTTCATTTTTTTAGTAATACATGCTTCTCTACATTAAAAACCGGCCTTGTGTCTAACTCTGCCCTCATGGGGAGGCAAGTAAATAGAATGTAATATGGCGACTGAAAAACGTTTTTCAACCACCATAAAAGCATTACCATACATTTAAACCCTGAAGAATTTCTGCCAGTGCCTTTGTTGTTACCCTCTAAAAAGTTTCAGCAAAAACCTAACAGCCAGCCATGGTTCTCTCCAGAATGTGCTGCTGCCATTGCGCACAGAAATCACTTTTTCCACTGCTTCAAACGTAATAGATGTATGGAAACTAAAGCCGTTTTCAGGACTGCCAGCAACCATTGTAAGAAAGTAATAAGGAACGCAAGAGAGTTGTATGCTCAATCTGTTAAGTCCAAAGTAGCTGAGCAGCGGCTTGGTTCCCACCAGTTTTGGCAAATAGCAAACAGAATCCTGAACAGAAGCGTGTGCTCCATCCCAACTATTATCAATGGACCTGAGGTAATCTCGTCAGCATCAGACAAAGCCAAACTCTTTGTCAAGAACTTTGCAGCTAATTCTACCCTTTGCGACCAAGACCGCCAACCCCCAATATTTTCTCCTGTATCAGAAAACACGCTATGTGATATACGTATATCTGTACGTGATGTTGCCAAGCTAATCAAAAACCTTGATTCCAGTAAAGCAACTGGCCCTGATGGTATTCCAATTATAGTACTCAAAAAACTTCAACCTGAACTAGCGCCCATACTTACAAAACTGTTTAAACGTTGTCTTAAGGAGAATAGTTTCCCATCTCCCTGGAAAATCTCATCAGTATGCCCTGTAAGAATTCAGGTGAGCGCTCATCCCCCTCTCAGTACAGGCCAATAAGTCTCCTGTGCGTCATGAGTAAGTTGCTAGAATCTGTGTTAAATACAGAAGTAATCAAACATCTCAACAAAAATAACCTTCTTAGTGACACTCAATATGGTTTCCGTTCTGCTAGATCTACAGCAGATGTCCTTACAGTTATATCGCATAGGATTAGCAAATCTCTCGACGGTGGCAATCTTTCTAGGGCAATTGCTCTTGTCATATCTAAAGCCTTTGATAGGGTATGGCATAAAGGTTTACTTCATAAGATCGCTAGCTATGGTATAGCTGGAAAAGTCTTCTCAATTATTAAATCATTTCTTTCTGATAGGTTCATAAGAGTAGTAGTTGAGGGGCAAAAATCAGAAGCTCACAGTATTAATGCCGGTGTCCCTCAGGGATCCATCCTGGGCCCAACTCTTTTCCTGATCTACATTAATGATCTTCCAAATCATATCCTTACATCATTTGTAGACATTTATGCTGACGACACTACCATTTATGGTACCACATCTAAGACAGTAAACGAGCAAGTACTCTTCAATTCTCTCTCCTCTGATCTTGAGCATGTAGTACAATGGGGAAAGGAGTGGCTGGTTACTTTTAATGCATCTAAAACCAAGCTTCTCTCTTTACATCATCAACATTTTAATTCACATTTGTCATCAATTGAAATGAATGGCTCTCGTCTTCAGGAGGCCTCAAGTTTTGACAAGCTTCTGGGCTTGACCATTACTCCTGATCTTAAATGGAACACGTATATCAAATCTGTTGCCAAGGCCGCTGGAAAAATGGTGGGATCTTTCTATCGATCCAGTAGATATCTCACTGCTGATGCTATTCTCTATCTTTATAAGAGCCAGGTACGTCCAAGGATGGAATACTGTTGTCACATCTGGGCAGGAGCTGCTAGAAAGGACTTGTCCTGCCTTGATAGAGTTCAAAATAGACTTCGTAGCCTCGTAGGAGATGTCCTTTTCTCCTCCTTACAACCTCTATCTCACAGAAGAGATGTTGCGAGTTTGTCTCTGATGTATCGTTATTTTCATGGAAAGTGTTCAACTGAGCTTCAATCTATGGTCCCCCCTCGCCAAACTTTCACAAGAAACACTCGTCTAGCTGTAAACACTATCAATAATTTCCCCCACTCTTTATCTGTGCCTAAACCTAAACATAGATTCCATGAACAAAGCTTCTTTCTTAGAACTGCACGCCTGTGGAATTGTCTTCCGTTTTCCTGCTTTCCGGCTGACTACAATATGGTTGTGTTCAAGTCTAACGTAAATAAGTTCTTGATGAGCCATTCCATATAAGTTATTAAATTTACCAAATTTTCATTACTAATGATTACTATATTGACCAACTTCTACTGTACACTCTTTAACCCTTATCCTTGAGTGGCCTCTGGGCCTTGATAATGTGGTGATGCCTTTGTAAAAAAAAAAAAAAAAAAAAAAAAAAATGTTGACTGCCATTACTTGTGTTTCAAACTTTAAAAAATAAAGAAAAAAAAAAGCGCTTTAAAATAGTAAAAACACTAAAGCTTTTTTCGTTTTGGAAGGGAGGTTTCAGGCGCCCCTATTATCTCAAAGAACTAGCTATGTAAACAATTTGCAATATTTTTCAATAATTATTTTTTAAAAAATTCTTTACAATCAATTTTTATTAAAAATTAAATTATTTTCTAAAATATTTTGTTTATATATGTTTACATTTTGTTTTTAAGTAAAATTAAGAAATTAATTTAAAAAATATTGTTTATATCCATCTTCATTCAAAAGGGTTACTTTTTGGTAGCTTCACCGGTTGTTAACCTGAATTTTCTGAATGTCAGAACAAGGCTCATCTGCTGGACCTACTGTGCTTCACCGCATTACAATACATTTAAACCCTGAAGAATTTCGGCCTGCGCTCTTGTTGTTCCAAGTTAACTAGTCACTACTTGTGTTTCAAACTTTAAAAAAAAAAAAGCGTTTTAAAATATGTTGAAAAAAAATCCTATAACTGAGAGTAGCTAACCTGAAGTGAGGTTGTGAAAAAAATACAATCTTCTTCGCGACCTTCTTCTCAGGTCTTGTAACTACAGTAACATAAAAAAAGAATGAAGTTACTCTTCACAAAGGAGGAAGGTTTTTATAACAGTTATCTTCCTCTATTAGTATAAATAACCACAAGGCTATTGTTCTTCTTGGTTGTTGGAAGAGCATCGTCACCTCCGGCAGCTACATTCAGGTAAGTTAGGTATTATTTACTACACTCTCCCAACAAAAGAAAAACAAAATGAAAAAAAAGTGTATTTTATAGACATATATATCTTCATAGAAATACATACATATATATATATATCTTCATAGAAAAAAAAAACTTTAAGTTTGCGTGACCCTGCAGTGGGACTAACAGGTGCTAGGTCTCGGTCAAGGGCCACCTGGAGGTAACAGTGGTTCAGGGTACCCTCATTCTCTCCCTTAGCCAAGGCTCCGCTGTCGGTTGTAGTTTATTATCATACCCAAGACTCCTCCTATTGAGCAGGTAATAGACTAGGTTAACCCCTTCATCTCTGTCGAGGTGCACAATCACTGCAGTACCAGTTCTGTCTAGCGGGTGGAGCCAAGTCAATTCCAACACACTCAAAATGATACCACTCATCACAGGAATCGCAGCATATCATATCTTAGTTCCCTGGAGGTCTATTGCAGGCAGGACACATACCATGGTGCCATCTCCTTCCGAAGATGAACCAGAGGATTCCTAGTTTTGATTGCTACCTGCAGCAACAGGTGAGGATGCACCGGCATGATTGCATGATTCGGTTCACTTTCATCAAGATTATCATCAGATTGTGAAATTTCTATCGGATATATATTCTTTTGCGAATGGACGTCCTGTCTGACACGAGCCGTCCTCATCACTTCATCTTGTCCTGGGAGAACTTCAAGTATAGTACCCAACACTCAAAAGGGTCGTGGTTTTAAAGGGCTCTTGACCAAGACTACATCATTTCTTTTAATGTGATTCTGGAATGGTATCTGAGATCTTCCTGGCATCCTTCCTCTAAGATCAAGGAGGTACTCTTTGTACCACAGTTCTCTAAATCTTGACAACCATTCATCTCGTAATCCAATCGTCTCAATCAACCTTCTCTGGGAGGAACCACGGTGGAGAGATCATCTCTTCCCAATGGTAATAATAGACCAGGGCTTTTATTGGGTCTAATGAACATTTTGTGTGCGATGATCATTAATTGCCTGTCAGTGGACTCTTGATAAGTAAGGGGCCTGTTGTTTACTGCCCGCTGAATATCAGAGACAATAGTTAGGAAGGTATAATAATCTACCTACTCCTTCCAATCCAAGGGGAAAATAGTGGAATTGTCTCCCAGTTAATGTTACACGACCCAAACTAGGCGTGCTAGTCCTGAAGGAGACACAAGTGCTTAAACAGTTTTCCACTACACAGAAAGGTTTTGTGTATTGTTGCTGAGAATCGTCTCTGGAACACCATGTGCATTTGTAAATTTGACTAGTGCCTGAAAAAAGGACAATTTACTCATGTCTGGCACCACCTCTATATGCACTCAAACAAGTGAACAACAGCAGATACATTTTTTTCTCACTGTTACCCTCCTTCACCCAAAAATGTCCTGTGAGTCCACCCCAGTGTTCCTTTAAGGAACCTCAAATTCAACACGAGGTTGGTAAATTGGCCATGTTACTAGGCAGCACCGGCTTAGAATTGTATCTTTTACACTTTGTGCAGGAATTCAGGGCATTTTTGACTGCCTGCCTCCCTTGAGGTATCCAATAGACACAACATCTACATTCCGTTAAGGTTGACCCTATACCCAGATGGGAACATTTAAGATGGCAGTCTAATATCACAAGTCGGGTCAGGTGATGGTTCTTGCCCAGCAACAAGGGATTCTTAACTTCATAAGAAAACTGAGAAGACCTGTCCAGCCATCCATGCGAGTGGATCAACCCTTCCTCATCCAGAAAAAGATCAAGTGCCTGAACCCAATTAGGTGCCGACTTTACCATAGGATTCCGCAGGTAATTCAACTCAGTAGTAAATTCCTGCTTTTGAGAACTTTTTATTAAGTAAATTGTGGCTTTCTTGTAGTTGTCTTCCCTTTTCCTCATCAAGCCAATGAATCGGAAGACCAAAGAAGTTACCCTCAACAAACGGGTAAACGTTGAGAACCGACGCATGGAGATCACCGAAGTACACTCCTCATCCATAATCACAGCAAAATTTGTTGACGAACAAACAATCTGCTGGCACCTATCATCAAGGCAGGGCAACTCCTGCTCCGACCAACTCAAGACCCTACTGCGCAACCAAGAAGGGCTATGGTACCAAAAGTCGAAGTTGTCCCGGAACTTCCTTATTGTTAATCCACGAGTGATTAAGTCAGCCGGGTTTTCTGTGGTAGAAACATACCTGAAGGTTGGCCTGATGCTGTAGTTGGTTTCCAAATCCAGGCTCATTAGCAAAACACCCTTCAGCCTGTTTCTAGCAAAGATACTTTTGCTAGTCATCGTTTCTGATAAAATCCATGACAGTACTACTTGTGCGTCTGTTACCACACACAACCTAGAAGGGCAGACACCCTTGAATCCAACCAAGATAGTGGGCAAACACTTCAGGGCAAGAAATACCGCCATCAGTTCTAAAGTTGGTAATGTCTTATCCTTCACCGGAGTAACTCATGCTTTGGCGAAAATCAATGCAGAATTGTTGTCCTGAACATAGTAGGCTGCAAAACCATATGCTTCTTTAGAAGCATCACAGAACAGATACAATTCTCCAGATCGATTCCCGTCATGGGCATGTCTGTAGAAGTACATATTGCTCAATTTTGATAGGTCTTCTGCAAGGTTCCTCCAAGAAGACTGAAACTCTGGAGGGACTTCTACATCTCATTTCACACTTTGCTTCCACAATTCTCCCACCAAAATCCTACTCCTTATAGTCACGGGCAAGCAAAGAGATAAAGGATCAAATACTCTTGCTGATTCCGAAAGGATTTGCCTCTTAGTAGATGCACTCGCATTACACTTAACAGGGGCTTTTCTGAAATAGGATCGTACCGGTACCCGAGCACCATCTCCCATCTGACCTCATGAGCACTCAATGTACCATCTTTTCTCACCTCACTCCTAAGGCTGTCGTAGTTTGAGTTACATGACTGCACCATAAATCCACCTTCCTGCAAACACTTCCTAACCTGAGAATACGGCCTTACAAGCTTTGCTGGGTCAGACTCGGTTACCACCAGGTTGTCAACATAAAATCGGTTCTCCATCGCAACTCAACATTCATCAAAAGCATACTGGGCTGTATGAAACTTCAAGATACTTCCCAATATAAACGGACTCGAGGTAAATCCAAAAATCGGAGTGGAATAGCGGAAACATCGAAGGCGATCACTTTCCTTAACAAAAGAACAAAACCTATGAATAAAGAAAAGAATAATAAAAACAAATGAAATTTAAATTTTTTACACAAAAGGAAAAAAATAGAATAAATTCAAGTCCAACATAAACAAATTCCTGACAAACCGCCCCCTTAAGTAAGACACTCTATCAAATCTCCAATACTAATAATTACTACAATACTATCTCATTGATTACTGTACACGCAATAACCCTTATCCCTGAGTGGCCTCCGGGCCTTGATAAGTGGTGACTCCCATGTAAAAAAAATGAAAATTTTTTAAATGCCTAAATGATAAAACTATTGAAAATTATTAAAACTTCTGCAACAAAACAGGTACACGTTCATAATCAATTTAAATTTTAACCATGTATTAATATATTATGCAACAATGTAATCTAAAAAGCTGTCCCTTTAGTCATGCAAGAGTTAGTTCATCGTTACAGATAAACTAAACTACATATCTGCCAGTTGGGTGTCATCAGCTAGAATCAAAACCAAAGCATTAAAGCTCCCCAGCATTATTCGTTACCATCTTAGCTAAGTCCATACGCACATAAACACTTTAAAAATAATGTTGTTAGACCTAGAAATGTATATTTGCACATGCATAGAAGTAACACATTTAGTTCACTTATGCCTGCCAAGTTCCAATATTTTCAATGATCAATCCTTAGCAGCTATTTTTACCGGCTAAAAGCCAAATCGAATTTGTTCCACATGCCCAAATCCCCTATATATCAAATTTCAAGTCTGTAGACCAAAATTGGCAAAGTAGTTTGGTAGAGATCATTCTTCACGCAGACAGACAAGGCACTTTTATATGTATACTAGCATGTCGCCCGGTGTTGTCCAGTCGTAAAATACGCTTATATATAATTTATGCAGATTTCATATTCATTAAATACTCTATTATTATATTGTACCTATAAATATCCTTAAACATATTTAAATTTATGCAGATTTCATATTTATCATTGAGCCAATGCTCTATTGATTATTATATTGTACCCAATATATAGTAATGATTTCAAAAGTTAAAATAAAAATATGACTTTAGTGCAATCAGCCAAAATTAAAACCAAAACATCTCATTTCTCTCTGCAGACGAGAGCCGCCTGTTTGCACTCAAAACCCACACAATATTATCGCAAAACAGATGACCTATTTTTGTAACCATTCACGCTTAATTTTCAGAAATAAAAACCATTCCTTAAAAACTTTTATTTATTTTTTTGCAAGCTACCATTTTGTTTATGTAATAATACAAATTCTTTTCTAGATTGGTGACTCCAAGAAATAATGTTTGTCTTTGAACACTGTTGCTTATTAAACTTAGATTCTAACCAGAAATTATTTTTAAGCTGACATTTTAAACACTTAAAAATCACATTCCAATTTCAATCAGGGGGACATAAAACATGCAACATTGTTTTCAGTATAATTTGTCTCAATATCATTTCACTATTTCTTGTGTGTATGTGTTTCTCGCCTCTATGTAACTTACACATTATTTTTATTATTTTATTTGTAATGGAAAAAAAAATGTTAGAACTCCTCACCAATGCCGCAGTTAACTTAAACCATACACCAACTCTCAACGTCTATGCTCTCTCTCAGCTGTAAAAAACTTGACTCCCTCTCCTTTCCAATTCGTCCTTTTAGACACTATTCCCTTCATATGCAAATTAATGCTAGATATTTATAAATTATCCATCTACAATCTTAAGTTTTTTTTTCTTCTTTTTACTTCCTTGATCTTGTCACCTGACAAGCTAAATAGGCATTGTCACTTATATGAGTATTATTTTCTATTACATTTATTATTATTGTTGATTTCTCATTGGAATTACAAAGTCAGTACCATAAAGTACTAAACAAATTATTAAAAAATCTTATTAAAATAAATCTGGTAAGTGTGTATAATAGCCTCCCTCAGATATTCAGATTGTTGCTATACATGGGTAGCTGGAGTTGCTCGGCCATGGTGAAATCATCTCGGAATGGGAGGGCTCTGTTAGAAAAACAAACTGGATTGAAGGAGCCTATTAGCCTTCGATGGCAATTTTCTAGTGATAGTGTCACAAACAAAACCCCCACTTTCAATTTGTCATAAGCCAGCCCAGTAATAGTAACGCCCAGAAAACCGTCATGAAAATGTTCATGTCGGTGCATAGTCGTCTAACTGAAGACAGCAATACGTTGAAGGAATTAAATGTATCAAAATTAATTTTGGTTTCTTCATAACACATAAGTCATTTTAATTTGTGAAAGAATGTGGGTTTATTTACTTGCATGCAACAATAACACACCCAGTATGGGCTAGGAGCCAAGTGTAGTATCTGTTCTGATAGTACACTTTATCTCTTCAGTCCTCGTTTAGTGAAAGAGAATTCCATAATGACGGAGTCAATTGTTATTTCTGTTCCAATCCAGTATGCCACTCCTATCTTTGTAGTTCTTCAACTCTTTGAGTTATAAAAAATAGGAGGCTTTACTTTTGGAATAACGCTCATATGCATTCTGGACGCCCATGCATAGTCATTGTTTATCGCTAGCAAAAGTGCATTGAGAATGATGGTGACTATGTAGAAAAATAAATCTCTGCGCACAAAAGATCGCTTATATTAATGGTACTACTCCCGTCTTTGTTGCTTTTCAACTTTTTGAACTAAAAATATAGGAGGCTTTATTTTTGGAACGGCATTCATATATATAAGTAATATAAAGCTGAACGTGTTTGTGTGTCTGGTCACGAATAGGCTCCTGTATAGTTGACTATTTTAAAAAACTGATTACGTATAATGATAGATGTATCGAGGATCAGGAATGGGTATGTTTGATCTGGCAGAACGGTGGTTCATAAAAATTGTGGGGTCTGCGTTCGCGCTTGACCCCCAAAGTATGGAAATAAAAAATGAAAAAAAAACGTTTACAAGGGTTTTTAATATAGATGTACATAAGAATACTTTGATAAGTATGTTTCAACTTAAATAGGGATGGTATAATAAAATTGTGGGGTCTGCGTTCGCGCATATACTCCATGGAAATATGGCACAAACTTTTTCAAAGACTTTTCACATCTATTTGCGTAAGTATACTTTGATAATTATGTTTCAGTTTGAAGAAATATGGTATGATAAAATTATTGGGTGTTCATTCGCGCCTGACCTCCATAGAATGTAAATATGTCACAAAGTTTAACAAGGCTTATTAAAAGGGGTGAGGGTCCACAATAACACCTTAACTTTAATCTTAATTCACGTTAGCTTTTATTTATTTTTTTGAGTTGAATCATATTGTGTCAAATAAATTCACCTCATAAATTCACGTTCTTATTAAAGTGAAAGCCAAAAAAAAAGTCGGAACTTTAGACAATTCTCGACACAAATTTTGCATAACTCTGTTTTCTTCCTCCTCCACTTGCATGTGGCACTCTTTCGAAAATAGATAAATAGATAAATAATAAAAAATAAGAATGTTACTTGTTATCGTGTCAAAAGGAAATAATCCTGCTCACGTGATTACGTGTCTTTTTAAAAACATTTATATAACCTTTTTATTTTTATTTATATATCTGTTTAAGCTATTTTTTGTCAGTGTACTAGAAGGAATTCAGTTGATTATAACACTTTCTGCGTGTTCTTTACATTACAATAGTACAACCCTGAATCCGACAGCGCAATACTACACTGTTCAATACTGTAAAACTGAAACAAAGCTGTTTTGCTTAAAAAGGGCGCCATTTTCTTCTTATTCATATTTATATCGGTTCTTTGCTTTAAAAAACTAAAGTAATTACATGTTTACTTTTTTAATATTCCATTTTGCTGTTTCGGATTATTTTACTAAAGTAAGTAAAGGTTCATTATTTTTCAAAACTGTTTTTGTTCTTTTTTGTTTTTCGATATTTCGTCGATATTATTTAGTAAGAGTGTTTAGCAGAAAAGTCAACAAACGACTACCCCAAAAAATAAATATACAAGAAATAAATGTTACCATAGTCAATAAAAGTTCAGTTCATGTTTTTTTTTTGTTTTGAAATAGTTTTTAATGCTCTTTACTTGAAATAATTTCAGTGAACCAAAATTAAAATGAAATTTGAGGCGATAACTACTTAAATGAATTTTTATATAAACTACACATGCCATAATCGAATATTCCTCAAGCACTAAATAACGGAAAACATTAAAATATGTTCATAAATATTCCTTACGTTGACGGAACTCTCTTAAATTGTTAACAGAGAATGCTCGGGTGCCCCTCCTTCAAATTGAAAACGGGGCTCTCCATTTCAAAGTCACTGCCAGTTTGATTTTTTTTTTAAACCGGTTCATGAATTAAAAAAAAATTTTTTTTTACAAACTACTTAAAAATACAAACCAATGAACTTTTCTACCATAAAAGTAACTTTTATTGACTATGGTAACATTTATTTCTTGTATATTTATATTATTATATATATAACATTTTCTCTTT
Source organism: Euprymna scolopes (assembly GCF_053919585.1). NCBI lineage: Eukaryota > Metazoa > Mollusca > Cephalopoda > Sepiida > Sepiolidae > Euprymna > Euprymna scolopes. The sequence continues at coordinate 135,860,137 of NC_136494.1, read as the reverse complement.
GTAAGGAAACATCATTTTGTTGGTCACTCTTGGCTACGAATGGGAACAAAGTTGATATAAAAAAAATATATATTTTCGCGAAAATTATCTTTACTTTCATCATATTTTGCTTAGGGTAAAATTTTTGAGTATCAAAACCTATCTCTTTACAACCCCCTCCTTTTCATAACCTATCATACTTTCATCGATCACAGTTCATTTTCTGTAGACTGTTTTTGAACCCAGTCAACGACGGGTACTTCTGCTAGTATATATATATATATATATATATATTAAGTAATGTGATTTATAATTTAAAATTTAAAAATTTTTTAAAATTTAAAAATCAAATTTTAATTAAATTAAAAATCAGTTTCATAAGAAGGAACAACAACAAAATCAATTATCTGTACGATCGTTTCGGAAATCCGTGCTTTTTATTGTGGTATACATGAAGTTATGTAGAACAATTATATATAGTTTTTTGGTAAGCAAGGTCTCCTCATCAGCAAATTTAGGAGGGTTTTTATTGAATTTAAAAGACACCATAAATAAACCTAGCATTAAAAGTAAGGCAGATGAATCTTTTAATTTTTTCTTTTTTTGAAATCAGGAACTGTGTTTAAAGTAGTTATTTAGATGTTTGCTATAGCTTTTTATTTTATTGTTATATATATATATATATATATATACTGTATTACTTATATATTTCCGGCGTATAAGACAACCCTTAAAGTTTAAAAATCATCTTTAAAAACCAATATTTAATAAGATATCGAGTGTTGCAATCTCTAGCCTAGGTTTAACAAACATGGTTTTGTGATTTAGCAGTTGTCTTCTATAACCGATATATGAACCGGAATTTATGAAAATTTACTCCAATTTTGTACATAGTCTTATCTGACGGTTGTCTAATACGTTGAAATATACGGTGTATATATATATTCTTATTTTTGGTAAAAATATTAGTGGATTGTAATGACAAATTTTTAATAATCATAATACAATAAAACTATAGAATTAAAATTCCAAACATTGATCTAAAATTCACTGTATATGTTGAAATAAGCGAATGTAATATATGCGTGCGTGTGTGTGTGTGTGTATATATATATATATATATATATATATATATATGTATATATATATATATATATATATATATATGTATATATAAATTTAATTTTTTTATTTTAGTACTATTCCTTGTTATTTCTTAAAAAAAATTATAAAATGTTTATGCTGAGGTTTTATTTTTGTGAAAAGAATTCAAATATTAAATTTATTTTTATTAAATACTAGTAGGGAGTCGGCGTTGCCTGGAATTGAATAATGATCAGTAAATGTTTCACACTCCCATATTTTTATTGTCATTGAAATCGGTGAAATCACTCATTTTTCAATCAAATCGATTATCTGCTCTAGTTCGAGACCCATTATGGTGCATCAGGAGGAAGTTTCACATGCCTCCCAGCAGTGATTTAATCCATAATACATTGTAGTCTACATTGCACTGTAGAGAATCTGCTGTTGATTTTATAAAATTATTTTTCTATATAATGTTCAAAGTTGAAAATGCAAAAGTCAAATATCATGGTTCAGTTGTTCTCTAGACAGAAACATTCATTTTGAATGCGCTCCTGTCATATCAAAGAGCCTACTGTTAATTTTATATGCTAGACCTTTCTGCTTGTGCAGTGATAATTGCTTGAATTAAAGTTTAAAATGAAAAAATCAAGTATCATGGTTCAGTTGTGCTTTAAAAAGAAACATTCATTTTGAATGCACTGCTGTCATACTAAAGAACCTTCTGTTGATTTTATATGCCGAGCCGTTCTGCTTGTGTGGTAATAAAACTTCTCCAATGCACTTGTGATGTTAGGCTGTATAAGGTGTTAACTCTGGTTAAAATTGCCTGTTCTTTCTTTCATCAGAACTTTTTCAATTATCGATATTTATCAAAGATATTCTGATATAAAACCTATCTAAGAACACTGCCAGATACATGAAGTGCGTTTGTGTGAAATTTCATAAAAATCGGCCAAGCCATTTCAGAATACATAGGGAACGGACTCCAACACACAGTAAGTTCCTTTTATATATTAGAGATTTAAGCGGAAGTTATTTTATAAGAAGGCGAACAGTAATAGTAAATCATTCTATACTGAGGCAGGGAGCAATAAAGAAACGATTTTCTTATGTATTAGAATGACTGTTAAAATATATTTGTTCTACAAAGGAGTGACTCTTTGCTGCAATGTTGCGTGAAGGACGGTGTTTCATAATAGCATAAGTAATTAAATGTTAAGTGTTAAGCTATAGTGAAATACAAATTTTCTTATTTATTTTGTGGGTGAGTCACCGCTTATTAAGGCCTACTCAAGGATAAGGATTTAGTGTTAGGTAAATAGTGAGACAACATGATCAGCAATGGTGGAACTTGAGTAGGGCTAGATTATTTATTTACATTAGATTTGAATATAACTGTTATAGTCAGTAGGGAAGCAGCCACATGGTATTGATAATTAACTATAAAAGAGACAGCATCTATCCTTAAAATTCCCTTGGATATAAATTAAAATTTTAATAGAATCAAGTCTTAGCGTTAGGAGGGAGTCTCTTGATCTTTTAAAATTAACTGAAGTAAAAATCGAAAAACAAAGAAAGGATCTATTGTGGACTAAGTCACTGCAGGGGAATATGTGAAGCTTCTGGTGCACCGCGATAAGTCTCCAGCTAGAGCAGGCAATCAATCGATTTAATTGAAAAATGGGTGATTTTTTCCCCCAATTTTGATGACAGTAAAAGTATAGGTGTGTGAAACATTCATTGATTATCATTCAATCCAGGGTAACGTCAGGTCTCCCTACTAGTAAAAATATAAATTGAAAAGAACACTAGACAAATCAGACTTGTGTTTGAGCTGAAATGTAGCAGACAGTGAATGAGCTTCAACATAATTTAGACCAAAACAAACCAATATTTGAAGAATAAAACGTATAAATATGTATAAATACATTTGATATTTTATAAGGCCTTTTATAAAAATTTCACATTGCAATTTTGGCTTCAAATGTATTTATACATGTTTTATTCTTCAAATTTCACTCAATGCTTCTAACGGATATACACAAAAATAACTACCCAGATTTTCAAAATGCGCGACCACGCGTCACATATCCAGCTTTATAAAAACCCCGCAGTTAACATCACGTGGACTCTTCATCGAACTATCTTTCAGTACATCATGTAGAGGAAGAGGAAAAAGAAAAGACTGATAAAGGAGTCTTACTCCGAAATATATTTCTTTAAAAATAAACACCTGTTTATTTTATAAAAAATTTTGCGTTGCAGTTTTGGCTTCAAATGTATTTATACATGTTTTATTCTTCAAATTTCACTCAACGCTTCTAACGGATATGCATAAAAATAACTACCCAGATAAACCAATATTTGCTGAACTGAACCTAAAACGTTAGGTTTAAGTAGTACTAAGCTGTTAGGATTAAAAAAAGAATCAGATTAAATTTCTGTATAAGTAAAAATATTTTTTAATTACTATTTTATTTATCATCCCAATTATATCAAACTGCAAGTTTTTGCTAATTTATATACGTGTGATTGATTTTGAAAAAAATAAATGAACTCGAAGCCCTTGTACCCCCTTAACATAAATATATTCCACAAACTGCAAGCAGCAAAATTCCACCCCTACACAGAGATCGCTAGATGCCGAAAGGCCTTTTACTCTAATAGCTTCTTTGTTTCTTCCCTCAAACTGCTACACTTAGGAATTCCCTCCCAGGTTCATGCTTCCCTGACTGTACTGACATGCAGAAGTTCAAGTATAATGTGAACAGACATATCGCTGTTCAACTCCCTACATAGTGTCCCTGCAAACAATGTGCCAACTACTAGTCCCTTACATTCAAATGACACTGTGCCTTGTTTGAGGTGTAATAGCAATAAAAAATATACGTAAATTTATAAAAAAATCTACAAGACCTTTCTTCGTCTGTTTTTATTCATACGTCTGTAGAGGATAAATATGTGTTCTCGACTCAGACGTCAAAATAAGACAACAAAGTACCGAGTTACAATATATACAACAATACATTTATTTGCAAACAATGGAGAATAACACGAGAGCGTGTGTGTGTACACGTGTGGTCAGGCATCGCCCAGGATTGTTATGTGTGTGCATGTTTTGACAAGCTTCTGGGCTTGACCTTTACTCCTGATCTGAAATGAAACACGTACATCAAATCCGTTGCCAAGGCCACTGGAAAAATGGTAGAATCCTTCTAATGCTCCAGTAGATATCTCACTCCTGATGCAATTCTCTACTTATATAAAAGCCAGGTATGGCCAACAATGGAATACTGTTGCACATCTGGGCAGGATAAGATGCTAGAAGCAGCTTATTCTGCCTTGACAGAGTTCAAAATAGACTTTGTGGCTTAGTTTTCCCTGCAACTACAGAAGAAACATTGCGAGCCTGTCTCTGCTTTATCGTTATTTTCATGGCAAGTACTCATCTGAGCTTTAATCTATGCCCCCCCCTCGCCAAACTTTCATGAAAAACACTTGCCTAGCCAAAACCACTATCAATAATTTATCTTTATCTGTGCCTAAACGTAGATTCCATGAACAAAGCTTCTTTCTTAGAACTGCATGCCTGTGGAACTGTCTTCCGTTAGTCTGCTTTCCAGCTGACTACAATTTGATTGTCTTCAAGTCCAACGTAAACAAGTTCTTGATGAACCGTTCCCCTAAGTAATTCAATTTACAAAATTTTTACTACTTATGATTACTACGCTATAATCCCATTGACTAATGTATACCCATTAACCCTTAACCTCGAGTGGACTCCGGGCCTTGATAAGTGGTGACTCCTTTGGAAAAAAAATGTACACGTGTAAACAGATATAGTACTGGATTGTTCATTAAAGTTATAGAAATTGATTGAATTGTTCATTGTAGTTCGTTCATATTTATGGAGAAATTAAGTCAAGCTTACTTCGAGTACAGACAGAAATTTGCTCTTCGATTGCATGTATTTTGGAGTGAACGCAAGTCACGCCTGTTTCTGCTCGTGTTGAGGTGAAAAGAGTAAAGAAAAAGGAAAGAAAGTAGATAGAGAAGTAAAATGTAAAAAAAGAAGTGACCTGGATGTCATGTTAAAAATGTTAGGTCTCAGATTGATTATGTTTTTTGTGTGTTATATGCATGTTGGCTTATTTTTGTGTCTGTGTTCATGCCACAGGTGATAAACTGTTAAAGTAGTTGCAATAGTTTGCTATATGTCACACCGCTTTGATACCCTGATATTCTATATTGCTAACAACCTTCTTATACACTTACATACTTGTTGACCAGCAATGATTCATACGGTTTTCTTTTATTTTTAAATATAAAAGGAAACATTCTAATTATGAAAAACAAAAGCCTTACTTGATTGCATTGGGTTTTACAGCCCGTTAGGAATTTTGATACTGTAATGTAAAGAAGTTAATATGAAAAAATAATTAGATATTTTGGAGACATGAAGTATTATTTGAATGTGTTATTTAATTTCTGAGCTTCACTCAGAAAAAGTATCATATACAATTTATAGTAAATTTATCAACCTGAATGATAGTTTCTTATTTTCATACAAAACATCTCTTGTTTGTAGTCTTACTGCTGCTGTATATAAACACTACAATTCTTTATCTTCATATCAGTTCATTATGACTACAAACAAGAAATAGTTTCTTATTTTCATACAAAGCATCATTCAGGTTGATAAATTTATTTTATTCGACTTACCCTGCCAAGGTCAATTTTATTTTCAATTTTAATACCTTAGCAACAATTTTTGCCGGCTTAAAACCAAATCGAAAGTGTGCTACTGACTCAAATACTCTATATATCAAATTTCAACTTTGTAGACCAAATATTCAGAAAGAGTGGTAGATGTGTCATTATCTTATTGAGGATGTCAATGGATTAGAAAAGACATAACGATCAATCGGCTTTTACATAATGGAATCTTTATCATTCGTAAATAAAGCAAAAACGTACACCGGTAAGGGGCGCAACTTGAGGTGGTGAAAACTCTTGTTAGTCCCTCATGCAACATCTTCCCTTTTCTCAATGACAAAACAGAACAAATAATGTCTAAGAATTAAAACAGTCTACAAAATATTGTGATCTAGGCATTCATTGGGCTGACTACCCTCATACCTAACAGGGATTATTCTGCCCTTTCACTTATGTTGTGAAATCCCTGAATCTCACAGGATCTCTTACTATTCTTCCCAACCGTGTTGTCCGCAACCTTTTCGAGCTTGGTTTTGTTGGGGATGGGGTCGGGTTTAAGCTTTCTCTTATTTCACCTTCATACTGAGGTGGTTCTGTGATGCATATCTCTTCTGTACCTCGCTCTGCATTCTTGGGTAACTCTCTGCACTTCATATGGCTGGTGTATTACTGATGTGAGTGGGGGTGTCTCTGCAGTTTTCTTCAAATCTACTTTATTCCATCGATATAATTCCCCATCCACTTTTATATGGTATGATCGCTCATCCAGTCTCCGCCACACCACTGCTTTCCTCCACTCTTTTTGACCATTTATGTGTGGCTTCATCCGTACTACATCTCCAGGATACAATGGTTTCAGTGGTTTTCCTTTGTGGTTGATAGAATGTTCTTGCCTCCTGCGGTCTTGCTTCACCATTCTTCTGAGATTTTTTGGGTAATTCTGGCTTTAGTAAATCCTCTCTGGTTAGGAGAAGTGTTTTTGTTCTCCTTGACATCAGCTTCTGAGCTGGTGATAAGAGACTCCTGCCTGGCGTATTGCTGTGATCCAACATTCCTAGGTATGGGTCAGCTTTATCTTCCATCGCTTTCTGGAATAGGTTTTTTGCCATCTTTACTGCAGATTCCACCTTACCATTTGCCTTGCAATTGTATGGACTGACCAATGTATGTGCAAAACACCACTTTTTTGCAAAGGTAGAAAATTCCTGGCTATTAAACTGAGGCCCATTATCAATTACCACCTGATCTGGTATTCCATGTCGTGCAAAATGGTGTTTAAGTTTAGTTATCACTGTCTTTGCTTGTGTATTGAGAAGATGATCGACCTCCCAAAAGTTGCTCATGTAATCAACTGTGCAGAGATAGTCTCTATCTGCAAACTTAAAGAGATCTATTCCCACTTTCGCCCAGGGTCTGTCAGGAACTTCATGGACCCTTAATGGTTCTGCCGGATTGGCTACTTCATATTTTCTACACGTGGGCATTTTGAAACATAGTCCCTTATGTCACTGTTCATATTTGGCCAATACAAGCATTCTCTTGCTCTTCTGCAACATCCCTCTACTCCCAGGTGTGTGGAATGCAACTTTTCTTTCAACACTCCCCACTGTGTCAGTGGGACCAGTACCCGGTTTCCTCTGAAAATTAACCCATCTTGCACCGGCATTTCACTCTGCATATTAAAATATGGTTTCACCTCTGGGTCAAGATGTATTTTGTCTTCTGGCCATCCTTCCAGAATTACTTGCTGCAACTGCTGCATGCTTCTGTTCCTTCGTGGCTGAGCGCAGTTCAAGTAGCCTTCTCTCTGTTACAGGAATATATTCTGCTTCCTTGACATCATCTTCATCATCGATATATTCACTGCCCAATCCATAGATGTATGCTCTTGATAGTGTGTCTGCAAGGAACATTTTCTTACCTGGATGCTACAGAACTGTAGAACAGTTGCATCAGCATGTTTTGCAGTCGTTTTGGGCATTTCACCAATTCTTTTTTTCATGATCGCTTCCAGTGGCCTGTGATCAGTTAGTACTGTTATCTGTCGACCAAACGTATATTGATGAAACCGTTCACATGCGTAGACTACTGCTAGTAGTTCCTTCTCAATCTGTGCATACCGAGTTTCTGTGTCAGTCAGTGCATGGTTGATATAGGCTAGGGGTTGACCCTCTTGCAGTAATGCAGCCCCCATGCCCTTCTCACTTGCATCGCATTGAATGACCAAAGATTTGTTGGGGTCATGATACCTTAATACTGGTGCCTCACTCACTAACTCTTTAATTTTCCCAAAAGCCTCTTCATGAATTTGGGATCATGTTCATGACACATCTGCCGTCATTAAATTTCTAATTGGGCCATCACGTCAGATATGTGTGGTAGAAATTTTGCCAGGTAATTTACGAATCAACCAATAGTTGCACTCCCTTCACATCTGTTGGGCACGGCATCTCTTTTATGGCTCTTACCTTCCCAGGATCAGGACGTAAACCATCACTGGTAATCATGTGTCCCAGGAAAGATATAGACGTTTGTCGTAGGTTCAATTTTTCAGCATTCAATCGCATCCCACGATTACAACATCTCTATAACAGTTTCCTGAGTTTTTGGTCATGATCAATTGTTGCTTCTTCCATCGTTTTTACCCTTCCCAAACACTAAAAGATCATCCGCTTTGTTAACCACCCCCTCTAAATCGGACACATTATACAAAAAGGGTCTTTTGAAATATTCCCGGTGCTGGAGCAATCCCGAAATGTAAAACTTTTCACTTTTTTCTGCTTTTTAAAAATTTTTTTTTTTTTACTTCGCTTATTCTTAGCGACACCCAAAAACACTCGGGTACCCACCGATTTTTTAAATTTTAATATCGAAACAGGCTTATTTAAGCCATTTTTCACGTATTCGTTTTTCTGTTTTCATCGTTCGTTTGCCTTATGTTATTTTTTTTTGTGTTTTTTTTTTTATTGTTTGATCGTCGCGTAGCGGGGAAAACAGAAACTGGCTTCCAGCGCAAAACTAGGTCAAACATTACGCAACTTGGCGTTGTCGCACCTGCTAATTTCGGTTTATAAACGTCAACTTAACACGCTTATCAATTCATCTGTTCCCGTGGTAAAGATGGTTAGGTCGCAGGTTTTTTTTCCATTTCCTTTCCACCTCCGCGTCAAACGTTCGGGGTTCAAGCCTACCTTTATACTAAAACTATTCTTTTTCTTTTATACCTCCAAACAACTGGCCAACGTTTTTTTTTTTTTTAACAGGGTTGTTTTAATCTATAACCCCACCACCAACACACACCTCCAAACACCCGGGCAACGCCGGGTACCCCCGCTAGTCTATATATATAACAGGCAAAATGTGGGTGACCATTTTTTGTATGTCTCGCAAAGGCTTTTCTCGCACACGCTCCTGGGGAGGTTAAGATCGCTTACAAGTGTTTATATAGGCCCTAGATAATAATATGTAGGATTTGGGAAAGCGCGTCGCATCTAGATTTATTTACATCGACTTTTACAAAATTATTGCTATTTTGGCTTCTCATGTGTTAATTGGGCTTTTTCGTATAAAAAGCGAAACTAATTCAAACGAAGGTGTTCTCGGCATCGCGCCGGGAAACGTCCAGAAGCAATCAGCTTTGATCAATGTTGTATATCAGACAATTGCTATTCAATCTGGACAATTGGGAGCTGGTTTCCCCCTCCCCAACATCTGTTGGGGAATAAAAACAGTAAAATTTGAGTAAACAAACCAAAACGCTGCCTCGCAGCAAAAGTTAACTGCGTGACTTCTATTTGACCTTCTTAATTAGGTAAAATCGAAGCAGCAGAGTTAACTTTTATTGCGGATAGCTGTTTTTAATAGTTAAATAAATAAATTCAGACGTGTCTCTGTTGTATGTCACGGTGGCCCAATGGTTAACATCGCACTGTTTTTTTTCACACTTTAATTTCCAACTTTGCCTCAAGAGTTCGGGTTCGATCCTCATACTCACCTGCCAAAACTTTTTTATTTACCCAAAACCACACGCACCTCAAAACACCCGGGCATCGCCGGGTACCCCTGCTAGTTATATATAAAAACAAAACAAAGCAAAAAAAAAAAAGAATTGATATGGGAATTTTAAGTAGGACGACATCTGGTGTGAATGTGGTATTATGGTGATTGAGAACTAGCTAGAAATATATTAGATGACTAAGGTACAGTGACAAGAATGTCAGTAGACCCCCTCCCACTTTTTGATTAGCCCTGTACCTAATTTTATTTTATAAACTTTTCGTTTTTTTTAAATAAAATAAATTAATGTCAAAGCGAGAAAAAACATGGCCAATGACTCTTTATCTGAAAGTACATCTTTTAAACTCCTCGGCCTAACGTTCACAGGAAACATGAGTTCGAACAATTACATTGAGAGTATTGCCAGGACCGCTGCAAAGAAGGTAGGTTCTCTCTACCGTGCTAGAAAGCTACTAACGCACGAAAGTATCCTGTACCTCTGTAAGGCCACCATTTGCCCATATATGGAGTATTGTTGTCATATTTGGGCTGGTGCATCTGCCACTAGTCTCTCGCTCCTAGACAAGGTTCAAAAGAGAATCGCCAATCTGATAGGTCCTGAACTGTCACCTAAGCTTCAGCCTCTGTCTCATCGACGAAATGTTGCATCCCTCTGCCTTTTCTACAAGTACTTTAACGGTGAATGCTCTGACGAACTGCAAGCACTTTTACCCCCTCAATGTAAATACCCCCGCCAAACCCGACAAGCAGCTAAATCCCACCCCTTCACAGTAAAGATCCCTAGATGTAAGAGAGCCTTCTATTCCAGTAGTTTCTTCCCCAGAACCACTAGACTTTGGTATTCCCTTCCGGATCCCTGCTTCCCCAACTGTACTGACATGCAGAAGTTCAAGTGTAACGTGGACCGACATCTTGTTGCCCAACTCCCTACATAGTCCCCCTGATGCTTATGTCCCTGATAGTAGCCTCCTACACAAAAGTGGCAACGTGCCTTGTTTGGGGTGAAAATGTTAATTAAAAAAAAAAAAAAAGTTTTAAAGATATTGATTAAAATCCTTTCTTTTGTTATCTAAATCTCTTGGCAACGGCACGTAACCCTGCTATTATAAAATATGGTGTTGCCGCTAGTTTTATTTGCGTTGCAGCGGGGGGGGGGGTAAATTAACGGGTAATAAAAAGTAAGTTTATATACCAAAGTCGACTATTATGGGTCATTGGAGCTCCAAAATCTTCCCTCCCTTTCCCTCAAACCAAAGATGAACCATATAATTCTCTGTGGAGCCACTAATCTAGAAAAGCACCAGGTTTATTGCATTATTTATTGTTGTAAAAACAAAACAAGAAACTAGTTTTAAGATTTTTATACAATAAATGTTTTGGATTCCAAATATTTTACTGTTCGGGGGGGGGGGATTATTGTTTGTTACTTGTTTGCCGTGTTATTTAACCAAGTAGAAATTGGAGTTATCGCTTCCTAACAATGGCCGCGGTCCGCATACCACAGAAGTGTCGATTTTACTATTCGTTTTTTTTTTGTCAGTGACGCAATGTGATGAACTAAAAATAAAGGTTTCCATTTTCTCGCAGAAATTTTTTCTTCGATCATGAATTCTGCGAGGAAACTTTCAAAGTGGGAGTCCCTAAAGTGGAAAACTACACTTTTTGTTCTGAAATCCTATTCTTTTTTTTGGTTCATTCTTATTTCAGTCATCTAATTTTTTATTTTGTGAAATCGATTTCGACATTATCTCCACGCAACTTAATCATTTATTTTTCAACCTAAAACTGTTAGCCCTCTTGCAGTCTAGATAAACCAAAATGTAAGGATAATACCGGGACATATTTGGGGCTTCACCGCCTGTAAGAATTAAATTTGGATTGGCAATTGAATTAACGTAATTATTGTAAAAGAATTTAAAAAATAAAATGAAACAATATTGAAATTGACATAATTAAATTGAATCAATATAAAAAAAAAACAATATTTTTAAAATGATTTTTATTAAATACAGAAATTTTTAAAATGATTTGGTGCTTATGCATTTTTGATACCGCGCTATTTTTATATAGTTTTTTTTTTTTTAAATTGTTAGATAGAAAAACAGAACAGTTATAAAAAAACCCTCCTCTCATGTTAAGAATGGCTTTCAAAATAAGGTCATTATTTCAGAATGGTAACAAAAATGCACAATGTTATATTATGCATAAGCGTATGGTAGAAGGAACCAGACAAACAATATAAGTTTAAATTTTAAATGATTGATTTCTCGATCTTTTATTTAAAAAAAAAAAAAAAAAGACTTAACGTAAACAAAAATAAACTAAGTGTTCAAAGTCCGTAAGGATGTGAGGATGTTCAGGAAAGGTTTTTGGCGTAAAGTTAATGTTTGTAACTGCTTAGGAGAGAAAAGTCTGGCGCTAATAGGAAACATAATGAAATAAGAAAGGTAAATGTTAATTCTCACTGTTGGTGCTTCCATGTGTAGAAGTTTGATGAATGATGTGTGCGAAGATGATTGTATAACGTCGGAAAAAAATCCGACAGAGTCGGTAATTACAGCATGCTGATTCGACTTCAACTCTGGACTCGACTGACTTATTTTGGCACGTTTGCCACCTTTTATAGTGGACAGACCAGCTCCCAGTGAAGGCTGTTAGGGAAAATATTTTTACATTCTCTTTCCTTGCAATGCGATTGGTTGAAAACACAACATCCCTGTGCTTCCAACTACGTCGGCGAAAACAAGACTAGTTTTAGTTTTTATGATCACGAAAATTGCGTGGGTGTATACAGCAGCTGTACGTGCCACCGAAACGTTCCACGATGCATTAGCTGCTCCTGCTAATTTTGTTGCTTTCTCGCAAAGAAAGCTTCACAAATTGAAATGAGATCTCTTACTCACTTCGTAACAACAAGTGCCAAAACACAGAAAAACCAAACATTATTAAAATGACATTGTTTTCAGATACATAATAATATATGGGGAACATTTTACGTCATGTAATTCTTGCGGCGTTAATACTGTGAAAATTTCTCTCACAAAGTTTTTGCCCTGGCAGAATGTAAGAAAACCAATCAGAATTACAACGGGCTCACCTTTTAAACTTCAACGTAAAATTTATTAAAGCAAAAAGATCCAAGTTGCAAAAGATGCGTCATCTTCAGCTATCTGGCGTAATGAGCTGGTGACACCCCCAAACACGTAATAGTTCATCTTTGAGAAATGCTGCAACAGGTTGAAGAGTTGAGTGATATCTTCCAGGATGGATACTGAAAGTTATAGAGGACTAGAATATATAAATCCTAATCCCGTTACAAGAAAATAATGAAGCGAATGGAATTGAAGGAAACAAAAACTCAATTGATGGATAAGATAAATGTCGTTTATTTACTGTTGAAAGAATGAATGTTTTAGATATAACCTGTGTTCATGTCCACGCGGGTGTAACCATCGTTCGTTGCGAGACTGGTGGTGTAGAAAGAAAAAGGAAATATGTGTTCATCTCACTATCGTTTGTTCGTGCGTGGGAAGAGAAGTGAGTAATGTCGTAGAAATGAGAATGATAGTCCAGCGTGTAGACAAAGATAGTGGGTTAAGCTGTACGCCATGTTAGCAGTCAGCTACGCGAAGGTATTCTCAGGGACAAGTTGTATATGTAGAGAGAGAAAGAGTGTAAAGCTGTACATACGGTCTGTTAGCTTTTTGTCCCACATAGTAGCAAGTGGTGTGAGGTACGCGCGTGCCGAAACGGCGGTGGTTGGTGTGCCGACCAACCACCTCTGAAGGCAGGTTTGAAAAGGATTGGAAACAGCTTGCCTCTTCCTTTTATAGGTGTGTCTTTTGCGCATGTGTGGATTTCCTTTGAAAGGAAGTGACGTCGTCCTTGTGTGCTACGTGTGCGCAGAAGTTAGCGTGTCTTTATCTACATGTGAATGTGAGTGTATATATGCGAACGTGAATATATGTACGTGTGTGGACGTGGCCGCGTATGTATGCGGCAAGTAATATAGCTTGAAATGTGAACATGTTTTTGTGTGAGTCCAGTAGCGTCGAGGAGTCCGCTGTAGATAACTGTCCAAATGGCGGAAAAATGACAGGTCAAAGTAGACCTTAATTTTATCTCTGACAGACATTATATTGTAATGACGAAAGCCAATTGATTCACAGAGCACAACAGGGTGTGATAATATAATAATTCACCCACCATAAGGGCATTGGTGTTTGAAAATGATAACATTTCGCCCCACATTAGGGCATTAAAACGTCTCAATGAGACAAAGTGATTTAAGGCTACAAGCCTCAACTGAGAATTCGAACATCCATTTCAACCTGTGTCTTTGTCGAATCTGGCGATCTGAAAGGATGAATTTGGCGCCAGGAGTACATCCTCGGCAGTTAGTCATATCAAGCAATTTGAATGGTTTAAACAAAATCGTGGGTGGACAAACCGACCAATGAGGAGCCTGCTTATTTCTGCAGAATTTCTCACAATACATGATCAACAATTTGTTCTAAGCCTCCTTATGCATTTTCGATTGTTTTTTGCTTAGTAATGATTTAATGAGATTTTACTGAATTTTTCTAATTTAAAAAAAAAAGTAAAATTTTTAACTTTCAATTGCTAATCGAATTGCTTTACTTAAAATTGCTTTACTTAAATGACTTTTAAAAAATTCTTTTACAATAATTATATTTTTATAATAATTAAATAATTAACAGTTAGACAATAATTAAATTTTTTAACAATAATTTATTTTTTTAAATTCTTTTACAATAATTACGTCAATTTCAATAGCCAATCAAATTACATTCTTACAGGCGGTGAAGCCCCAAATATGTCCCCGTATTTTCCTTATATTTTGGTTTATCTAACCTGTCAGAAGGTCAAACTGTTTTAATAAATGCAAAACAAACATTAAAAATAGAATACTATAACTAATTTCATCATACACATGCAACACCGATACAAAAACCCAGACCGGAAAAAAATAAAGCCGGCATTTTTGTAAATAAATCCATTGAAGATTACTGTAACATTTACCCCCACCCATAAGCAACACGATATAACTGTAAGCTAATTTAATATTATCATAACTTTTGTACCAGTTAAAAGAAGTTTCAAATAAACTAGTAATATTAAAAAGAAAAAAATTGGTCAGGTAAATTTTTACTTTTCACCTTAACAATCATCTTTAAAATGGCTTATGTTTTCGGGTATGCTGCAAACAAATATCGCATTTAAATTTTCAGCAAACAACGGATAAAACAATGACCATCACTTATAACATATAGGACTTAGATTGCTTAATTTCTGGAAAACTACTTGTTTGCGAAGAATTTAAATGCGATATTCGTTTCAGCATACCCGAAAACCTTTAAAAGCTGACATTTTAAAGGTGATTAAGATGAAAAGTAAGTAAAAATTTACCAAAGTTTTTTTCCTTTTTTTCTTTTTTCCTTCTTTTTCCTTTTTTTTTTCTTTTTTTTCTTTTTTTTCTTTTTTCTTTCTTTTTTCTTTCTTTTTTCTTTCTTTTTTCTTTTTTCTTTCTTTTTTCTTTTTTCTTTCTTTTTTCTTTCTTTCTTTCTTTTTTCTTTTTTCTTTTTTTCTTTTTTTTTCTTTCAGCGTACGAATATAATGAAAATGTGAGATTAAATTTGTGTTTATATTATCGATGCCTTAAAACAACATTCCTATGTAGGGATCATTTGGGAAGCATAAATACATGTTTAAAAAATCTAGCACAAATCAACAAATGATCAGATTTTTATATATAGGTAAAGGGGGTGAGTCTGCGTTCACCAATTCATAATCAGGATCAATCAATTTTTAAGACTGAGGAATTTCTAAAAGTCGAAAGTAGTAGAGTATCCACTGGACTGTTAAGGGTAAATTTAACATGATTGATTTGCTTCCACCAAACCATATCCTTACGCATATAAAATAAAAGCGTGAACAACTTTGGAAAAATAATGACATTTGACAAAGAACTCGAGATCGCTGTATTGAAATAAAATAATTTGTGTTTAAGAAACATTGATTCAAATCGTTCCAACGTTAAGGTTTTTTGTAACGAATGTTCATTAGGCGGGTTTAGCTAAATGGGTGTCTCGTGAAAAGGGTATGAAGTTTAAGATTACTGATTTTTATGACAGAAGGACACGTTATTTTTTGGAGGGGAAAATATCATTAAACCATGTAAGTATTATGTGTGTGTGTGTGTGTGTGTTTATCACATAAGAAAACAATAGTTCGAAATAACATTGTCGAAAAGAAGTAATTCTTGTCTGCTGTGGTAATTTTCTATGATGAGAATTAAGATTCATTTGCTTGGCGTGCAAATTCAAGACAGTATTTTAACGCCTTCTAAGGCAGTTACTTTAGCTCCAATCTCTGAGGAAAAAAAAAAAGAAACTGGAATAAAACTGGACTAATTTGATTTTTACAGGCAAAACCTTATATATGGGTGTTCTGGAACATTCCAGTCTGTCTGTTGTATCACTGTGTGTGGTGCGCAACATAGTTCCTTATCGCATTTGTGCAGCTGGGCAAATTGTGACATAATCCTGTGCGTTCTAATATACTTGGGCATTGAAACCGTGATTGCTATGAAAGTGTCTCTGCCAGAGATTTGTTCCAGCCGTATGTAATGGCCGCTGCACTTATTTATTTATAAATTAACTTATATTTTAAAAGCAGTTTTCTATAAATATATGAGAGTAAATATTTTTTTGGTGCCCCCCCCCATATTTCATGTTATGAAAAGTATAAATAAATTTAGGTTGATAAAAATTGCAACATTTTATAAAGCTGAAGGGTTTAACTTTTAAAAATATTTATTTTCTTATGTCTGTATAGAAAACCATTTTACATGAAGTTGTAAATAAAAAAATGCACAATTTTGATTTTATGGCCATTTTTGTTGTTTTCATTTTTGAAGAATTGTAAATACAATGGATTAGTTTTGTTTAGATGCCTGGAAAACTCATTCATGGAAAAATTGTCTACAGAAAACTGTGGTTTTAAAAAAACAAAATTGATTTTTCTAAGTGTTCATTTTCCATCTAGCTGGCTAAGTTTTCAGTGATTTAACTTATTTTAAAACGTTTATTCAGTTCAAAAGAACAAGTGTCGAGTGTTATGTGAGAACAAGAAAAAATATCCAACATGAGAGGATTACATCTTGGGAGTCTTAATAATTGCCCAAAAATAGAAAAAAGAAAATACTGAGGGAGATATAGTTTTCAAAAGAATTCCCCCTTCCAAAAGAAAATAAATTTCAATATTTTTAAATATAATTTAGGGAGCTCAGGTCTCTTTAAATATATTTTGTTTAAATACGTTTGTTATATTACTTACATTAAAAAGTTTTGTGTAAATAGAAAAAAGTTTCTTTTTTATCCTTAAAAGGTTTGTAAATATTTAATATTAAAGAAAATGTTTTGTAAATATTTTTTTTACTTCTAAATCTTAAAAAGTTTTGTAAATATATTTTTAAAAAATCTTGCTCGCGAACATTCGAATATGTCTGCTATTTGACCTGTTTACAAGTTTAGAAACAACTAACGGCAATGTCAAGGTCGAACAAACGGTGCCTCTTGAATTGTTCGCTTATTTTTGTCGTCTGCTACGGGGTATCTAATCTTTACTCGATCCTTTTTATCTTTTTGTTATTTTGTTAATTTTTATTGTATATTTTTCAATGTCTTTTTTTTATATTTGATTTACATAAAATCACTTCAAATGGAGGAACTGATTTGCCTTGTCATCGCTTCCGGTAGCAGACACACCGTAAGTTAGGAAGTACATTAGCTGACTATAATCAAAACCATTTGTTCATATAAAAAATTCTTGGAATGACGTTTTTGCAACATGATATAAACAAAGCTGACATGATGACAGATATATTCCATGTTGCATTATTTTTTCTTATTTCTCTTATTGTCTGTCATATTTCCTTAGTGATGCATACTAGTCATCTGGCTATGTAATTGATATGATGACACATGTTGATTCTATTTCCTTTTCATTTAATTTTCCTCTGAAGAGGGGGGGGTGCTTAGAGAAATGAATCAGAATAGTAGCTTACATCATCCATTTAATTGTACCCTACCAGGTGGGAGTGGCGTTGTAGAATAAAAGAACAAAATCTCATTCTAATGTTTAAAGCAATTTTATTGAGGCGTCTTTGTGAACATAAATAAAAGAAGAATGAAAGAGAAAGATGTTCATAATGAAATATGTTCGTGAGTATGGACAAAGGCAAAAGGTTAGAAAGTCCACGTGGTGTTAAATAAATGTCCGATTAGTAGGGAAAAGAGAAAGGTTAATATATGAAGGCTAGGATGAATTTCCTGCTTGTAAGGAAAGGAGTTTATATATAAGAATGTTTTTTTTATGTACACAGGTGTGGAAGTCTAGCTGTGTCTATGTAGGCCTGTGTATATGTTTGCATGTGTCTGCAGGCACGTATGCATGCGTATGTATGTACAGTATAATCGCATTGACACACTGGTTCTCATCAGATCACTGAAGTTAAGCAACAATGAGCCTGGCTAGTACCAGATGGGTGACCATTTAGGAATTCTAGGTGCTCTATATGCTCTCCATTTATCTTGACATTGTTTCAAGTCATCCTGAACCTTCACTTGCCACTGGTATCGAACAATGCCAATGCAGGAGACGTGGTTGGAGATTGCACAACTTATAGTGGGTATCCAGTCTGTTAAGACTGAACGAAGCTACCATACATGTGTTACGTTATTTAGTTCATGTGTGTCGGCTGTAGCCATGTTGGAATTTTAGATTTTGTCAAAGTCCAGCTCAGAGCCCAAAAGACCTGGGAGTGTTTTGGTTGTATCTCAAGAAAGAGATAAGTTCGAGGGTTGAGAGAAACAATGTAGATGGATTAGCTCACTGTGTCGGTTCTTGGTCAAAAAGAGAAAGGAGCTAGTTAGTGCTCTCTTTTATTAAGTTTGGTTGTGTATTTGGCTCACCTAAGAGGTGGCTTTTGATTGGGCAAACTAGAAAGAAAGTTAAATGCTTGCACCAATGAGTGCTTAGAAATAAAGCATAGTCTGAAAATCGTTGTTGTCATTGCTGTTGCTTGTAGTACGGTTGCTAAAGGATATCCCGCACTAGCAACTATTTGTACATCTGCCATTAAGTGAATCCCATCATGCCTAACATTACAGATTTTTTCTTTCACCTTTTCCCTCTTTGTATATAACATTATACCCAAACATTTAATTTGAGTAGGTGTTGTTTCTACCAGTTGAGACGTCCTCAACAATCGAGCTGATATTGGCTTTGTTGCTCTTGGGCTGTCATGGTTCTCTATGGTACAATCAGATTGACACACTGGTTCTTGTCAGATCATCAAAGTTACGTAACATTGAGCCTGGCCAGTACCATATGGGTAACCATTTGGAACTATCAAGGTGCTGTATGTATATGGAAAGTCAGGGCAGTTTTCCTACTTTCCGATGTATGTAGTGGTAGGGTGCGCACATTAACAGTCATATGAAAAGATGGAGTTTACCAAGCTCCATTATTTCGACTGTGCTTGCAAAATGACGATGATGGTCCTGTTTAATTTCAAGAAATCCACCTTCCCAGACTTGACAATTTTTCTGACGATAGGGTTAGTTTATTTCTAATCATCTGAAGAACCCCTACTGAGCAATGCTGATGGCTGCTTAGACATATTTTGTAAACCATACTGCACTTCATCTTGCTCACTGGTTTTTCAAAACTTCATCTGATTTTGTCGAGGAGGACACCAGGGACTTACCAATTTAACAAATTTTAAAAGATGTCCCAGATATTTCCAGACTCAAGTCCCGAAAGCCCTTCCACAACTCCAAAATAAAAAATTTCAACCCAGTTGAGATATGGAAATAGGAATGGAGAAACAATACTCTCAAAGGAGGACATCATTGGAGGCCCAACTTTGTGCCTCCCAGGTTTTGCTACAAATAGTAGGAAGCAGTGGATAGCTGCAAACTAGATCAGAACAAAACACTGCAGGATTGCAGTAAACGAACACAGATGGAGACAAATAGACTTCCCAATCAAGCCCAAAATATAGTGACCTCCCCTTAAGGACACACACCACCTAATCATACACTGTCCAGTCACTTGACTGGAATGGAAAGAGACTATGCAACAGCCTATCCATCTGAAGACAATTTCTCAGACTGGCTAAAAAAATAGAGGTATAGCAGTCTAACCTGTATGATACTGTTTGATTTTGGGTTTAACCTGGAAAAGAAGTAAATAAATGAATTATATGTTGTTCCTTCACCCGGGCAACTCCGGATTACCCTGCTAGATCATTATATTTTGTACTTCTTTTATGGCTATACTTATTTCATATTTTTTCCCATCTGACTGTTCATTTACTTAGGTTCTATTTTTCTATTTTTTTTTTTTTGTTCACTGGTTGATGCTTGCTGATATGTTAAAATAAAAAGTTGAAGATTGTCCGAGCACAGTATTTCATTTATTTATTTTTTTCAGTGTCGTCACAAGAGAGATGGTCTAACACATCTGGATGCAAGTCATGGTTGCTGCTTGAGTTGATATGATATAAAATGTGAAATGGGCAATGAGAGTAGTGCATCACTGAAGATTCTCCTTGACATTCATAAGAATGTATTTCATGATTTTATGTTTTTTGTGAAAAAATAAAAATCTTTTTTTTTCTTTTTCTTTTCTAGAACAATGAATAACTCAACCATTGTAGAATATGGTTCCCTCAATAAATTATATTCTGCGTTGATCGAATGCTTTGCTGTGATACTGGCTGGTTACCTGGTAGGCTGTTTTGGCATGATCAAGCCCAAATATGGCGAGGGAATCAAAGTGTTTGTTTGGAATCTATGTTTGCCGTCCATGGTTCTTCTTGGAATGTGGGAACTTAATTTTGCTGAAGTAAATTGGAAGTTTCTCACGTGCATTTTAATTGCCAAAGTTATTGTCTTTTGTTTGGTTTTAACCATCACATTCCTCACTTATCGACCAATAAACTTTGGAGCGGCTGGAATTTATGGAATTTTTACCACTGCAAGCAATGATTTTGCTCTCGGTTATCCTATGTGTAAGTAATCAGATGTGCTTAACTGCATTTTTTCTTTTAACAATAAAATTTAATGTGAAATAATAAAAATTAATAATGTGTGTGTGTGTGTGTGTGTGTGTGTGTGTGTGTGTGTGTGTGTGTGTGTGTATCATCATAGACTCTCCTGTCAATTTGACATATGAGGTTCTTACAACTTTGTCTATTTATTTGTTTATTATCTATTTGTGTGGGTTGCAAATGACAAATTGTGCAAAAGTGTGGATTGTTGGAGTATATGGCTTGGACAGCAGACGATACTTTATTTCTTTTCCTAGTTTGATGCCGTTTGACACTTTAATACTGCATTTTTCATAATGTCATTGAAGCGTGTGTGTGTGTGTGTGTGTGTGTGTATACATAAATAAATAAAAACATTTTAAAGAGTTTAGGTAGATCGATCAATGCTTTGACATTTTTATGTTGTCGTCAGGACTCCAAATAAATCTCACAATCAGAAAATAAAAAAATTTTTAAATAAAATCTTCCTTTTTGTCTCATTTTCTTTCAGTCAAAGTTCTCAGAAATCAAGGTGGGGGGGGGGCTTCCTAGGCACTAACACTTGATCTCCAGATGATATATGTAAATATTCAAACGTTTCATTAGTTTTTGAGTGGCATAAGAGATTCAAGGAAAGCAGGGAGTCTGTAAAGGATGATGAGAGGCGTGGGATGAGTAGGGAAGTCCGAACATGAGAGTTGATTGGCCAAATAAAGAATTTCATGGATAAGGACCATTGTGTGTATAGAGATAATACAGTTTGATGTCAGTGTGGGAACTGTACACACAATTTGTGCAAAGTTTGTCCCAAGGGTCCTCCATCCTTATCACAGACTATTTGACCAAGACAATTCCTCCTGTTCTTTATAGTCCAGACTTCACCCACTTTGACTTTTGGTTATTCCCTAAGCTTAAAACCTTACAGGCTGTCTTTATGAGAAAATTGAGGAGATGAAAGAGACTGACGAGGGTCATTGATGTGCTCATACAAGAGAACTTCCATGGGGCCTTCTAGAAGTTGTTGGAATCGTACAAGTGAATTGCAGCTGGAGGAGATTACTTCGAAGGGGACTAAAGTTTCATGTGTGTGCTATTAAGTGCTCATACAAAAAAAAATCTGGAATTTTATTTAAGGCACCTTGTATATGGACATGTATACACATCACACCTGTGTAAATTTTAAAGATTAATATATTTAATTTTAACCTAAAGTTTAGTCTTTTTTATTAAGTATCATAATTCAGCCAATCTCTTACTTGTCGCCCGCACTGAATATTGAACCTTCAACATCTAGAACAGTATAATTTACAGTTGATTATTATCAAGTACTTTATCAAATATGCCATGGGCCCGTGGGTGACACTCAAAAATACAATTGTGTATTCCTTAGAACTTCTACCCAGTCATGGCTGATGGAATGAGAGCATGCTACCCCCGTGGATTAAATAAAATGTTTTGTTCAAAATTTCATGCAAATTCCAGAGTTTGATTGATGAGAAGATACACTTGAAGAAGGCTGGATATTATATTGATGAAACGTTGTGAAAATAACACTCAATATGAAAACATATCTGAATTTTTGAGATAGGGATTCATTATTCGTATCATTTCGATTTATTGGACTACTGTTCTCATCTTGAATGTCATTTTCACAACGTTTCGGTCGATGTAACCTCCAACCTTCTAAATGTATATCTTATCGAACTTGGAAATGTTTCTGTTGAACTCTGGAATTTGGATGGAATTTCGAATTTACTTCACGGGGGTAGCATGTTCTTGTTCCCTCAGCCATGACTAGACAGAGGTGCTAAGTAATTTGCATTTGTATTTTTTAGTCGCCTACAATGAGAATTGAACCTTCAACCTTCAGGAGAATATCACTTTTAATATTGATTTTTTTTCCAAGTACTCTAACCACTGCACCTCAGGTCCTTGCAGATACACCTGTAGAAGATCAGAGGTTACATCAACCTAAACATTGTAAAAATGACACTCAAGATAAGAACAGTAGTTCGATGAAATCAGATGACACAAATGAGAACAGTAGTTCGAATAATCAGAATAATCAGAATTATCAATCCTCATCTCCAAAATGCGAAACATAAACGGATCGGAATAATCAAAAGAGAATATCATCATAAATAGTAATACTATTTAACCGTAGCTAATGATAGAAGGGGTAGGAGATTTAGTGAGCAGAAAATTACTTTTTTTGTCTAAATATTTTAATATTTAACTAGCTTTGCAAACTCACTTTTATCTGATTTAAACAATCTAACCGAAGCTCGATGGGTGACGCAACAAGTCCCATATTTCTCTCTTGATATTTATAAGTGTTCAATTTTGTATTTATTTTTCTTTTCCTCTGTAATTAATTTCAGCTTATTTCTTTTGCAGTGAAGGCCCTCTATGGACCAGATTCCCTTTATCTGAAGTACATCTATTTATTTGCTCCAATATCGTTGACATTCCTCAATCCTATTGGTTTCATCCTAATGGAAGTTCACAATGCCCGAACTTTGAAAAATCTTCCTCAAAGACGAAGCAAATTCATGGCATGTCTTCATATTCTTGTAGACGTCATCCGCAACCCCATTGTGATTATGACAATTTTGGGGATAGCTTGCAATCTTTTATTTGACCAAAAAGTGCCAGGAATATTAAAATATATCCTTACAGAATTGGGTAAGTTCTGTTCTATTTAAAATTTTTTTTTTTCACATTCACTCCAAACTCTTAGACATAAGAGGCTACTATTTGAGACGATGCCTAGATGTTAGGTTTACATTACATTTAAACTTCTGCATATCGGTACAGTCAGGGAAGCAGACAGTAGGAAGAGAATTTCAAAGTTTAGCTGTTCGAGGGTAGAAAGCTTTCTGGCATTTAGGGACCTCAACAGTGAAGGGGTGCAATTTTGTTGCAAATTTTAAAACCAAAAGAAATCTCATGTTAAATCATAAAAATGTAGATAACCATGTGTTCACATTTTTCATTGCTGCAAAGAAAGTGGGCTCCATATAACATGCTAGTAAATTACTCACATCTGAGAGTATCTTATATCTCTATAAAGCTACTATTCAGCCATGCATGGAGTATTGTTGTCACATCTGGGCTGGTGCATCTATTACTAGTCCCTCTGTCCAAAAGAGAGTCTCCAATCTCATAGGTGCAGCACAAATAACAAAGGTCATACTCTTGCCCCATCCCTGTGTCTGTTTTACAAATATTTTAATAGAATGTGCTTGGATAAGCTCACAGCACTTGTGCCCCTTTGACATACATACCCCGGCTAACTTGGCAAGACACAATATTCCCATTCTTCACTGGTGAGGTTTCTAGATGCCAGAAAGCTTTCTACTCCAATAGTTTCTTCCCTTGGACTGCTAGACTTTGGAATTCCCTCCCTGTTGCCTGCTTCCTTGACTTCTAACATGAAAAAGTTTAAATGTAATGCAAATATACATCTTGCTTCTTCACTCCCACATAGTCCCTTGTAGACATGGTCCGAAATAGATTCACCAATTGATATAATAATTAAGGGATTGATTTTGTGTGATGAAACAGATACTGTCAAGAATTGTAAATGTCAACTAAATTAAAGGAATAAAATTATAAGATGGTGAACATCATGAACTTTGGAATATAGACTTTTGTCATTCATTCATTTTATATATATATATGTGTGTGTGTGTGTGTATCTCATTTCATGTATCCACATAAGGTCTCATTAGAAGCTATATATTATGTATTGATTTTTACAAACATATTTTCATAACTTAATATATAATATAATTGTTATCGAAGCAAAACTTATCAAGATAAAAAAAGCTCAATACTATTAAGAGGAGCAAACAATAATATAAAATGAAAGATCAGGAAATAAATTTATACATAACTTTATTAAATCATCAGAACAATAAGGAAAAGTTGACGGGGAAAATTAAGAAAAAAAAACCCTCTTTAGGCCATGGCATTTTGAAGCTTCTCATCAGAAGAGTAGGGCTAGAATTATTCAAAGTGCAAATTATAGAAAAACTTCCTTAATGGCATTTAAATCTATATAATTATAAAACTCAAATGACCTTGTAATGAGTGATGTAACCTACTTTCCGGTTTATGACATCTGGTTGCACATGCGTGCATAAACATTAACCCATAATAATGTAAACAAATAAACACAAATCGCTACTTTTGCAGAATTTGATCTGCGCACTGAAATATTAACGTTATTATTTCAAAATTATTATTAAATATGGGAAGGGTGAGGATTTTTTGCAACTATTCTGTATTACAAGTATACTGTCGCAATTTTCTTACAAATAAATCAACTTGACAACGTATTGTTTTACTGTGTACATTTTTAGCGTCCCAATTGTTTTTTTTTTCACGTTAAAATTATCTAAATAATTGTTAATACTTTCTGCTTTTTTTTACATTGTTCATTTCCGTATTACGTTTAAGTTATTTTAACACAATTTTCTTACAAATAAATCTACTTTAACCTTTGACAACCATAAGAGCATTTTACAACGTATTGTTTTACTGTGTACGTTTTCAGCGTCCCAATTGTTTTTGTTTTTTTTGCGTTTAAATTAAACGATATATCAAAATTTGAATAGTGCAAATTTATCTATAAGTATGGCAAACCACTTATAATTCAATGGCTGTAAGTTTTTTTTTTTTTTTTTTTTTTTTAAATAAACAATTATAACCAGAACGACTCATAGAAATCTATCTCTATTCTTTTTTCATTTTTAATATACTTTCATAGAAATGTTTCTGTTATGTCACAAAAAGTATTTTCTTTGCGTCACAAGTGTCACGCTCATACATTAAGTCCATAGCTAATATAACATACTGACCCAACGGGTCACGGTAGTCTAGTATGAAATAAGAATGAAGGAATAGGATCAAATGGTAAATAATAATTAAAAGTAGGTAGAACATATAAGGTTAAATTGAAAGGGTAGTATATACGTAGGTAATAGTAAAAAAAAAAAAGGACACATATGGAAATGGTACACCCTGTGTATTTTTTTATTTTCATCTTTTTTTCAATTTTTTCAATGGATTATCGAATGGACACTAGTCTACCAGATTATAAAAAAATAGGTTGGAAAAGTCAATATCTAAATATTTGTAGAGGGTGCTCAGTTTCTAATGTAATATTCTAGTAAATTGGTCATCCATTTTAGAACTATTCAATGTTTTTAAGCCAAATTCTGCAAATTTAGCCATTTTTAAAAGCAGTTTAGTCTTCAAAAAAGGATGGTACATCAATTAGGAGCATAGGATAAGTGAGATCTTACCCTACACCCCTAATTTATGTATCACTTTTTTTTTTTTTTTTAATAAATGAATAAATCTTTATATATTTTTATATCGTCATTTTCTTTATTGATATATATATATATATATATATATATATATATATAATGTGTGTGTGTACATATATATATAAATTTTATTTTATTACCATTTTATCTGCTTAGTTACACATGTTTCTGTTAGCGAATCGTATCTATGATCCAGTAACTTTGTCATACTTTAACAGAAATGGTTATTAGAATTTGAAAAAACAATATTAGAAGAAGGGAAAAAAGGGGTGGGGAGTTTCAATTCTGATTTGACAACATTTAAGTTTTAAGATTTAATAATTAAATAAACATCGAAAAGGGGTGAAATGTAGTTTAAAAACTTCAGCCAGACATGGATCGGAGTAGGGGGGGAGAGAGAGAGAGGGAGGAAGTGTGTGGAAAAGAAGAAAAGATGGAAGGGTGTAAGACTTTGGAGGCGGCGGTAGGGGAAGAGAAATAGAGAGATAAGGGCTGAATGGAAAAAGGGAAGTACAAGCAGACAAGGTAGCGATCACTATTGGCTGTCATATGGAATTTGACATGTCAACGCTTTATGAGGATTGGGGGGGGGCGTTGTTCACAGTAACTAAGATGTGTCTTGCTATAAAAGATCTCTAAGAAATAAAGTAAGTTAAGAATTACAGGGCATAGATTGAATAGGTATAAAATCATAAAAATATGCATGTCGGGAGATAATAGTAATAGTAATAATGATAATAATAGTAATAGTAAGAATGATAATAGTAATAATAATAATAGTAATAATGATAATAATAGTAATAGTAGTAACAGAAAGTAATAATAATAATAATAGAATGATAAAGATAAAAATAATAGTAATAATGAAAGTAAAGGAAATTGAGTAATATTCGCTCAGTAGTTGTGTAGATACAGGGGGTATAAGATATATATATATATATATTTATTTATTTATTTTTTTTTTAATATATGCTACTATGAAATAATGGGAATCATTAGAGAGCCAATAATAAAAGAAGAAAGGAAAAAATATAGAAAAGAACATGGAGAAAGAAGGGAAGGAGATAGAAACAGTAAATAGGAGATATGGCAATACATATATAAATAGATGAAAATAGAAATAAAACAATTTGAAAGTGAAAAAAATGAGATTAGGAATTGTTCAAAATATTGTTAATAAAATATAATATCATATAATATCATATGAAATAAAATAAAAATGGAATGATACAAGTTCCTGTGAAGTCTTTAGTTTAGGGTTCCGAAAAGCAAACATATATACTAGCCTTGTTGTTTAAAGTAAAGATTCTCCCTTCGCCATATTTCTGATTAATATTAATTGTTTATAGCAAAAGATAAATCTGTTCAATGAAACAAGTCAGATAGGGCAAATATATAGTCCTGATCCATATTTTATTTGTTTTGGTCATGAATAAAGGAAATGGGAGAACTCTGTACTCACTAATTCAGATGTACTCCTCCTCTCCCCTTTATCAACAGGGGAAAAATTTTCAATAATCACTGTTTATCACATCACAACTCCCCTTCCTTCTTCCAGTTTTCTTTTCATCTGCCACATATTATTAGGTTAATAAGTGGCGTATCTATTATCTGCCACATATTATTAAGTTAATAAGTGGCGTATCTTTTACTGAGTTTCTATCCATCACTATCATCTCCTCTTACTGTATATTGTTTTTAACCCTCTTCTTCATTTCTCTTTGTACAGTATCATCCTCCATCCTCTCCGGTCTGTTTCTTAATAGTCAGAACTAATGAACCCCCTCCTCTCTTTTTCTATGTTTGATGAACATCAGCATAACAAACATTGCATTTTACTGTGCAACAATCATATTTTTAGACTCAATAAAAAAATTTATATATTCTGAGTTGTAATTAATTCACATTTTTACAACCACCAAGAGAAATAATTAAAATAAGACTATTATTTATTATATTTACTAAGAAGGTAAAATAATGTCAGAAATTGTTTCTATACATTTTTTATTATAATTGTTTCTTATTTTTTCTATAATATTTTTCTATTGATGTTGTACTTAGAATTTTTAATACTAAATCGTAAAACAATTGCATTTCGCTTATGTTATTCATAATGCACATTTATTAGTAAAGTTTAGGTGTGAATTATTTTTATGTTTATGAAACTTATTTTATAGTTGACTAAGATGAATCTAAAAATACAATTTTGAAAAATCCAATTAATTCTTATATAAAATAACATAATATATTAAAAATAAAAATTATTTAAATATTAAAGCTAATTAAATAATACAATAAATACTATTAAACTTGAACATTTTTCAATATTTAGTTTTGTTTTTTAATATTTTTAATTATAAGCAGTCTGAATGAGGTAATGTTCAGTCTGCCCTTAGTCTCCACGAGGACTATTTCTATCTTCATGTCTAAGCTTCCTGCAAGTGAAAAGCAGTTAAAAACCGTCATTTGGACACCATCTGTTGCCTATTCTTGTAACATAGTGTGAAGTGTTCTTCGATCCACACGGTTTGTCTGTAGTCTACTTCAATGACAAAACCAGCTGGTTGTCTCGTTGAAGTTGTATGGTGATCTTGCAGCCACTGTATTTTTTTCCCTGCTAGCTGTAATGTAAAAGGAAAATCTCCAACAACCTTTATTCTTTTGCAGCATTGCAATGTTATACATAAAATTCCTATCGATGCTGCTTGCAGGGAAGATAAACAAAAAAAACAAAGCTTTGAAAAAGGCAACCAAGTCATCTGAGCTCCAATCTATGGCCCTTCACCCAACCCTTGCTAATCTTTCACAAAAAACACTCGACTAGCTACAACGACTATCAACAATTTCTCTCACTCTCTAACTGTACCTAAATCTAAACACATATTCCATGAACAAAGCTTCTTTCTTAGATCTGGCAACCTGGTGAACTCTGTTCTGTTGGCTTGCTTTCTAGCTGATTACAACGTGGTCGTCTGCAAGCCCAATGTAAACAAGCTAGCTGTAGAACCGTCCCCTTAAAGAATCAAATTATACCCAATTTTCACCACTAACGATTACTATGCTGTGGTACTGCTGACCGCCATCCACTCTTTGACCCTTATTCTTGAGTGATAACTTTGATAAATCGTGACAACTTGTAAAAAAAAAAGAAATCAGTTAACATGTTGAAATGAAAGACTTTTCTCTTTTCATTACTCTGTGTCACTTCGGATTTACTCCCATAATGCAACTTCCTGTAACAGTCATAACTCCAGTCTGTTAATATCTAATGCAATTTTCCATTACTCTAATCTTAGAATTATGATATGTATCATATCAAGAAATACTGTTTTTGACATCCTCTTACACACCCGCTTTTAACCTTACTATCAATTTCTCACGCAACTGTTGAATTGTTGTCAAAATACGGAAGTATGATTTATTATGAATCATTTTCATAATCTTTTCCTTAACTTCAATACTTGATACTTATTTGAATTGCCGTTCTCATCTTATTTGTGTTATTTTCACAATGTTTTGGCTAATGTAAACTCCGATCTTCTGGCGTTACAGTTCTGAATTTTTTTAGATGAGAGATATTCTTTTGTATTATTTGTATTAATCAGACCAATATTCTCATCTTCTGTATTATTTGCACAACATTTCAGTTGGTGTAACCTTTGACCTTCTTCATGTGTGTATGTTGCCATGTTGAACTCTGAAATCTGCACGGAATCCTCATCTCAAAAATTCCGAAACCTAATTCAAACCATATTCAATTTTCTTGTCCTTCGTTCTTATATTCAGTCCAGGTCTGTCCTAAGGACCAACCATATTTTAACACGTATGCAAAGGAATAATACTGTATGGTTATATAATTATCTACAGAATTGACCTTTTTAATTCATATTTTCTTCTTTTAGGTAATGCGTTCAGTGCTACAGCTTTGTTTTACCTTGGTTTGAATCTGGTTGGTAAAGCGAAAAGCCAACATGGATTTGGATTAGTTGTGCCTTGTCTTCTAATATTTGCTAAAACGTATGTATGTTTATTATGTTTATTTTGTTTTGCGTTACTTACAATAGCATCTTGTAACTTTAGATTGTCTGAGTGCTGTATTCCAGAAATCCAGAAAATTATCAGTTCTAAATTTAAAAAAACTATTTTGTTTACCAATTTTATTTGCATTTTATGTAAATAATGTAATTACATTTATTTGTTGTGGCAGACATTTCTTTTGGTCTACATTTCTTGTTTGGTGAGTTTTTTTTTTTAGTTTTTTTTTATCATCTATTGGATCTTCAGTTTCATATACCTTCATGTATTTTGGGAAGAAAAATTTAGTGTCTACATATTCCTATCACAATATTAATATAATGCAGTGTTTTTGTGTTCGTTACAACTCTACTTTCAACCGAGTCGTTGTTTGTTTCGTTCATCACACTTCTACCTCTTTTTTTACACACATCTGTTCGCTTTAGTGACTAAAAATCGTCTCTCCTCCCGCTTTCCTTTCCTCGTTATTTATGGAACCAGGGTACGAGATTCTCCGAGATTCCCCGAGACTTTTTTCCACATAAAAGCATGCGGGTGCCATCTTGATTCTCAATTTGTGCTCTGCAGGCACAAACGCACAGCCGCTTTAACGGTAAGCCACTTCTTTCTCCACAGTTTTTGTAAAAGCGACCTGGGTATTACTGTCAACAGTGATTTGTGTTGGACAAAACACATCTCTAAAATTGTTAAGACTAAGAAGCATGCCTTGGTATCATGGAGCAAAACTTTTATTAGCATCTCTACTTTTTCTGTGGCATCCACCTGTCTTAGGAGACAATGGATTTTTGTGCCTTAGATTAGTCAGTTGGTGCATTGCAGCATTTTCTGTGACAGCAAGTCTATTCTGTATCGATAAGCTCTGTTGCAGATGCTACAGATGTAGGTGGTGTCTGATTGCTAGAGCTTTGTTGCACTCTCTGCCATCTGTTCTGTATCCTCTCCCTCCACTGCTGATTTTTCCTCTTCTTGTTACACAAAGGGTCCGGTCTAAGCCAGGTTAATATGCTAGTATCATGGCCTACTATACATACGGCCCGATATGTTACATGAGAGGCCACATTTCTAAGAGGCCATTGTTCTTATTATGGAAAACTGTGTAAGCTCGAGCCGCATACAACGTTGAAAATTTCAAAGGCTTCCCTCAAAAGTAGTTTATATTAATTCTTGAAATAATGAATAATAAACTTTTATTTAAATATTTTTTATATTATTTCATTCTTAAAATACATGTTTTTATCCATATAAAATGTTTTTCATCGCTTTTATTCATGTTAATTTACAGAACAAAAGTACAATAGAGTAATCTCCCTTGATTTTTTGTTTCAAAGACGTAAGCGATCTTTATGCTTACAACCATTTTTACGATCTCTATTGTTGAATTTTTTCTACCCGTTTTAAATATGGTAAAAAATATATATTATCTTTTTTTAAATATTTAAGTTTTGTTATAATTTGCTTAACAAAACGGTGAACAAATGCGTTGCATTTGACTGCAAAACTGGTTATAAAAACCACGAAAATCTACCAACTTTTCATTTTCCTCATAGCAAACCCGACCTGTTTGAAAAATGGACAAAATTTGTAAATCGTGCTGATTGGATTGCAAATAAAAAATCAGTTTTATGTATAAAACATTTTGAGGAAAAATTTATTTTAAAATGGAAAAGAAATAAGTTAAATTGGTCCCTACATCCAATACCAACAATTCATTCACCGTTAGTGAATATTAAGCCATCTCTTCTACCTACATCAAACACAATGAGGAAAGCCCCAAAGGATCGAAATTACCAAGATGATGAACTACCACATTTTCTTTCAGCAGATATTATGAGTTTCGAAGATTTGGAAGAAACAAAGTGTTGCCCCACTGGTTTCAGTTTAAAAAAAAAACGAAAAATATGTATGGATTTTTCGGATAGATTTTGAGACAAATTTTCCATTACTGAAAGAGTGCATTTTGATTGACAACAATTTACACGTTCAACTTCAGTATTATGGAAATCCAATACCATTACCACATTGGTTTGTGAAGGGTCACAATGCAAAACTTACAAGGTATAGCATGTTGGAAAATTTCCCCTCTTATATTCAAAACATTGTAGCAGAACCTCCAAATTCCATTCTAAAAGAACTATACAAATTTCAACATTTTAAACCGAAGTGTTGCCCTTCATTTTCTGTTGAACTAATCAGATTATTGCGCTATACTTCTCAAGCATATAAACTACTGGTTGAGCAATTACCATTTCCTTCATTTTCTTCATTAGAAAAAATACAAAAAGGTGATATAGAATGTATAACTGCTGCAAAATCTCTCTAGGGAAAAGGTAAACTTTCTCAGGATTGTATCTTGATGTTGGATGAACTGTCCCTTCAAAAGGGAACTCAGTTTCATGGTGGGAAGTATGTTGGTGCTGATAAAACTGGCAACTTATATAAAGGTATCATGATATTTATGATTTCAGGGTTGAAGAAGACAGTGCCAACTGTAGTTAAAGTCTGTCCTGAAGTGACTGTTACTGGTGACTGGCTCTCTCAGGAGAAAATTGCATGCATTGTACAGCTTTTAAATGCAGGATTTAATATAAGGACTGTTGTTGCAGACAACAATTTTGCAAATGTAAATGCCTTTAAAATTTTATTAAACAAATTTGGAGATAAAAAACATTTTATTACTTATCCAGATTCTCCAAACAAAATGTTTTTTTCTTTTTTGACATTGTTCATTTGTTGAAGAATATTTGAAACAGTTTACTAAACAAAAGCAAGTTTGTGTTTCCTTCTTTCGATTTCAATATTTTGGACCTTCATTTGTGTTCCCAGTCAGGAGTTTTATCTTGGTCTGATATACATAAAATATATGACAAGGACAGGGTTTTGGATGCTACATTACGAAAAGCGCCAAAACTAACTTTCAAGGCATTACATCCCGGTGACAATAAGCAAAGTGTCAATTTGGCTATTGCTGTATTCCATGAGACGACAACTGCTGCTTGTAAAAGCTACTTTCAAGAACGGACCGACATTGCAAATTTTCTTAAATTTATATGGTGCTGGTGGACTATAGCCAATTAATTCTAAACAAAGATTTACCCCTAATTTTTTGAATAATGCTGTTACTGCAAATGATGATAAAATCAACTTTTACCAAACATTTTCTAACTGGGTCGAGTCTTGGTCAAAAATTTCTGACTTTTGCTTCACTGCACAGACTAGCAAAGCATTCGTCACAACTTTGAGAGCACAAGCAATGCTTATGAAAGAACTGCTGAATGATGGATATGATAATTTTGTAACAGTGAAAAACAATTTATTTCCTTTCCAATCTTTATATTCATGTGCTTTGTAAATATTTTGATATTCTTAAAAAAAAATATTCTAATAAAATCTTTAAAAAACAAATAACCTGTTGTAGTCAAAGCAAAATATTTTTTTCATATTCAAAATTATTGGAAAGGTCAGGGGAGACAACTCAAAATGAATTTGTTTTTGTTTTGTTGTGTATTATAAAGAAATAAAAGGGAAAAATGCATCTAATTAATGGGAACATTTTACTTTGGACAGGATAACAGTAAAATATGTAAGTAGAATTCATTTAAGCATTATTTCAAATATTAAAACTTGAAATAATTATTTAATTATCTAAGCATTAACATCAGAAATAATGTTTGAATAGAAAACAATTTCTGAGTTACCTCCCTTTGTCTTACTTTCAATGGCCTCTTAGAAAATTGCCTCTCAGTCTGACATATACAGCCGTATTATTATAGTAGGCCATGCTAGTGTATATATGTCTATAGGTGTATATACATATATGTATTTATATGGATAAAAATGTGGCACGCGAATGTAGAAACATGACAGCTAAACCAGAATTGTTTCAATATTTCTCATGAATGTAAACAAAAATTGTTATTGTTTGAGAAGGAATGTAGCAATTAAACGGAATCTGGTTATGTGGATGTTTTATAAGTTAACAGAAAAGGTGACACAAAAAGGTTTTGGCAGATGGAGATTTGATTTGTCAACCAAGCGGACACAACGATATCCCTCTCTCTGTTGCCCTCCCACTCTCTCTCTATCCACCATAACCAAGAAACAACGAGGAATAAAAACGGACTGTTGCTTACCAAATGTGTTGTGTATTTGAATTCTAAAAAAAAAAGGTTCATAATATAACATTCTCTTAAAGCTTTTACAGCTCTGCTCATGTGGCTGCCATTTTCAACCACGATCTCCTAGCCTGTTGGATCGATGTCACCTGTCCTCATGTCTTGCTTCTAGACGTCCTTCTTGCATAGGACAAGTCTTCCATCAGGTTTGGAGCCGATTGCAAGCTTACCATAAAGAATATCCTTTGGGATCTCCCACCATCCAATCACCTGGCATAATCAAACCATTAGAGTTGTTATTGGATGAGCAAAATGCCTGCCTGATCAAAGATGGTCTTGTTTGAGATGGGATTCCTAGGATTCTAGGAGATTGTGTAGGTGGAAGGTGTTGACTCTTTTCTCTTGGTGGCAATAGAGGACCCATGATGTTGAGCATGCAGGTTTCGTAAACCTTCATCTTGTTATTCTTGATCATCATCCTTACAACTATCCATTTTAAACTAGATGCAGCTATGGTATTGACTGCATTCGGAATTTGCATTATCAGTCTGAAGATTTCATCTTGCTAAGAAAATTGACAACATGAAAACTTCTCAAAGATGAGCAATCAAGTGAATACCTTCCATTGGACACCTTCCATACTTTGAATGTCTTGCTTTCCTAAAACTCTGACATCTAACAACTGATGTAATAATCACTCAAAAATTATTAATAATCTCAAAAATAAAAACAACTGAGAACACCTTTTTGATGTCCATGTGTCCTACACGTGTGGACAAGTCTAGAAAGTAAAAAAAAACAACACCTCTCCCATGATTTTCGGAAATATTTTTTCTATGCTTAGAATTGTTGAATTGGGAAAGCAAACTCTTTGCATCAATCATACGCTGCTGAGACACAGCATCCTTTTAAAAACTTCCTGCTTTTTGGAATTCACCCAAACTGCATGTGTTACTTCAATCTTTCATACATATGCATTTTTGATGAGTTCTACTGCATTTAAGCACTGTGCATAATAATTTTATTATTTGGATTAACTTCACAAATTTATACATTTCAAAATATATAATTTTTTTTTAATTATATTTAACATATTCGACTGTCTCATCATCCCAATGTCTTATTGCTCACTCTTGTAGTGGCTTCTTATACAATGCACAAATTATGAGTTGTTTTAAATTTTTAAATAAATTAATGTTTATTTTTAAAAAATTCTCTGTAGTGTTGATTTCTTATAAATTCTAATCGAAATTCACACAACGCTTATATCAAGAAAAAACATCTCTAACTATAATGTCAAATTTATAGCAGTTCAAGGGAAGTAACTCTTTATTTCATGAATAAAAGGAAATTTAATGAACAAATTGGCAACAGCCATGGGGCAGGTGAAGGTGAAAGTACCTATTTACAATGCCTCCCCACGGGACAGAGTTAGACACCAGGGTCGTTTTTTAACGTGGAGAAAAGGTACAAAAATAAAAATTGTCTCAGTCGTGAAGGATTTCTCCTCCACCGAAAGAGAACAAGAAATAGAAGTGCAGCATCTGAAGAACAGATACTACACTTTGATCTTGTCTCGAAGGCCAAGAGATTGTACCATAATGTTCGACAAGGGAAGATAACTCATGACACAAAGAGGAAATTTTTTCCCTTTGCTGTTTTCTCATTTTCATTATTTTTCAACTTGATATTTTAAATTGTTTCACAGAACAAAAAATAATCCAGAAAAATCCATAAATTTAATTTTAATAAAGTTTTATCAATTTTTGTTAAGTAAAGCAAAAAAAATTTAGATTTTTCTTTTAATTACTAATCAGCTCCTAGGAAAAGTTTTTAATTTTGTTTTATATGTGAATACATGTGTCAATTTCACTTAATGTTACCATGATAGCAAAGTGATGGAATTTATTTTTTGCTACCACAAGAACATAAATGTGTTTTTTATTTATTTTACTGTAAACTGACCACAGAAGATTGCTAGATAAAATTAAAAAACTCATTTCAATTTAAAAAAATTAGATTTTGTGTTTTGACATTATCTCTAGTCTGTTGCAGAATGAGGTAAAAATAGATGGCCACAGTTAATACTACTAAGGCAAAACTGCTTTCCTTTAACAACTATAAGAAATCTTTCCAACCACTGATTATCATGGCTGGTAGTTACCCTTCTTGAGAAACTCCTTCAAACTCATCAATCTGGTATTCTCAAGCAATATGAAGTAGAATAATTACATCATACATGTTGACAAATCTGTTGAAAAGAAGATAGGCTCCCTTTATTGGGCTAGAAATCTTCTTGCATGCTAATATACTATATGTCTATAAAAGCACCATTTATCCCTGCGTGGAATATTGTTACTAAATATGGTTCAGTGCATCGATCACAAGATTCTCCTTCTTGGACACAGTGTGAAAAAAGATCTCTGTTCTCTAAGCTAATAAGTCCCGTACTGTCTGCCAAACTCCAGCCCCTGTTGCATCATTGCAGTGTTGCATCCTTATGCTTGTTTTACAACTACTGCCATGGAATGTACCCTAGACTTAATGCACTTGTACCCTTTCAACAGAAATACACCTGTATCATCTGACAATCAGCAAAATTCCACCCCTTTACTACACAAATCTCTAAATGCCAGAAAATGTTTTACTCTCATAACTTCTTTCCTTGCACTGCTTGCCTTGGAATTTTCCTCCTGCATATTGTTCCTCTGACTCTGTCAACATGTCAAATTTAAAAGTAATGTGAAGAAACCTCTTGCTGCTCAACTCCCCATCTAGGCTGCTTTTTAGATTTAATGAAAATAAAATTTTTTGGTTTGAGATATTAATTTCTTGTGTTTCTTTAATTTTTGTTCTTGTTGCAGTCTTTTCTTGCCGTTGATAATTTGGGAAGTTGTCAGTGCTATTCAGCCAGGTTCAACCTTTAATGAGACGCAATCCTTTGGAATGTATGGTTTTCTATACGGCACGTTTCCAACAGCTCCTTCGGTTTTTATTTTTGCAAGTCAATATTCAGTGGTTGAAAATATTGTAAGTTTTTTTTCTTTTTTGGTTATTGTACTGAATAAGTTTCCTAGAATTATAACTGGCATATCAAACCTATTTTTTTTATTAAGGAAAAATTATGACAAACTTCACTCATAAAATACACTGATTTTAGCATTCAACGAAAATCTCTACAATTATATAAATGCAACTTTGTGTGTGAGTTCGTTCCTTATAAACTCCGAAACAGCTGAACAGATTTTCTTTAAAATTTACCAAACTTTAGTGTATAAGTGTGGGAGTGATCCTAGTTAAGTTTTGTCTCGGAATATCCTTGATAATTACCGATAATCAAAACCATTATTTTAATTTATTTATCATCAGTAAAACCATTTTTTTCCATGTTGTTGCTTAGCAACAATGATAGAACAACTGGCCGTGAAAATTCTACTGTGGGTAAGTTGATAGTGTGTTTTTTTTTTTTTTTTTTTTGCATGACATGGTTTATAGGTTCAAACTCTGCACATAAATTTCTTAATTTTTTTTCATTACCTGCAAAGAATTTTATAAGGCTTGGGAATTTATGTTTTTTTGTTTTTTTTTGCATGACGTGGTTTGTAGGTTCAAACCTGCATGTAAATTTCTTAATTTTTTTTTTTTTGTTAACTGTAAAGAAGTTTATATAAAATAATTTTATAAAAGAAACAGTAGGTTCCTTAGAGTGCAATGTAGAATAACATATTTTGGACTAAGTTACTGCATGATGGAGGCATGTGAAGCTTCCTCCTGGGCGATTTTATGGATTTCAATGACAATAAAAATATAGGAGTGTGAAATATTCGTTGATCATCATTGAATCCCAGGTAACGTCGGGTCTCCCTGTTAGTATATATATATATATATATATATAAAAGTGACCTTATCTGTTTGAAGAATGGTCTCTACAAAACTCATCTGTCATTTTTTTGGGCTACAGACTTAAAACTTGATATATAGAGGATTTGGACATGTGGAATAATTTCAATTTGTTTTTCAGTCAGTAAAAATAGTGGCTAAGGGGTTAAACGCAAAAAAAAATGGGAAATTGGCAGTCGATTAAAATGCTTTTGTGCACATGCATAGATTTATATATTAAAGTCCATTAAATTTTAATGTTTTCTTATCCATGTGATGATAGCTCGAACGGTAATGACCAAGGCCTGAGTGCTGAATGTTTTGGTTTTGATTTTAGCTAATGCCATCCAAGTCATTTTTTTTTTTGTTAACTTTTAGAATCACTACTATATATTGGATACAATGTAATAATGAATAGAGTATTAACTCTCATAATAAATACAAAATTTGCATGAATTAAAATATAATATTTATGTTGTATGACTGAGCCACATCTGGTGCGTGGCATCACTATATCTTGTATATACAGTAATATCTTGTATATACAGTAATATCTTGTATATACAGTAATAAATAGAGAATTTACTCTGTAATGATGATAAATATGAAATCTACATAAATTAAAATATCATATTTAAGTGTATTTTACTATCGGTCAATGTGGGCAGCCTGCTAGTATGTATATATATACATATATGTATATGATGAGAATAATTGAAATGATATTCCAATGAGATGGAGAGATGAATAAGGAACAACCAAGTTATATGTTCGTCATTATCTCCATATATATATATATACTAGCAAAAGTATCAGTCATTGACTGGGTTCAAAAACAGTCTACAGAAAATGGACTCTGATTTATGAAAGTATGATAGGTTATGAAAAAGAAGGGTTGTAAATAGATAGCTTTGAATTTAGGGGTATCAAAATCAAAGCAAAATATGATGAAAGTAAAAATAAAATAGATAAACCCCGTAATTTATTATACCATACCTGTTCACACTGAAACACTTATCACAATATTCTGTGGATCTACATTAAAAAACCTTGTTAAACTTTGTGACATATTTCCATTCTATGGAGGTCAGGCACGAATAAACACCTCATAATTTTATTATACCATATTTCTTCGAACTGAAACATAATTATCAAAGTATACTTACACAGATAGATATGAAAAGTCTTTATTAAAGTTTGTGCCTATTTCCATTCTATGGAGGTCAGGCGTGAACGCAGACCCCACAATTTTATTATACCATCCTTATTTAAGTTAAAACATACTTATCAAAGTATTATTTTGTAAATCTATATCAAAAACACTTGTAAACGTTTTTTTTTAAATTTTTATTTCCATACTTTGTGGACCAGGCGTGTACGCAGACCCCACAATTTTAATGAATCATCATTATGCCAGATCAAACATACCCATTCCTATGTCTCGATACATCTATTATTATATGTGATCAGTTTTCTATAATAGTCAACCATATAGGAGCCTATTTGTGACCAGACGCACACAGACGTTCAACTTTATATTATATATATATATATATATATATATATATACTTTTAATCTGTTAAAAACAGCCAAAAGTTATAGCCTGTTGACTTAAAATGAGTGCTTTATGTGAAATTGATTGTTGAATATGATTAAATTTGTGCTCATTTTCACATTAAATACTAATCTGTCTAAATCTAACAATACAAATGGATATCATATATACTAGCAGTTCAACTCGGCTTTGTTCGGATCTCCATGTACTGTTCATAACTTTATGTACTTATATATTAAAAAGTTTGACTCATGTCCGTTTAGACCAAAAATTGTTGGAGGAATCTGGTAGAATCTGCAAAGGTCAGCTCTTTCAACTTTGATCTTTTGGTAGCAAGATTTTCGCCTCAAAACTGATTAAAATGCTTGCTGCATGTCTGAATACCCATTATGTAAAATTTCAAATGTTTAGACTAAAAATTGGCGGATTAGTTTGCTAGAGACTGCAAAGGTTAAATCTTTTAACTTTGACCCCTGACAGATCAAATTTTCGACCCAAACCGATTAAAAAGCTTGCCCTATCTCTGAATACACTTTAAGTAAAATTTCAAATGTCTAGACCAGAAATTGGCTGAGTAATTTGGTAGAGACTGTAGAGGTCAATTTTTTAACCTTTGACCCTAATTTTGAACCCTTAACATTAATTGTTTTGGTCTCAAATCAAATTAAAAAGTTTGACCCATGTCCAAGTAACCTACATTTAAAATTTCAAGTGTTTAGACCCAAAATTGGCAGAGGAGTTTGGTAGAGTTTTCAAAGGTCAAATCATTGAACTTTGCCCCCTTGACAGCCAAATTTTTGCCGAAAACTGATTAAAAAGATTTTCCCAAATCTCAATACCCCTTATGTCAAATCTCGAGTCTGTAGACCGAAAATTGACAAAGTACTTTGGTAGGGAAATGTATGCACGCAGACATTTTCACTTTTATAAATATATAAACAGATTCATTATTTTCCCTTACTCGAAAACTATAAAACAAATTTCCATTTTCTTTTTTTTTTTTTTTTACAAATGGAAAACAAAATGTAATATTTTTTATTAAAAAAAAAACTTATGTTTGTAACCTCAGTTTTCATATTTTGCTTCCAAATATGCAGTCTTCAAATGTAACAGAAATTAACAAACTGATAGTAAAGCTTTTTAACTTCAGATATTTTATTTTTTTCTACCCCCCCCCTCTCCGTCGACACGTTACTACTTATAAAAGAACATGCTTATCGAAGTAGTGAACTATGCCACGTGATGACCGTTTTCTTTCCAAAAATGAAAACGCTGCATTTTTATTTCAAGCAAAATCAATTTCTATTTGCAGGCGCGAAGGACGTTTTATTATAGCAGTTAAGTTAGGAATTTTGTAATATTTCTTTTCTAGATGCATGTGTTAATGTTATATTTATTTCAGTTTTTAATCTTTATTTTTATTTCATTGTTTTATTAATTGTGTAAATGGTTTTCTGATGGAAAGATGTGCCGAATCTATCTGGCAAGTTTCATTTGAAATATATATTTTATTTATTTATTCTTTTATCATAGATTTTTCTTGTCTATAAATGTTTATATTTTCCAAGTTGATAGCATAACAGATTTTGCAATTGTTTTCATTTTCAGTTGGTGAGAGGCGAATCTTTCACCTAACCCCCTCTTAAACACACCTAATGGACTTTAAGTACAATACTTAATTTTTTTTTTTTTTTTAATGGAGAGTAGACAATGCATTGTGGATCCGTTATCGGCAGCTCCCGTTACTCTCGCTTCTCTTTATTTGTCCCTCATTTTTAATGAGTGATTTTTCTGACAAAGGGAGAAGAAAAAGCTATTTTCTAGGTTGGCAGTATTTTGCGTGAACAGCCGCCAAGGATGTCGGAAATTTTCTGTTTCTATGTCTATCCTTGTAGCCATGTCACTAGTAAGGGTGCTGGAGGTAAATGTTTTATCTGGGTTGAAGTTATCTACCTGATAGTCAGGAACCCGAACCTTGGATTAACCACTAAGGAGGCTGTCCTATCAGCAGGTGCAAAGTACTGGGGCTGCTGTATTGCCATTTGGTGAATGGATTTTGGACCATGCAGTAGCTTCTAGTGGGGCCTCTCGATGCCATATTAGTGGGTAATTGTTACGGCTTTACCTTTTCATGTGCTACAAAAAAAAAAAATAATTATTCATTTCTATTTCTCTCTTACTTTCCCTCTCTGCCCTGCTTCAGGCATGTCTGTCGACCTAGTCCACAAATCCCAAAACACCATCATGAAAAGTCTCAATACGATTAAACCCGGATCTCCTACTTCTAATGTAGACCCCCCACTACCAGGTCTCCTTCTCTAACATCAGGGGTCTACGTTCTAACCTTCCAGAGGTTGAAACCCAATTACAGGAGACTAAACCAGACCTTTTATTTCTAAGTGAAACTGGCATTGGACAGACTATTTCCCTAGATGAGTTCGTAATTAAAGGATACTCTAATTTAACTTCCAAATCCGACCCCCAAGATCGCCATTGCCATGGAATATGTGCCTATATAAAAGACGGCTTTCCATGTGGTAGGGACATCTCCAGAGAAGATCCTTATTTACCCTA
The DNA here is from genome assembly GCF_053919585.1 of Euprymna scolopes. Classification (NCBI taxonomy): domain Eukaryota; kingdom Metazoa; phylum Mollusca; class Cephalopoda; order Sepiida; family Sepiolidae; genus Euprymna; species Euprymna scolopes. The sequence goes on along the minus strand of NC_136494.1, from coordinate 135,817,722 downwards.
TATGTACTTCCGGGTTGCACTTACTCAAACTACTGCATTTATATTTGCTCTCTATCGCCCCCACAACAGCAAAGTTACTATCTTTAAAAGCATATCTGAGAAAATTGACTACATCCTATCTGCTTATTCTTCAGCTAATATTCATGTCTGTGGAGACTTCAATGTTCACAATTTGGAATGGTTAACTCACTCAAACAAGACCGATGATGAGGGGAGGTTCTGTCATGATTTCTCCATTGCTTATGACCTCACTCAGATTGTTTACGGGCAGTATGCAAGTCTCCTAGACCTCTTTCTCACAACTTGCCCTGAACTGTGTTCAGCTTCTGTTCTGTCTCCACTTGGATCTTCCAACCACTCAGTTGTATCAGTTAAGATAAAACTGAAATGTAATAAGTCCCCAGATGTACCTCTCCATCGTACAGTATATCGATACTCTATGGCTTCTGCACATTTATATCAGATCTACTTCTGCGTTCCATGTTTAAAAAGGATATGTCCTCTATAGTATCAGACCTGACAGAATGGTTAATTGTAGGTATAGACCGTTTCATACCCTCGAAAAAATTCCAGCAAAACCCTAACAGCCAGCCGGGGTTCTCTCTGGAATGTGCTGCTGCCATTGCACATAGAAATCACTTTTTCCATTGCTTCCAACGTAATAGATGTACTGAGACTAAAGCCATTTTCAGAACTGCCAGCAACCACTGTAAAAAAGTAATAAAGAATGCAAGAGAGTTATATGCTCAGTCCATCAAGTCTAAAGTAGCTGAGCAGAGGCTTGGTTCCCACCAGTTTTGGCAAATAGTAAACAGAATCCTGAACAGAAGCGTGTGCTCTGTCCCAACTCTCATAAATGGACCTGAGGTAATCTCGTCAGCATCAGACAAAGCCAAACTCTTTGCCAAGAACTTTGCAGCTAATTCTAACCTTTGCAACCAAGGCTGCCAACCTCCAATATTTCCTCCTGAATCAGAAAACATGCTATGTGATATACAAATATCTGTATGTGTTGTTGCCAAACTAATTAAAAACCTTGATTCCAGTAAAGCAACCGGCCCCGACGGTATTCCAATTATAGTACTCAAAAGACTTCAACCAGAATTTGGACCCATCCTTACAAAACTGTTTAAACGTTGTCTTAAGGAGAATTGCTTCCCGTCACCCTGAAAAATCTCATCAGTATGCCCAGTATTTAAGAATTCAGGTGATCGCTCATCTCCTTCACATTACAGGCCAATAAGTCTCCTGTGCATCATGAGTAAGTTGCTGGAATCTGTGTTAAATAGAGAAGTAATCAACCATCTCGGCAAAAATAACCTTCTTAGTGACATGCAATATGGTTTCCGTTCTGCTAGATCTACAGCAGATGTGCTTACAGTTATATCTCATAGGATTAGCGAATCTCTCGACAGAGGCTACCTTTCTAGAGCAATTGCTCTTGACATATCAAAGACCTTTGATAGAGTATAGCATAAAGGTTTACTTCACAAGATCTCCAGCTACGGTATAGCTGGAAATATCTTCTCAATTATTAAATCGTTTCTCTCTGATAGGTTCATAAGAGTAGTGGTTGATGGGCAGAAATCAGAAGGTCACAGTATTAATGCTGGAGTCTCTCAGGGGTCCATCCTGGGCCCAACTCTCTTCCTGATCTATATTAATGATCTTCCAAATCACATCCTTACATCATTCGTAGACATCTATGCTGATGACACTACTATATATGGTAGCACATCTAAGACCGTAAATGACCAAGTTCTCTCTGATTCTCTCTCCTCTGATCTTGAGCAAGTGGTACAATGGGGGAAGAAGTGGCTTGTTACTTTTAATGCATCTAAAACCAAGCTTTTATCTTTACATCATCAATGCTCTGATCCCCCATCTGGCATCAATTGAAATGAATGGCTGCCTTGGGAAGACCTCATGTTTTGACAAGCTTTTGGGCTTGACCTTTACTTGTGATCTTAAATGAAACACATACATTAAATCCGTTGCCAAAGACGCTAGAAAAATGGTGGGATCCTTCTATCAATCCAGTAAATATCTCACTGCTGATGCAATTCTCTATCTATATAAGAGCCAGGTACGTCCAAGGATGGAGTACTGTTGCCACATCTGGGCAGGAGCTGCTAAAAAGTACTTATCCTTCCTTGATAGAGTTCAAAATAGACTTCGTAGCCTTGTGGGGGATGTCCTTTTCTCTTCCCTGCAACCTCTTTCTCACAGAAGAGATGTTGCGAGTTTGTCTCTGCTTTATCGTTATTTTCATGGCAAGTGCTCGGCTGAGCTGCGTTCTATGCCCCCCCCCCCCCTCTCGGAAAACTTTCACAAGAAACACCCGTCTAGCAGAAAACACTATCACTAATTTCCCCCACTCTTTATCTGTACCTAAACCTAAACGTAGATTCCATGAACAAAGCTTCTTTCTTAGAACTGCACGCCTATGGAGTTGTCTTCCGCTTTTCTGCTTTCCAGCTGACTACAATATGGTTGTCTTCAAGTCTAACGGAAACAAGTTTTTGATGAGCCGTTCCATATAAGTTAACAAATTTATGGAATCTCCATTACTAACGGTTACTATATTGTCCAATGTCTACTGTACACTCTTTAACCCTTATCCTCGAGTGGCTTCTTGGCCTTCATAAGTGGTGATGCCTATGTAAAAAATAAAAGAAAAAAGATTCTTTTCTGTAGAAATAACATTTTTGAATGTGAATGCTGCACATTGTTTTTAAATATTGACTCCTTTTTATGCTGAATGCTTAGTTTCAAATGCGGTTTATCTTTTCCTCCTTTCAGATTGCCAGTTCATTGGTTTTATGCACCATCTTATCTGCCCCACTCATGTTCATCTCGGCGAAAATGAGAACGATGATGTGTCACCATTCTGTTGATTACACCCATTTCATCCATGATACCATGTTTGATATCAGCATCCTTTCATTGATTGCTTGTGTGAGTTTTTACACATCTATTTTTATCAGTTTCACCTACAAGAGTGCTCCACCCATAATTAGGGAGCTTAATCTCTATATAAAGTTAGGTATGTAAACTTTTTATGTATTTCTATGCAGAGGATTTATTGCTAAACTAATTTACTGATAACTATGAATTTTGGAACATAACTGCTAGGTATAAGGATTAATACTGTGGGCTATAATTAGTTTAAATTAGTTCCCTGCAAAGACAAATTAAGGTCTTTGTGAAAATTCAGATATTTCCGATCCTTGTGGAATATTAATAGGAATTAGACATTAATAAATATTTCCTAAATTTCATTTTCTTTTGAATATTTGAAAATGTTTTTATTGAGCATTCTTTTTTTTTTTTTTTACATGGTAGTCACCACTTACAAAGGCCTGGAGGCCACTCGGGGATAAGGGTTATTGCGTGTACAGTAATCAATGGGATAATATCGTAATAATCGTTAGTAATGGAGATCTGATAAAGTGTCTTACTTAAGGGGGCGATTCATCAGGAACTTGTTTATGTTGGACTTGAAGACATCCAAGTTGTAGTCAGGTGGGAAACAGGCAAATGGAAGAGAGTTCCACAGGTGTGCACTTCGAAGAAAGAAGCTTTGTTCATGGAATCTACGTTTTAATTTAGGCACAGATAAAGAGTGGGGAAAATTACTGACAGTGGTTTCAGCTAGACGGGTGTTTTTTGTGAAAGATTAGCGGGGGGGGGGGGTGCAGAGATTGGAGCTCAGATGAGCACTTCCCATGGAAGTAATGATAAAACAAAGACAGGCTCACAACGTCCCTTCTGTGGGAGAGAGGTTGCAGGGAAGAGAAAAGGGCATCCCCCACTAGGCTACAAAGTCTATTTTGTACTCTGTCAAGGCAGGATAGGCTATTTTTAGCAGCTCCTGCCCAGATATGGCAGCAGTACTCCATCCTTGGACCTACTTGGCTTTGAGATATCTTTTTGAAAAACATGAGCTGCATTCGATAAGCTGTGATCAGTATGGACTTTTTAAGGCTAACTGACAAACTGAGCAGTGCTGCAAGTTGTCCTTGTTTACAGTGCTACAACCTGCACACTTACCAAAAGATTGGAAAGAAAGTTAGACAGCACATACACCTGTATGCTATGAACAGTGTTAAATATATCTTGGCAAGATCATTCCATAAAGCAGCAACTTTATGGCAGCCTACCTACCATATCTACTACCATCAGGAAGCAACGTCTACGATTTGCCAGTCATTGCCAGAGGAGCAAGCAAGAGCTGGTGAGAAATGTATTGCTGTGGATTTCATGGCATGGCTGCATGAGCATAGGACAACCTAGATCCATGTAAAAATTGCAATGATGTCAACTGTGATCCTGAAGATTTTAAGCAACTGTTGGAAGACTGGGAAATCTGGAGAGCGAGAGAGAAAGTCACATTGGTCCTAGCAAGAAGCCCGACCAGATATAGATAGATTTATTGAGCATAATATGAGCATAACTTCTTATTTAAAATTTCAAATATTGCATATATGCATTAAATTTTATTTATGTTTAGTAGACACAAATTAATCAAGAATCTCTGGATTTCAATTTCTTCTTGAATTTTAAACACTTTCTAGAATTAAAATCCTGTAATGGATTTTGGCAGAAATTAGAATAAGGATTCTAGACATAAAGATCAGCATTTTATTTTAATTTTTACCTTGATTTTAATTTTCATAAGGGAGGCTCCATGTTTTGACCAGCTTTTGGGTTTGATCTTTACTCCTGATCTGAAGTGGAACACGTACATCAGGTCTGTTGCCAAGGACTCTGGGAAAATGGTGGGATCCTTCTACCACTCCAGAAGATATCTCACTACTGATGCAATTCTCTATCTGTATAAAAGCCAATTACGTCCAAGGATGGAGTACTGCTGCTACATATGGGCAGGAGTTGCTAAAAACAGCCTATCTTGCCTTGACAGAGTACAAAATAGACTTCGTAGCTTAGTGGAGGGATGCCCTTTTCTCTTCCCTGTAACCTCTCTCTCCCACAGAAGAGACGTTGTGAACCTGTCTTTGTTTTATCATTATTTCCATGGCAAGTGCTCGTCTGAGCTCCAATCTCTCGTCCCCCCCTCGCCAATCTTTCATGAGAAACACCCGTCTGGCTGAAACTAGTCAATAATTTTCCCCACTCTTTATCTGTGCTTAGATTCCATGAACAAAGCTTCTTTCTCAGAAATGCACGATTGTGGAACTCTCTTCTTTTTGCCTGTTTCCCACCTGACTACAACTTGGATGTCTTCAAGTCCAACATAAACAAATTCCTGATGAACCACCCCCTTAAGTAAGACACTTTATCAGATCTCCATTACTAACGATTACTACGATATTGTCCCATTGATTACCGTACATGCAATAACCCTTATCCCTGAGTGGCCTCCAGGCCTTGATAAGTGGTGACCTCCATGTAAAAAAAAAGGTAACATAGGTGGTGCAAAACTGTATTGTTTCAAACATTAATTTTACTCATCCCGGAAAGATATTCTAGTATATAAATATGATCATCCACAGACAGCTGTTTCATTATTTATGACTTATCAGTTTGGCAGTAAATATTGTTCTCAGCTTTTCATAAAATATTGTTTCAAACCTACAAAAATAAGCTGGAAATGTAGAACCATTGCGAGAGTCATACTTAAATTCTAATATTGAATTTGAATATCCTTGAACCTCGTAATTTTGTGATTCTAGATAATAGGTCTTCTCAAAGATTTTTTTTTACGTCTTTGCCTGTTGTTTGAATAACTTTTCAAACATTTTGTTGTTGCTATTGTTAAAAGAAAAAAAAACGAATTATAGTCTGAATTGAAAATGTAAGTTAAGGACTTTCATAAATGGGAAATTAAAAATCTTATTGGCAAATGGAAATAAGAGAAGAATTGGGATTGCATCAACGATTGAACAAATCTGATATTTTCTGTTATTTGGATTATTCAAATGTTCTCATCTTATTTTCATGTTTCATCCGATTTAACCTCTGACCTTCTTCAGGTGTCTTGTTGAACTCAGGAATCTGTATATGACCTGCATTAAAACTAGAATGGAACCCTTTATTTAATCCATTATTACTTAGTCCTTTATTTGTTATGCTATGAGTTCTTACAATGGCTGACAGATTGAAAGAAAACTACTGTCATGGGTAAAATACAAGTTTTCATTCCAAATTTTTTACAGATTCCCAAGTTTGACAAAATACACTTGAAAAAGGTCGGAGGTTACATTAGTCGAAATGTTGTGAGAATAACATTCAAGATGAGAATAGGAGTCCAAATAATACAAATTATCCTCATCTAAAAAATTAGGAACATAAATTTGATATTGTAGTTTTCATTATTTTAAAATTTTAAAAATGGACAGAACATTTGTTCCAACTTGATATTTTGTTTTTATGGTTATTTATTTTCTGTTTTTGTTTATTTATTTATTTTATTTATTTTTTTCAGGTGTGGGTACTTGCTGTATTAATTATTAGCAGTCGTTGGAAAAAAATGCCACATCAGCTGACTTTGTGCCTTACAATTTCTCAGGTTAAGAAGCCTTTTTTAAATGTTTACAAATATTGTGCTTGTTAGATAACCGGGTTGTTTTAAAAAAAAAACAAGCATAGCGCAATGTTATCACAAAATAATCATTTCATTATTAGCTTCATTAATATATGAAAACAAAGCTAATAAAAATTGCAGGATAAAAAATAGTCTATTAATAATACAGATCCATACAAAATTTCACCCAGATCAGCACAGTAGTTTCCAAGAAAAAGTGGAATTGACACACAGACTGACAAAGAAATATATATAATAAGAATAAACATGGCACTTTTAAAAATATCGTTAATTGAGTATTTAAATTTTGTTATAGAAAGTCTTCAAGTGCAAGCACACGGCTTACGTGATAATGTAATAAGAATAAAGATGGCACTTTTTGAAATATCGTTAATTGGGTATTTGGAGACTTTAAAACTATCTAGTTAACATCCTGATGGACTACCACAAAGGGAGATTTTACATTTCCAAGGGGGAAAAAATGATAAACAAAAAGAAATCACTTGAAAAGGGCTCACTCAAGCCAACAGCTTGCTTAATATCTTTAAATATTGATTTAAAAAAACATATATATATATAATTTTGGCTTTCGATAAAAAAATTATATATAACTAGGAAGGGTACCCGGCGTTGCCTGAGTTGACATGAAGTTCTGTTTGGAACACACCTGCTATACTAATAATTTTCATCATGGGCAACGTGGATGCCCCCACAACAATTCCAAAAATAAAAGAACGGATAAAAACATGAAAATGTAATCGCCCCAAAAAAGAAGAAATATGTGATACTCTCTCCACCAGATATTTTGCAGAAGGGATACAAAGAGAAGAAACTATTCTCCGGATATTGAGCACTGGAAAGAACCCCCGCCCTCCCCCCCTAAAAAAAATAATTAAAAATAAATCATTACAACTTTTGTTTCAATAAAATAGCAGTGGATGCCCGTGTGATAACAAAAAAAAATTAGCCAAGTAGGCAGAACCCCTAAAAAAAAATGAAGATCTATCAAAAATTAATTCCAAAAACAATTAAATGAAATTTTTCGTCATTTTATGTTTCTAATGTAATCTAACCCCCCCCCCTCCAAAAAATATAATTTGTCATATTTCGTTTTGTTTATGAAATTGTTAGGTGAAAGTACAGAGTAGTCTCATAAAAATTAATTAAATTTATCGTTATTTTATGTTTCAAATGCAATCCCCCCCCCCAAAAAAAAACAAATTGTATTTGTCATGTTTTGCCCCCTCCCCTCGTTCGCCAAACTTAAAAAAATGCTACAGGTGACATGTCTTGTTGAATGCTTAGTGGCCAAAAAGTGGGTGCTCATTTTACGTTAAATATATATGGAAAAGTGATCCCCCATTCTAAAATGTTAATTTTCTTTTTTTTTCAAAATTTCTTTCATATTATTTATAAAGGCTGCCTAAAAGTATTAGACCAAAAAAAAAGTAGGTCTTCAATTTTTTTAGGGGTTAAATGACACTGGGTCACGTAAAAATTTACCTTGTTTTTGATTAGAAAGTTAAGTTTGTAATTGATGAGATTAACGCGGAAAAAAAAAAAGTGTAAATTGTGGTATTTAGAGGAGGGCAGCAGATCTTTATTTTTTTTTTACGCTTGGTCACATCGTAAAAATTTACCGATTTCTGTATAGCCATTTAAAGAATAAGAGAAACGAATGAAATCTTTTCAGCTTTTCGTAAGTGTTTCTTTTGTTTGTTTGAATATTTAAAAAAACAATAAAAGCCAAACATTTTTCTATCTACTCGGAATTATTTTTTCAAACTAGAAATTTATTGAGATTACCAAATTTTATTTGGTGATAATTTTTTTTTATGTTCTGAAGGGCAAATAACTCTTAAAAAGATTTAAAAAAAATCGATGTTGAAATAATAAGTGCAAATAAATTTAATGAAATGTGTTATCAATATAATTGTTGTTTAAAATTTATTAAATAACAATTTTAAATAGAACACTTATAACAATTCTCTTGCTAGAAACATTAACTAAGATACCGCTATTTAATAAAATCGATTTTTCTTAATGTAATATACAGATGAGATGATCTCTCAACTCTATATAGTCTGCAAGAATCACAGTATATATAGAAATAAATGAGTAAAGAAAGGATAGTTTTGTATATATTAATCAAATTGTGAACAAACAAACAATCAAACAAACAGACACAAATACGAATTTATATATATATATATTAGTAAGCTTTTATCTATAATCAACCAGGAAAATATTGGTATTAAAAAAGATGATAGTCTCAATAATTGTACAATTATATACATAAACACTAAAAATGATTATGCAATTATATACATAAACACTAAAAATGATTATACAATTATATACATAAACACTAAAAATAATTATACAATTATATACATAAACACTAAAAATAATTATGCAATTATATACATAAACACTAAAAATAATTATGCAATTATATACATAAACACTAAAAATAATTATGCAATTATATACATAAACAGTAAAAATAATTATGCAATTATATACATAAACACTAAAAATGATTATGCAATTATATACATAAACACTAAAAATAATTATGCAATTATATACATAAACACTAAAAATAATTATGCAATTATATACATAAACACTAAAAATGATTATACAATTATATACATAAACACTAAAAATAATTATGCAATTGTATACATAAACACTAAAAATAATTATGCAATTGTATACATAAACACTAAAAATAATTATGCAATTATATACATAAACACTAAAAATAATTATGCAATTATATACATAAACACTAAAAATGATTATACAATTATATACATAAACACTAAAAATAATTATGCAATTATATACATAAACACTAAAAATGATTATACAATTATATACATAAACACTAAAAATAATTATGCAATTATATACATAAACACTAAAAATAATTATGCAATTGTATACATAAACACTAAAAATAATTATGCAATTATATACATAAACACTAAAAATGATTATGCAATTATATACATAAACACTAAAAATAATTATACAATTATATAAACACTAAAAATAATTATACAATTATATACATAAACACTAAAAATAATTATACAATTATATAAACACTAAAAATAATTATACAATTATATACATAAACACTAAAAATAATTATACAATTATATAAACACTAAAAATTATTAGTAGCAGTAATAGTAGTACTAATGCTACTATTACTGATAATAATACCAACTTATGTAATTGTGGAAAAAAAAATAATTGCCTACTATGAATATATGTTTATCAATTATTTTTTTTTTTTTAATTTATTTTTTTTATATTCAATTTTCAATCCAAACAAGACACAGTGCCACTTTGAAGCAGGGGGCTACTATCAGGGACTTAATTAGCAGGGTCATTATGAAGGGAGATGAGTAGAAAGATGCTTGTTAACATTACACTTGAACTTCTGCATTAAATATTATATCTCCATATATAATAGAATGAATGCAGAAATTCCCCTCTGAACCAAAGTATTGTAGGGTTGCAACAACAGATGCCACATACAAATTCAATACAGCTTGGCTAATAGCCATTATCTTATGTAACTTTCAAACATCTTTGCAGACACGTTCAATCATGATAATAAAATACTACATTACATTCTAGGAGCAACACCATCACAATCGCAACATCTTTAAAAGAAGGGGTACCTATTTTTCCATTTAAATATTTAGTCTTACCACCGCTACCAATCAACACCAGAAGGAAGTCTACATGTTCCACAGATTCTATGTTTACACCGCCCGTAACTGGCTCATACAAACATAAATATATCATTATCTTTCCCATAGTAAAATCAAGAAATAATAAAGTCTCCCTCGTGAAAGTCCGTTGCCTGTAGTTGACTGTTAATTCTCTTATTCCAGAATTAGATCATTCAAACGAACACTTCAGAACATTACAATGTGACGTCATTATGAAAAATAATGATTTGCACAACATCAATTTCAGTTAATAGAAAATTAATTTCCAGTATATAACAACAGTGAATGAATTCTCTGCTAAGGCTAAAACATACACAAACATAGTAGGAAATGTTCCTTCTACATTCTTCTTTCTTTGTGTTCGTCAAAACAAACAACCTACCATAATAAATTCATACATTTTACTGTTTTTATTTGTTACTTTTTATTGGAATCTGTTTTTATCTATTTTTTTTTTTTGTAGAAGTTTGTCAAAACAAACAACCTAATGTATTAAATTCTTAAATTTTACTATTTTCCTTTATTTCTTTTTATTGACAACTGTTATTTTGTTTTTTATTTTTTTTCTAGGTTATAAAATTTACGTTTCTTTGAATTAGTGAACAAATATAGTTTTTGTTTTGTTTTTGAATGGAAAGTTAGTTTGATATTTTTTTTACGACATAACCCGACATAACTTTTTTCCTTTGCCTAATATGTTTTGATGGGATTTAAACTGCAGAAGTACCCATTAACTAATTTATTAGGATAAAATTATCTTTTCTCATTCTGATTGCCTACAAGCGGGGGATGATGTTTGCATAAAACATATATGGCGCAGTTTGATGAATAATGTTCACTTATTTTTTTATTTATATCTTCATACTTTTCCTCTTTGGACATTCATTATATTCTTTTTGGACTTACGCATTTACTGAAGCGAACTGAAATAAATCCATTACAAACGTGAGGAGGGGACACGGTTTTGCAACTATTGCATACTTTCACCTAACAAATTATTAACGGATTCTGTAAAGAAAAAACCACTTCTATACAGAATGCAATAATGGTAAAATACAACAAACAAACAAATACAACCATAATAATCGCTCAAAAACAGAAATTAAACTACTAGTAACCTTAACATTATCCTAATGTTACATAAATACTGGCAACCTATTTTGAACAATTCGGCATGTTAACATAAATGCACAAGTAAAAGAAAATATATACATAACGTCTTTTAAGACTCAATAATCGCACAAACATATGACATTAAATCAACTTGTACACATGATGCAATTTTGCTAAAAAACATAGACACCCCCTTTGAAGTCTTGGTCCTGGAGATGACCTAAAACTATATCCGATGGTGAGGCCCCACCTTGCGGGCCTCGGGGAGTGTGGAGCCACACTTTAATTAACATTGCTCCCAGGTCCACTCTGACCCGGAGTGGTAGTACCTGTTAGGGTCCCAACTATGGGTTAAATAGAATCCGACTTAAAAAACAAATCTCCTCCATTAAAAATCGTTCCTCAAAATAACTAGATTCGGCATTAAATAACCTGAAAAAGGTTGATACGTCGTAAAACAAAAACAACCAACCAACCTTTGAAGTCTTAATAATCGCTCAAAATTATTAAAATTAAATACTGGAACCCTTCAAATTTTGCTACAGTGAGCTCTAACAAAAGGTTTCAGAATTATTGGCATTTTAGCACGCATTGCTAGCTCTTTCCTTCCACATGGAAATGTAATTAAATAAATATTGCTCTTTCCTTGCTCGGACTAAACACTCTAAAAATGTAAACACAGCATTGGTTTGGGGATGTAAATAGGCACACAATGCAGATACGCCACTACCCCCACCCATCCCACCCCAAAATGACCTTAAAAAAATTTTCTTTTACAGGTACCAATATTTAATTTTCGATTTTTGAGTGATTATCAAGATTTAATGATGCTATATTTATGTTTTGCATTTTTTATTCCTGTTAACGATTAAATTTAATTTTATATTCTTGACCGATTACCTGTTACAAAACTGTGACTTTCATGTCAACACTTTCTTTTTAGAACTGATTAAATACTTTGAAATAAGTTAAAACATAATAATATTATGCAGGTAGGTTTCAACGTACATTTTATTGGTTATTGAAACACTTATTTGTCATATATTTGTTTTCTTATCACTTTTACTTTCTGTAGAGTATTTTATTATTTAGATTGGCTTAAGCTGCTTTTAGAAAAATATGCATGCAGTATACCGAGAAGAAAAACGATGTCTGACTTTAAAGATTCTGTCATTGGTAGAAGGCAGTTACCTTCCTCTGTTTTGCTGAATCTAAATAGTTAATAAATGCTTTCTTTAGAATCGGTCAATACCTGCAGGTTATCACCCCAAACCAACACAAATCGCCAGTAACCAACAGTGCCGACAATAACAGACAGTGGCTTTCAATATCTGCCACTGGAAAATAATGCCTGACAGTGGAAGCCATATTATTTCATTTGGGCCATGGCCGCCAATTTGCAGGGACACCAGTGGCCACCAACAACTGTAGTTTAATTTTTTTTTCGAGCAGGTCCGTTAACAATTCTGTTCTGGGTCTGTCATGCTCCCACCAGGCAACGCCGGTTAACGAGTTTTGCTAGTATTAGCAATACACATGAAAAAATTTAAATGGCTTAAAATATTTCAATATTGGTATATATAGAAAGAGCTTGATAAGCTAAGAAAGAATCTTTTTAAATTTTTAAAATCCAATTAAAATCAAGGAAGTTATGACTATTTTTATGCCCTGCATGTTTGGATATTTTTCCTTCTTTAAGACCATATGCGTTTTATCACATTTTTTGCACTACTTTTTCAGTAAAAATGCTATATCTTTGTTAAAACGCAAGACTAAGCAATGAAATTTGCCATATAAGTGTATTTTTGTGCAAGGAATCTGAATATGTTACTGAAAATCTCCAGAAATGAATGGTTTCCAAATAATCTGCAGTAAATTCACATAAATATGCTGCGATTGCTTAAAAATGCCATATATTCATTAAAAGAAAAGAAGTTAGAGAACTCAAAGTTTAGTTGTAGTGCCTTTTATGTGCAAAAACTGAAATCGAAATCTAAGATTGGTTAAAAATGAGTATATTGCAATATTTCTTTGGTATTATTGTGGATTAATACCTTCTGTTACCCCTCCCCATCTGACCACCTCTCCAAAATATGTGATTCTACCTTTATAGACAATTGCATGTGAACAACTTGAAAAACTTTAATAAAAGATAAACAAAAATTATTTTAGAATTTAATGTAAAATGATTTCTCATTTTGAATCCTTCAAGCGTTTTAGGGCAGTTACCCTCCCCCCTTTTCCTATGATAGATAAATCCTGGGTGTTTTTTTTTTTTGTTTTTTTTTTCTAAAAGGCGATTATGCATGGTTTTAAGAGGGTCTTTGTGCAATTATGAGAAGGTAGGGAGGTTGCCACTCTGACTTTAGGTTAATGATAGAGCTAAGGAAAATTATGTGTGAACATCCTGAAGACTTGATAGAAACAAAACAAAAACAATTTTAGAATTTAGAGTGGGGGTTGGTTTCACATAAATGTAAAATAATTCACCATTTCAAGACGATCCTAGCGTTTTTAGGACAGTTGACCAATTTATTTTTTTTTTTGGGGGGGGGATTAATCATGTGCACTTTTCTTCAAACGTTTTTATGCTTTTTTTTTACGTTTATATGAGCTCACAGGGGAAGTTTGTTTAGTGGGGAGCTCTGCCACTTGTACTTAGCGTTATTGTTAAGGCTAAAGGTTTTAGGAGGAGTCTTGCCACTCGTACCTAGGATTAGACATAGAGTTAAGCGTTTTTTTTTTTTTAAGGGTGTTTGATACCATTGTGAAACTTTACAAGAATTATGACAAACAGAAAAAAATAAATGTTATTTAAAAAAGTGACGTCCCTCTAACAGAAAACATGATGCTTGGAAAAATATCAAGTATTTAAATTCTATTTAAATATAAAAAAAGAAACAAGTTTTTGCTAAAATTGACAAATTGTTAAAAATTGAATTAATGTTATTTTGATTTTTAATTACATTTCATGTCCTTTCCTACCGTTGTTATTTTTTTTAACTAAGCACCTCCTACAAATATTTAAATATTGATTAATTTTTTTATTTTTGTTTTTTTAATAATCAGGTAGATTAGTTTCTATTCGATAATAATTCACTGAAAACATTTTTTAAGGGACGAAAATTAGAAGTGTGTGTACCGTTCATACACGTGGACCAAAACATCATATTTCACATTTTCGCTCGTTAAAATATTTAAAAATTTACTACTACCTAATTTTTAAAAATATTTGTATGGTTGACAACAAAATAGCTCTAACATGTAAGAATTTTTTTTATAACAAGATTTTCAATTAAAAAAAAAATCGATTTGGAATAAAAATAAACAAAAAAAACAAAACGTCTGTTTATACCATGTTATCGCTGCTACTACTGATACAGCTACTATCACTAATACTACAGAAGTCTTGATTCAAATTCATAACGATTTTTTCGGATATTATGTTTTTAAATTGCTACATACCACTAGAGAAAACACTGTCCAATCATCTTTTTAACGAATAAACATAGTAAAAAGATTGTTTTATTTAATAGTGAGTGTCCGAAGAAATTTTTTTTCAAAATTTTCAATACTCACCATTTTGAAATCTTTTTTTTAACGCAACAAAAAAACGAGTGGTCAAATGAATTTAGGACACTCAAAATTATTAAAAATTACATCTCTTTTGGCTAATTTCCAAATTTCATTAAAAAATTCTTTACAGAAGCACGGTACGAATGTTTAAAAATCAGGGGGTGGGGGTCGTTACAAAAACTTACCGAAAATGCTGTTTTATGATGTTCACATTTTCATCACTTTATTTGCTTAAAACTCTAAAAATATATAATGTATGTTATTTACTAATTCATTTGAAAGTAAATCCATTTCTGAACAAAACGGTGGTATTTTGAAGACTTAAAGTGCTTTGGTTTTTAAAATATGACTATTTTAGCAGAAACCCCTTGAAATCTGTGATTATCCAAAGCGTTTTAACAGCCATGTGTATTGCTACTAGTATATAATATTATTTTGTGTCATTACTTTGGCCTTTTGGCCAAGATCAAAGTGTGGTATCTGTTCAGATGCGGCACTTCCATTTATTGTTCTCTTTCAGTGGAGGAGAAATCCTTCATGACTGAGACAATGTTTATTTTTGTACCTTTTCTCCACGTCAGAAACTACCCTGGTGTCTAACTCTGTCCTGTGGGGAGGCATTGTAAATAGGTACTATAACAATAATGTAAGGGGAATAACTCTAAGCTTCTGTTTAATCAATAGAATTGCCCATTATAATCTTAAGTTTAAACTTAGTTATTGTAGCATCCAGAACATTTATTATTGTCATGAAACTTTATCTGAAAATATCCTTTACATGTATAAAGCTTGTCTTGATTTGGATGAATTCTGATTTTGAGTTGATTTTTATGTTTGTTATAATGCACCCCTCACCACTCAGGCCACTAACACGGTCGTTGTTTTGATCTAAATTTTATTTTACCAAGTTAAAATTCCTGATACATATTAAGCTGGCATTCTATTTTCCCAAATTCCGAACATCTCAAACTGTTTTATTTTCTAATATTCTTCTTTATCAAAACATTTTCATCTGAATGTGTCCGATTTCATAACCTCAAGATTTTTATAACAATAATAATCGCCTTGGTCACTTGGCAATGCCTGGCAGTACTACTATATAACACTAGCCTATATGTTTTGTCACAAGCACTAACATTCATTGTTCCATGTTGATTTACATTTGAAAATTCATGAAATGTGATATATTAAATTCTTCTTGCATAACTAAAAATAATAAATCTATTTAGTTCTGTATTTTCCTTGTGAATAGAATAGAAGTAATAATATTTTGATATTATTTTGTTGTTTAATTCACATATGTGCTTACGGTGTGCACAAGCTGAAAGGTGTGGTTATAGTGTTGAAAGCCCAGGAACAAACAAAGGACTTTTAGATTTGTTTACAGTATCAGTGGTAATTTCCTTTCACCAACAACAGTGACAACATACGCTTGTATTATCAGCAGTAGCAGTGGTAATCAATTTTGCAAACACGAGAAATAAACTTTAAAACACACGTATACAACACTATGTAAATTAGAGAGTCACATTTTCTTTATATTCACAAAGACATGAAAAACAATTTCAAAACATTGAGAGTGAGCGAGAAAAATATGTAGTTAGATGAGAGCTGGATGATTTTGTTTTTTCAGTTTCATTTAGAATTTAATTTTTTCAAACATAATCCAATCTCATTAATTAGGAATATTTATACATACAATTTGTGTCATTAATGTATATAGTCAATATATAAATATAAAAAAAACCCGGCAACAATCATTGTTGAATGCAGTATTGGAATATAATAAAGATGAATAAAATTCTTTTATTTTTCCAGATGATTGGTGCAGTTGGAGTAATTTCTTTTCATTTAAACAACAATAGCTTCATCTGGTCATCACGCGTTGAATTTGCCTTAATCAGTATTGGAAATTTGAGTGTCATTTGCTGGACTTCGCTCCTCAGTCTTGTTATTTGTGTCATTCGTACACGGAGAAGAATGGACATTTTGAGGAAATCCTTTCCTATTCTTTTGACTGGAATTGGGTGAGTGAAATATTTTCTTTCTTTGATAAAGGAGGGATTGGACCTAGTAATTCACTCCTGTTCGTCTGTTCACATTTTTCTCAATAACCACTCAAATTTTTTTGAAATTTTGCACAAACATTAGTTATGGTGAAAGTAAAATTTTGTCAGAACGGATTTTTGGGATAACTCTGGTTACCCCCTGTAGGATGAAATTACCCCCAAATCGTTCATTTGTTCTTTTCTCAATAAAAATTTTTGAATTTGTTTGAAATTTTGCACAAATATTAGTCATGGTGAAAGTAAATTTTTTACTTGTGGGAGAGGGGTGCTTAGCTTGTTTCTATTTACGAAGCATCTGACTGAGCCATGTAAATAGTTTTCAAACAACTGAGTGATTAAAAAAAATTAATGATCGCATGTTTTGATTGCGGTCTTTTATATTCACTTTTTGCCTACAATCTTCTTATGTAAATATCCTTTCAGAGGTTATCCATTGTTTCTTAAGACAGAAGGAATCCTTTGAAAAAATTATGCACATGAGCTGGTGTAAGTTGGAATATGAATCAATTAAATCTGACTGAAGCTTACAAAGGCGTTTCGTTTATTGCGGACATTATTTGAAAGAATACAATCTATGAATTAAATAAACTTTGTTTTTTCTATTCAATTCAGGTTTCCTTTAATCCTTACCGGAATCCTCTTTTTCTTTGACTGGGATAACCATTTGTCTGTGTTTGATCCGGCTTTTCAATATGGAACAATTCAGGTAAATAGTGAACCGCTGTGTTTTATAAATGCATCGATTACATAATTTCTAGTGTTTTTTAATGATATATGGGGTGATATGACTTAATGCTGGCATTTGATTCTTAAACTCTTCTCAAAATAATTTAGTACATATGAAATAATTTATTTCTATAAAATAATAAAATTATAAGACAGCTTGAACGTGTCTTTTCTTGCTGCCACATTACCAATACATTGACTTAATATTTTTTAAATTCATTTACTATTCATTATAAAATAAACAACATCCTATTTAAAAATATTTTAAAAATTAAATCCATTAGAATGCATTTTGGGTATTTATAAATAAGCAAGCCATTTTAATGTTTGTGCCAATAGTTGAATATATATATATATATATATATATATATATATATATATATATAAATATATATATATATATATATTAAAAAAACAAAAACAAATTATTTTGTCATTCTGGTTGTTACCTCATGAATAAAACAAATTTGTGAATTTTTTTATAAAAAAATAAATGATTGGTAAGATCAATAAAATATTAGACTTTGGATTTTAGCAAAATTGTTATTAATTTATATAGGCTCTGCTGTTATATCTTAAACATCGAGCTTCTGTTTTAAAAAAGATTGACATACATAAAGATAAAATATACACAGTGGCATACATTTTCACAAACATGTAAAATTATATAAACACCAGAAAAAAGCAGACTGATCTACATTTTGATGTTAAATGTCTTGTCAGGGATTAAATAATAGCCTTTTAACAGTTAACATTGGAACTTAGATCGATCTACGTGGATCCTTTCTGATGTTTATATAATTTTACTTATGAAAGCTCTACATATGTAGATCTTCCTAAAAGTCCAGTATATTTTCTTGTCACAATGAGGACCTTAGTATTTCATTATCTCCTCCCACTCAGCTCTCTCCAAGCCAGCATCATTAGGGAAACTGACTTCAGCTTTCTCCCGTTTGTCCCATATCACTATGTCAGGTTTAATTGCTCCGTTTTCTAGGTACGTAGCTGTAGGAATTACATAGTTATAGTGAATGGTGTATGACTTATTTCCAACTGTTTTTTCTGATAAACATGTTCCCAAGATTTGTTGCTACACTAAATACTCAACTTTTTACAGATGATCCGGTAAAGATATGTACACACTCTATTGTGTTGCATTGTATAGTGGCTGTCCCTCAGCAGAATCTTACAGTTAGATATCAGGTGGCTCATTTGAGTTGAATGATTGTCTATGATAGAAACAATCATTTTGATTTCAAAACTGGGATATAAGGTCTACTTAAACCCATTTAGGAAAAGGAAACTGATATAAAACCTGAGGCTGAAGTTGTTACTGGCACTTTTGCTATTGTATGTCACTGGGCTATAATGTGGAAGCTCAGAAGTGTTTGTCATTCCAAGGACATACTGATGTGACTCTGTGATCTCATCAGTTCTATGCTGATGGCAGTGATGAAGTGTTCAGATATATCCTGTGGGAAGCACTTGGTCACAATTCGGCACATAATCGGCAGGAATTGAAAATATGTTTAACTGTTACTTGTGCTACATGCCATGCATATCTGCAGCTGGTCTAAAAAGCCACCTATGAAATCTGAGATGAAACATGACAATGAAGAAACATGATGCGATGATAATCATCTGTTAAGCAGAATCATCATCATCATCATCATGAGTAAGTGTTACTTTATAAACAACTTTTTCTTTTTTTTTTTCTATGTTATATAAACAGATTATAATTATTTATGAGGCTGAAACATAGAAAAGTCCACGAAGAGAAAAACAAGACTCAAACAGAATTTTGAACCTGTGCTTAGGAAAGGATGACTTTAAGCCAGCATTGTAATAACCAGTTAACTACTTAGAATTTTGGCACGTGGTCTTATAGATCCAAGACATCACACTTCAATTTCTTGTTGTCTATTTCGTGACAAGCACTGGGTAGGGATAATTGGTGGTAAACAAATGAAACTAAGAAAAACTCTAAGAATTCAACCCATCTGTCTAACGGGTCTGAAAGCTAGGGTTCAGTGCTCAGTTAAGCCATACCAAAAACTCAAAAATGATACTTGATACTTGCTTGTTAAACAATTTGTATAAAAAAGAATGAATCAAAGGTAAGTGGAGTAAACTGGGAAAACAAGTGTCCTCCCTTACATCTTGGGGTTGGATTTTTGACCATATTTGATCCATTTATTTATTCTGTTAAAATCCCATATTTTTAGTATTTTTGTTTTGTTCTGAGGGTCACATTCAGCTGCCACAAAAAAGGAAAGGACATCATGAGAGATCTTTTATTAGTAGGCTCTTTTTTCCTTGTCTGATGTAATTAATTTCCCATGTTTAGCGGATTTAACCTCATACCTTGCCAGACAGCACATCCTTAAACAATTGTAAGACTTTTGCTGCACTAGTGGATTCTAGGTACTCTTCTACCATAGTTATGCAAACGCAAACTGTTGATGCGGTTACCATTAGCAACAGTTTCTTCCTTCTGATGGTGTAATTTATTTCCAATATTTAGGTGATTTAACCTCATAACCTACAAGACAGCACCATAAAGCTTAGTTTTTGACTTTTTTTTTCCTTGTTTTTAAAGGAATTTCTAAACATGCATCTGCTGATTCTTTTGGCATAGACTTGTTACTTTTTGGGATTTGAAACAATTTTCATTTGTTAAAAATACTTGGAGTTAACATGTTCCTATGAAAACTTATTTGCTTTTGAGAATGAAGGAGAAAGCAAATTCCAATGAAGCAAAGAAAGAGTGTAGCAATTAGAGCCACTTGCTTTTTAGTGTTTGTTGGAATCACTTTTCAATTCAGCTGCAACATATATTAACCAACATGTTTGCTAATATATTTTTATTTTTGTTGAACATCGAATTTCTTAAATTTTAATTTTCAAACATTTTTCATGTCTTGCAAATTTAATATTTTAAAAACGTTTTTTAAGAAATGCAATTTCAATATAATTTAAGTTACATAATTTTTCTGATATCAATTCTAAGTTTTCATGAAAAATATATTGTAATTAATATTTTATTCACCTCTCTTTTCAGGCTAGTGTACATCTCTTTTTAACGATCCTGTCAATCATAATAACTGTAACCTCTTTGGTCTATAGTCAACGTTATGTGGCAGATCAGTTTCCGCAATCTTCACCAAATCGCCATCTTCCAAGAGACAACCCCTCGATAAATAATGGATTTTTAACAAACTCTGTCGCCATTGATTCTGACACTGAGAATATTCCATCTTTGAATGAATCGGCTTCGACTGCAGGATTCAGTGTCAACAGTCCAAACAATCTTGTGAATGTAAATCAAAGTGACGATGGTATGTGAAATAGTTTGCATAACATGATATTTCAGGAAGACAATTTCCCTCCTTCAGATGCATGTTTGACCTTATAGTAATTTGACACAATTTATTTTTCCAGATTTGAACTTGCGAACAGAGTTAGAAAACTCTCATGCAACGTTACAACAGCTGAACGAATGTGAAGCGCATTTGCTCAATACTGAAGAGTCTGATACTTTGTTTGCCAATACTGATTTGACTCCAAACGGATTAGACACTGATGCACCATTTGATAATGAAACCTCACGACAATCTCAAATCTCCAAACACCTCATCCTTATAATCTGTCTTTTATTCACTGTTTGTATGGTGAGTCCATTTGTTATCCATTATTGTGTGCATAGTTCGACATTTGTTTTTTCATAGTAACATTTTTTTTTTTTTTTTTTTTTTTTTTTTTACAAAGGCATCACCACATTATCAAGGCCCAGAGGCCACTCAAGGATAAGGGTTAAAGAGTGTACAGTAGAAATTGGTCAATATAGTAATCATTAGTAATGAAAATTTGGTAAATTTAATAACTTATATGGAACGGCTCATCAAGAACTTATTTACTTTAGACTTGAACACAACCATATTGTAGTCAGCCGGAAAGCAGGAAAACGGAAGACAATTCCACAGGCGTGCAGTTCTAAAAAAGAAGCTTTGTTCATGGAATCTACGTTTAGGTTTAGGCATAGATAAAGAGTGGGGGAAACCATTGATAGTGTTTACAGCTAGACGAGTGTTTCTTGTGAAAGTTTGGCGAGGGGGGACCATAGATTGAAGCTCAGTTGAACACTTTCTATGAAAATAACGATACATCAGAGACAAACTCGCAACATCTCTTCTGTGAGATAGAGTTTGCAAGGAGGAGAAAAGGACATCTCCTACGAGGCTACGAAGTCTATTTTGAACTCTATCAAGGCAGGACAAGTCCTTTCTAGCAGCTCCTGCCCAGATGTGGCAACAGTATTCCATCCTTGGACGTACCTGGCTCTTATATAGGTAGAGAATAGCATCAGCAGTGAGATATCTACTGGATCGATAGAAAGATCCCACCATTTTTCCAGCGGCCTTGGCAACAGATTTGATATACGTGTTCCATTTAAGATCAGGAGTAATGGTCAAGCCCAGAAGCTTGTCAAAACTTGAGGCCTCCTGAAGACGAGAGCCATTCATTTCAATTGATGACAAATGTGGATTAGAATGTTGATGATGTAAAGAGAGAAGCTTGGTTTTAGATGCATTAAAAGTAACCAGCCACTTCTTTCCCCATTGTACTACGTGCTCAAGATCAGAGGAGAGAGAATTGGAGAGAACTTGGTCGTTTACTGTCTTAGATGTGGTACCATAAATGGTAGTGTCGTCAGCATAAATGTCTACAAATGATGTAAGGATATGATTTGGAAGATCATTAATGTAGATCAGGAAAAGAGTTGGGCCCAGGATGGATCCCTGAGGGACACCAGCATTAATACTGTGAGCTTCTGATTTTTGCCTCTCAACTACTACTCTTATGAACCTATCAGAAAGAAATGATTTAATAATTGAGAAGACTTTTCCAGCTATACCATAGCTAGCGATCTTATGAAGTAAACCTTTATGCCATACCCTATCAAAGGCTTTAGATATGTCAAGAGCAATTGCCCTAGAAAGATTGCCACCGTCGAGAGATTTGCTAATCCTATGCGATATAACTGTAAGGACATCTGCTGTAGATCTAGCAGAACGGAAACCATATTGAGTGTCACTAAGAAGGTTATTTTTGTTGAGATGTTTGATTACTTCTGTATTTAACACAGATTCTAGCAACTTACTCATGACGCATAGGAGACTTATTGGCCTGTACTGAGAGGGGGATGAGCGATCACCTGAATTCTTAAATACAGGGCATACTGATGAGATTTTCCAGGGAGATGGGAAACTATTCTCCTTAAGACAACGTTTAAACAGTTTTGTAAGTATGGGCGCTAATTCAGGTTGAAGTTTTTTGAGTACTATAATTGGAATACCATCAGGGCCAGTTGCTTTACTCGAATCAAGGTTTTTGATTAGCTTCGCAACATCACGTACAGATATACGTATATCACATAGCGTGTTTTCTGATACAGGAGGAAATATTGGGGGTTGGCGGTCTTGGTCGCAAAGGGTAGAATTAGCTGCAAAGTTCTTGACAAAGAGTTTGGCTTTGTCTGATGCTGACGAGATTACCTCAGGTCCATTGATAATAGTTGGGATGGAGCACACGCTTCTGTTCAGGATTCTGTTTGCTATTTGCCAAAACTGGTGGGAACCAAGCCGCTGCTCAGCTACTTTGGACTTAACAGATTGAGCATACAACACTCTTGCGTTCCTTATTACTTTCTTACAATGGTTGCTGGCAGTCCTGAAAACGGCTTTAGTTTCCATACATCTATTACGTTGGAAGCAGTGGAAAAAGTGATTTTTGTGCGCAATGGCAGCAGCACATTCTGGAGAGAACCATGGCTGGCTGTTAGGTTTTTGCTGAAACTTTTTAGAGGGTATGAAATGGTCAATACCTACAATTAACCATTCAGTTAGGTCTAATACTATAGAGGACACATTCTTTTTAAACATGGAATGCAGAGGTAGATCAGATATAAATGTACGGAAGCTATCCCAGTCAGCCTTAGTGTATCGATATACTGTACGATGAAGAGGTACGTCTGGGGACTTATTACATTTCATTTTTATCTTAATTGATACAACAGAGTGGTCGGAAGATCCAAGAGGCGACAGAACAGAAACTGAACATAGTTCAGGGCAAGTTGTGAGAAAAAGGTCTAGTAGGCTCGCATACTGGCCGTCATTATCGGGCACACGGGTAGGTTCCTGAACAATCTGAGTGAGGTCATAGGCAATGGAGAAATCATGACAGAACCTCCCCTCATCATCGGTCTTGTTTGAGTGGGTCAACCATTCGACGTTGTGAACATTGAAGTCTCCACATACGTGAATGTTAGCTGAAGGATAAGTAGAAAGGACTTGGTCAATTTTCTCAGATATGCTTTGAAAGATAGTAACTCCGCTGTTGTGGGGGCGATAGAGAGTAAATATAAATGCAGTAGTGTGAGCTAAAGCAACCCGGAAGCACATATAGGGTAAGTTAGGATCTTCCCTGGAGATGTCCCTCCCACATGGAAAGCTATCTTTAATATAGGCACATATTCCATGCCCATGGCGATCTTGGGGGTCAGATTTAGAAGTTAAGTTAGAGTATCCTGAAATTGCAAACTCATCTAGGGAAATAGCCTGTCCAATGCCAGTTTCACTTAAAAATAAAAGGTCTGGTTTAGTCTCCTGTAATTGGGTTTCAACCTCTGGAAGGTTAGAACGAAGACCCCTGATGTTGGAGAAGGAGACATGGTAGTAGGGGTCTACGTTGGAAGTTGGAGAACCGGGTTTAATCGTGTATTTTTTCTTGAAACTTGTCATGATGAAATTTTGGAATTTGTGGACTAGGTCGACAGATTTACTTAGAGCAGGACAGAGAGGGGAAATTTAGAGAGAAAAAGAAACGAAGAATTTTTTTTTTTTTTTTTATTTGTAGCTAATGATAAGGTAAAGCTGTAACAATTACCCACTAGTATGGCATCGAGAGGCCCCACCAGAAGCTACTGCATGGTCCAGAATCCATTCACCAAATGGCAATACAGCAGCCCCAGTACTTTACACCTGCTGATAGGACAGCCTCCTTAGTGGTTAATCCAAGGTTCGGGTCCCTGACTATCAGGCGGATAACGTCAGCCCAGACAAAACGTTTACCTTCAGCACCCTTACTAGTGACATGGCTACAAGGATAGACATAGAAACAGAAAATTTCCGCCATCTCAGCCAACTGTTCGCAAAAATACTGCCAACCTAGAAAACAGCTTTTTCTTCTCCCTTTGTCCGAAAAATCACTCATTTAAAAAATGAGGACTGAGGGACAAATAAGAAGAAGCGAGAGTAACAGGAGCTGCCGATAACGCATCCACAATGCGTTTTCTACTCTCCATTAAAAAAAAAAAAAAAAAAAAAACTATTAAGTATTGTACTTAAAAGTCCAACGGACGTGTTTAAGGGAAAGTATGGTGTTAGATTCCCCTCACACGAACTAAAAATGAGTATAATTCGTAATTTTTGCTATCAACTCGGTAGATAAATAAACATATGTACTAGGAAAAAAAAAAAAAAAAAAAAAAGCTAGCATTTAATAAAACAGAAATACACAAATTAAATACTGAAATAAAATGGAGTTGTTAATATTTTAAATCTAAAATAAAAAGCATGATTGAAATCACTTATCTCAACAAAAACAATTCCGTCTCCAAATTGCAAACTGCATTGAAAGAAATTCAGTTAGTAGCGTTCAAAACATTTTTTTTTTAAATTAGCCGTTAAAAGAAAATCGTGATTTTATTCTGAACTTAAGCTAGTAACGTTTTAAGGAGCTTACGATGAATATTAAAGTTAACTGATAAAATAATACGAATAAACTTCAACCTGTTTTAAGAATTGGAAAGAAAGTTTACTAAACAAAACGTGAATAGATTAATTTGTGTTAAGAGATGTCACAAGCCTGTCTCTGATCTGACTATTTTCATGTTAAGTGCTTGTCTGAACTCCAAGTTATGACCCCCCCCCTCACCTTGCCAAACTTTCACAAAAAAGATTCGACTACCCAAAACCACTATATATGATTTTCCCCACTCTCTATCTGTGCCTAAATGTTAAAGTAGATTCTATGAACAAAGTTTCTTTCCCAGAACTGCCCGCCTTTGGAACACTGTTCCGCTGGTATGCTTCCTTGCTAAATAAACCATAGTAGCCTTCAAATCTCATGTAAACTCCACTACCACCTTACAGCCATTAACCCTTATCATCGAGTGGTGATCCCCAAGTAAAAAAAAAATAGTGTAAGTAGATCAACTAGTACTCATTTAAAGATTTATATTCACAGAGAGAGAGTGTTGTCAAATTAGGCATGTTATAGGGTTCAACAAAGATCCAAGTAATAAATCTTTAAGACATAGTTTTCTGAAATGATATGAGAGGACAAAAAAAGAATGTCAAGTTAATTTAGGATTGGAAGATAATGCAAAATGGCATAACTAATTTAACTTTGGTCAAAATCCGCAAAGGTTGGTGTCTGTTCAGAACCCACTGACAAAGATTAGTGTTCCTCCTTTTAATTTTTCATTTTTTTTCCACTTTTGTTAAAAGATCTTAGAAGACAAATTTACTAAAAAAAAAAATAAAAAAACAAACTTTCCAACCAAACCGTTGTCTTTGTGTTGCCCAGTAAAATTAAGTAACCTAAGAAACTTGTGCTCCTATTACTGAGCACCATAAAACCATTTTTATTCTTGTTTTACTTTCTGTAACTATAAATTTTCAAGTTATAAATGAAAGTAAAACGTTTTCATTGCTGTTTTGTAACTTTTGACAGAAAAAAAAATTCCTTTCATTTCATTTTTTTATTTTTTTTTTATTTTGACTAATTTCTTGTTTTCACATTTTCATCATAATTCAAATTTATGTCTCTTTTGTAAGTTGTATCTAAAAAAAAAATAATGAATGTTATAATATAGATTCTATCAACAATGTTAATTTGAAATCTGTTAAAAAAAAACACTGCTTAACAAATAATTGAAAACATTTTTTTTTTATTTAAACCAAACCAAAAATTTGTTTGCATACATAACTAAATGGTTGTATCTTTTAAAAACAAATAATTTTCTTATTTATTTTTTATTTTTTTATTTATTTTTTTTTTGTTATAGAATTTTTTTATATCATTGTGGCGAGTTTCTGGTGATACAGAAAAATCTGGAGCTTATGTGGAAGTTGTGTTCTTAAACTGTGTGCTAACTAATGGACAGGTCAGTCAGATTGCAATTCAAAATATCTTTTTGAATCTTATTCTCATCTTCATTGTTATATTGAATGTTTTGGCTGATATGATCACCAACCTTTTTCAAGTTTAAGTTTGAAATTCCATACAAGTTCCCAAGTTTGGTGTGGTACTAAACAATACCAACACTTTGGGGGGGGGGAGTATTAATTTATATTTTTGCAGTTTGTTTTTTGTTTTTTTGGTTTCCATGTAGTGTTCCTTATTATTTTTTGTTAAATTATAATTTTTTAATATATATATATTTTTTTTTAACTTTTTCAGGGGTTTCTTCTCTTCCTCATTTTTGGTTTAGATGCAATATTTGTGATTGGCCCTTTTGTAGCAAGGTAAGATTTGTAACTGTCCCTTTGTCTAAAAGAACCAATTAATATCCACTTTTTTTTTTTTTTTTTTTGAAAAATAAAAATAAAATCTATGAAATAATAAACAAAAAGTTTTTGATTTACAGAATTTGGTAAGTGAATTATTAGAATAAACATTAATGTTTTTATAAATACACCGAGTTGATCAGCAAATCAGCTTCTTTGGTTTCCATAAGTGTGTATGTATTATGCTTTGGTCCCCTAGTGGTCTCTAATGAGGAGCTCACTCTACAAAGAGAAATGAGTGAAAAAGTTAAATGGCAAAAAAAACTTTGCTTTGAGTTTTGTTTCTGTTCTAAACTACTGCTCGTAGACAGTCCAAAAAAGAGTCTCTAATCTAATAAGTCCTACACTATTGGCTAAACTACAGCATCTGTCTCATGGCTGCTATGTCACATCCCTGTATCTGTTTTACAAGTATTTTAATAGAATGTGCTCTGATGAATGTATAGTATCTGTGCGCCCTCAATGTACATACTCCTGACTAATCTAAATAGCAGCAAAATTCCACTCCTTCACTAGATGCAGGAAAGCCTTTTACTCTAATAGTTTCTTTCCTCAGATTGTTAGATGTTGCAATTTCTTCCTTGTTTCCTGCTTCCCTGATTGTATTAACCTGCAGAAGCTTAAATGTAATGTGAACAGATATCTTACTGCTCAACTTTCCTCAGTCCCTTGTTAGACATGGTCCCAAATAGTAGCCGTTTACATTCCAAGTGATGATACACTTGGTCTTTGGTGAAAATGAATAAAAAAAAAAAATAAAATAAAGGTATACCTAGATGCTCAATGACACATAATCATAAAGGGCAACATCATACATGAAATTGACATTATACACTACAAAGAGTTTGTTACATCTATATTATAAATTCACATGAAACCCCTTAAATAAGCTAGGTTCCATAATGTTACATATGCTATTTATCCTGGTCATGGCACCAATACATAGCTTTTATTAATTTTTACATTTTATAATATTCAATTTCTTCCAACTCTTGAGTGTGTTATTCATGATAACATTGTGTATAAAATGTTGACCACCTGTATAGACAAGGTAAATCTGAACTCATTAAAAGTGTAAGATATTCAAAGTAACCTTAGTCACTATTACTCTCAGTTTAATTCGGAGGCAGAATGATTGTGCATGACCGTGTTTCATCTGTAGAATCCATCATTTAAAGAATGTTTTTCTACAAAATTTATGCTTACAAGTAAAATTAATCGTAAAAACATTCATAGACAAAAGTTAAACCAAATATTTTTCTTTTTTATGCTAACAAGAAATGTTGCTACTGGAGTTTAAATGGCTACTGTGATGGGCATCAATATCTTTGTTCACATTACACTTACATTTCTGCATGTTCATTTGGTCGAGGAAGCAGGGAGGGAATTCCAAAGGCTAGTGGTTAGAGTAGAAAAGTAGAAAATCTTCTGGTATCTAGGACCTTTACAGAGAAGAGGTGGGATTTTGTTGCTAGTTGAGCAGTCAGGGGTATTTGTCTTGGGAGGAGTACAAGTATTGCTAATTCATTGGGTGCAACATTGCAACAGAGTTGGAGTCTGGTATCTAGTGCAGAGCAGACTAGAAATTGTTTTCTGCACTGTTTTTTTTTTTCACCTCAAACAAGGCATATTGCTACTGCAATGTCAAGAGCTACTGTGATAGGGGGCAACTCGGGTGTGGTTAAGTAACAAGATGTTTGTTCACATTACATTAAATTTGTGTACATTGGTACAGATGAGGAAATGGAGCAGAAAGGGATTCCAAAGGTAAGTGGTTTGGGGAAAGAAGCTATCTTCTGGTATCTGGGACCTCTATAGAGGAGGAGGGGTGTGATTTTGCTGCTATTCAGATGAGCCATCATTATTTATGTTGGGAGAGCAACAAGTATAGTTGCTTCATCAGTCGCAACACTGTGGCAATATGACAGCTATTTTTTTGCATCTGTTCAAGAGGGAGTTGGTGCACCACTCCAGATGTGGCAACAATACTCTGTACACAATAACTGGTAGCTTTATAGGATACTAGCATGGATACCCGGCATTGCCTGAGTTGACATGAAGTTCCGTTCAACAACACCTAAGGATATTAATCATGTTCATCATGGGCAACTATTTCAAAAATAAAAGAACGGATAAAAACATGTAAATGTAATCGTCCAAAAGTATGTGATACCCTGTTTCCGCAGAAGGGATACAAAGAGAAGAAACTATTCTCTGGATATTGAGCACTTTTTGTTGTCCGTGTGAACCCCCCCCCCTAAAAAAAATAAATCAAAACAACTTTTGTTTCAATAAAAATAGCAGTGAGTGCCCGAACGATCGAAAAAAAAAAAAAAAAAAAAAATTAGCCAAACGCGTGCATAATGGGCAATTTAATAATTTTTTTTGTTTTGTGTAAAGGCACTTTTTCACTTTTTTCTATTTTGTAAATAAAGGAAATTTGCGATTTGCTTTTTTTATTTTTTAGGGGGTGGGGGCTTCTCAGTTTGCTTTTTTGAGGGGACGGGGCTTTTTTTGTTTCTAAAAGTGTGGCTGAAGTGTGAATTCGAAGTGGTCAAAGTTTCTGTATTGTGGTTTCAAGAATATTAAAAACAAACAAATTAAATTTTTTCAGTTTATTCTTAAGTGGTTTCTTTTTTTTTTTTTTTTTTTTTTAATGTTTAAAAGAAAAAAAACGGAAACATTTTTCTGTCTACACAGAATTATTTTTTCAAGCTAGAAACTTATTGAGATTACCAAATTATTTTAGGGGGAGATAACTATGTC
The DNA here is from genome assembly GCF_053919585.1 of Euprymna scolopes. Classification (NCBI taxonomy): domain Eukaryota; kingdom Metazoa; phylum Mollusca; class Cephalopoda; order Sepiida; family Sepiolidae; genus Euprymna; species Euprymna scolopes. The sequence goes on along the minus strand of NC_136494.1, from coordinate 135,787,535 downwards.
TTTAAAAAAGTCGATGTTGGAAATAATTCCAAATTAAATTAAATATATTATCAATTAAATTGTTATTTAAAGTCTATTAAATAACAATTTTAAATAGAAAACTTAAAACAATTCTCTCACTAGAAACATTAACTAACATACCGTTATTTAGTAAAATCGATTTTCCTTAATGCAATATGCAAATTAGGTGGCCTCTTAATTGTATATTTTGCAAGAATCATACTATATATAGAAATAAATGAAAGAGTAAGTAGCCGTCCTTTTATATATATTAATCAAATTCTGAACAAACAAACAGACAGGAATACAAATTTATATATATATATATATATAGATTAGGATCCTGCCCAGCATTACACGTTTGTAAAATACACTTAAATATGATATTCAAATTTTTTGCAGATTTAATATTTATTTTTATAGAATCAATATTCTATTGATTATTATATTGTACCTAATATATAGTTATGGTTTCAAAAATGAAAAAAAATATAACTAGTACCATCAGCTAGAATCGAGACCAAAACATTTAGTGCTCCAGCATTATTTGTTACCATCTGACCTAATGACAGATGGATATCAAAACTTTATAAATTAACATACTTATACATATAAATGTATGTTTGCACATGTGTATAGGAGCAGTTTAAGTAGAATTACGCCTGTGAAGTTTCAATTTTCCATTTTTATACCTTAGCAGCTATTTTTACCTGCTAAAAACCAAATCGAATTTGTATCACAGGTTCAAATTCAGTATATATGTATCAAGTTTCAAATCTGTAAACCACAAATTGACAATAGTTTGGTAGCGACTGTTTCGGGCACAGACAAGACCATTTTTATATATACAATACATCTCTATTGCATATATAATAATAATATATAATGAATAAGGCTGGATTACTAAATGTTTTGGTTTCGATGCTAGCTTATGGCACTCAAGTCATATTTTTCATTTTTTATGCATTTATTCCATTTCATGCTGCTTGAGAATGTTAAAGGTTGGCTTATTGGAACGTGTGCTGTCGGCCATGATAATCAATAAGCATGTAATTCCATGATAAAATACCTGGTCGCTGCACATAGTAAATAATACTTAAAAGTCGGTACAAACCCTGGGTATAAGGTTTGGTTACAGGCATAAAAAAAGAAAAACAATGGCTTCCACATTTACTGGTAAGTTTCATGAAGTAACGTAAAATCTCAATACTCATATGCAAATGAGATGGTGCTGGCTTGGATAAAAAGCCTGTTTTCAGAAATGGTAGGTAGTTTGTAGTTGGGAGTTTGGACGGAAGTGTGACGACCCTTAATGACACCAAAATTGTAGGATGAAAATACAGAATAGTTAACAATTTATCTTTTGAAAGTAAAAAAATAGTTAATGACTTATTTTTCAACCATATAACCTTTTACCATTTTATTATTTTAATTGCAATTATCATTACCAAATGAAAAAAAAAGGGTTGATATGCCATAAAAACATCTCAAAATTATGACTTTTACTCAAATAGCTGCACAAAATATTGTTAAGTGTTAGTGGTCTCTGCTCTCTCATTTTAAAAGATTCCTCATGTTTGTTTAACTTATGGATGTGTTTTTATTCTTTTTTCTGTTAGATTTCGTCGATTGCGTTGCATAAGCTGTTGTTATGCACTTTTTACCGACACGAGAAATAAAGAGAACGAAAATTTGCATAAAAAATGCGACCAGTTTACTAAATATCACAAAAGCAATTGCCAGACTGAAATCGCCAAGGATATTCGGTAAGTCTCTTTTTTTTTTTTTTTCTATTTCTTTTCAATTGAAAGCCGTATTTAATTTCAGAGGAGTTTATAATGGGTAGCTAATTTGTACAAGTCCTGGAGATGAAAAAGCATTTTTGGTTGGTAGCTGATCTGTTTAAGCCTTGGACTTTAAAATTTTGCAGGCAAAGACCAAAGGTCTTTCTTATGTGGACGTGAAAAATTATGTGCGGGAATTCTAAAAGATCTAATATTTTTATAGAGTGATTCCGGTTTCTGATTGGTTACTAGCAGAATGCGGCTCCATTTGATTGATCAGTTCCTATCACCCATGTCTATATACAATTTTCTTTAATCATACGCTCTAGTTATATCAAAAATATTGCAACAATTTGTTTCAGGTAATTTTAATGAATTCTTGTTATAATCTCTTGACAAAACTGTAACAAATTATTTTCTGGTAATAAATAAATGGCATACAAAGTGTTGCATGCATTCTCTGCCGACAAAGGTGCAGGTAGGAAGCTCAAATCGGTTCTCTTATGTAGAAAAAACTCTAAAAGAAAAGCAAACCAATCATTGATGATGTGGTTAGGGTGTGGAGGGGCATTGCAAATAAATGAACGGTAGTATAAATAATTCAGATAATCCGCATCATCAATCCTCCTCTCAAAAATTCCAAAACATGATACGAAACTTATTTTTACATTCGATATTAAAAAAAAAAATTTTTTTAAGTAAATAATTTCTTATCGTTTCAGGTGCAGTTCCAATGTTTACCATTCAGCTTTCATGGGGAAAACACTATGTAAATGGCTTATCAATGCGGGTTTGGCTGAAGACAGTGACGACTCGTCAGATTATGGACAAAAGTTACTTCAAGGGAAAATCATCAAGAATGTCCACTGTGACAGCAAGAATTTCAGTTTAGGATCTTTGTATATTTTCTCCTGATTCTATATTAACTTATATCTACAAGGTTTATTTTTTCCGTGTCTTTCTTGTGACATTAATAACGCACACACACACACACACACATATATATATATAAAATATTAAATACAAAATATTTTCATTTCATAATTAAATAACAGATTGGGGACAAAAATATTTTTACAAATATTTCTAAAAAATATTAGAAATTATTAAATTATCAAATGATTTTGTATTTGATATTTTATGCATTCTTAGCTCTAATATCATAAATATTGAGCTTTAATTTTGCATTTGAAATTCCTGTTCAAATCAATGATAACTGTGTAAAGTTTGCTTTTTATGTATCATATTTTTAATATATATAAACTTACATATAGTAGAAAGGGATGAAAACAGAGTGCTCAATTAATGAAATGGAAATTAGTTAACCATCATATAGTTGTTCACATATCCATGACTGAGTATATTAAGGAGTTTGTTTTAATAATTTTTAAATAAAAAATCAGGTTTTTAATATCAATATGAGCGAGAAAAGAAAATCAACTATATATATATGTATATATGTGTGTGTGTATCTATATACTTACATAATTGATTTTTTTTCTCACTGACATTGATATTAAAAGCCTATTTTTTTTATTTAAATAGTTATATATATGGGTCCATGTTCTAGAACGTTTTCATCCTAAATTCTATACAATTATGCACAATGAAACTGGATAAATAGAATTAAGTTAAATAAAATCAATATCTAATAAGAAACCATAAACCTGGTTTATCAAAGAAATGTGCAAATTAGTTAATCTTCATGAAGTTGTTTACATATCTTTGACTGAGTATATTATTCAGAAGTTTGTTTTAATAATATATAATAAATGTAACACATAATATGTATATAATATATATATATAGATACATGAGTCTGTCTGTCTGTATGTAAATATTTAACCAATAAACTCTTAAACCACTAGTCATATAACACTGAAAACACAAAGAAATAATAATCATAAACCAAAGATGGATGAAGAACATGTACAGAAATATATTGGTAAGTTGAAATCCTAAATGTTGATTTCAACTTGCTGAGATATTTTTACTTCTTTCTGCACCTGCCTAAATTCAATTCATTTCTTAAAGTCGTTTAATATTCTTGCCTTATTGATAGCTACATCGGTAAGGAATGCTGCTGGGGTGCTTCTGTATTGTGAGCAATGGATATTTTTCTTTGTATCTTATTTCTTGTAAATGGTTAATGTACATCAGGTTTTTTGGCTAATATATGGTGATAAGAATTTTGGAATAATATTCCAATGTGATGAAAAAGAAAAAAAATCCAAAATTATTTATATATTCATTAACATTTTGTCTTTATTTCAAGACTTCCTTGGGATGATTGATTTGGCAAAATAGAATATAAGTTCAATATTTGGAAATAGACAAACGCACCAAATATTTTCAAATGTTATACTTGTATACTATTTCTTTAAATCAATCATCCTGAGGAAGTCTTGAAATAAAGACAAAACTTTGATGAATATATGAATAATTTTTTTCTTTCCATATTCATTTTTCCATATATATATATATATATATATATATATATATATATATTTATATATATATATATATATATACACACACACGCACACACTTTTTATTTGTGTTACATAAGTATTTACATGTTGCTACGCATTCTTGAGCATGTTTCGGTCAGCCAGTTACAAGTAACTAGGGACCTCTCCGTGTAATACTGCTTATATTAAAGTAGGGTCCGTGACTCTACACGGACTATACTTTTGTATTAGCAGTATCACCTGAAGAGGAAGAGGTCTCTAGTTACTTGAATGTGTAGTGATATATAATTGTTTATGTAAAACAAATAATGTCCTACTTTGGTATTGAGCACTCTTGTATGAACTGTTAAAAATTAATTGCTTGCTTCACCTCTGGAAAATATGAATCTGAAATATATGTATATATATGTATATATACATATGCATGTGATACTTGTAAATAGTCTAATTTTTACTCAACTAAAAGCTGATAAACTCGAATAAGAATTTAAAAATAAAAACAGTTGTTTATCATTGCTTTTAAGTATTGAATAAAAAATGTCAAATAATGAAGGCTGTTGACATTGTGGCTGCTCCATTGTCATGATGAATTCACTCACATTCTTTTCATTTCATTTTACTTCAGTTAAAATTCTCAGAAATCATTTTTTTGGACTTAACACTTGATCTCTGTATAAGATGCATAGATAATTCCATTAAAATCCTCCTATATCTCTCAAACACTTAGTAAAGAAGTTAAGAACCTAATTTTCCTTTTCTCGATTGACTTTTTAAATATGTTACAGTATATATTTCTTGTGGTCTTTTGGTCTTACTGGATTTTAGAACAAGAATTCATCTTGTCTGATGGAGTATCCAGCTTTGTGTTATTACTTGAGATAATATCACTTGGAGAAGATGCACGATTCCTCGTAAGTTAGCCAGTGTGGCTTAACTATGCTGAGGAGGTCTTATATGGGCCAAGAATACGACGTAATTTTGAATATTTAGTCAGGATTTATTTGAGGGGGAAAGTATTTTCATGGCAGGTTATTCTGACAAACCCCTGTATAGAGAGAGACCTTAGACACTCGAGGATAGTGTCTAGTAGACATTCTCCCCCTCCCTTTAAAAAAGCAAAAACAATTGTATGATATGTACATACCTGTGAAAAAAAAAAAGATAGAAAATATTGTATGCCAAAAATCATGTTAATTGAACAGTTTTATACAGAAAATAATTTAAAAGTTAGTTTGAATGTTTACAATGTACTCCTCATGTTATGAATGGCATTCAAAAATCTCGATTTGCAATTATCTCCCTTGTTTTTTTTTTCAGACTGTTTTAAAGATAGCATGGTGGGAGCGTTGCTCGTACTTTAACCATAAAATTTTATTTTTTTTATAAAAATAAAACTATTCGATCAATTTGTAATTTTTAGTGTACAAAATTTTCTTTACGTTCATCATATGGAATTTTCTTTCCAGCATTCATGTTAATACCATGGGTAAAGGCATGAACTCAAAATTCCATTCAGGTTGGATAAAATAGTGATATGTATTCAACTAATCACGTTGAGTAGGTATTCAACAGCAAAAATTTAGGAGAGAAAGCCAAGGAGTAGAGTGTCTGAGCCAATCAGAAAAAACTGTTTTCTGAGCTGGGAATTTTATGAAGTTACATTTGTTTGCAGTTTTTATTTCAAGTCAACTTTCACAAGACTCTAAACTTATGGTCGGAAATTTCTGATGTATCAGAAAGTAGTTGGAGAGGAGATTGCCAAAGAGAACATTGTTTTTTGTTTATTTATTTTGTTGAAAACAAAAATAAAGAAAAGTAAATATTTCTCTTTATTCAATGAATGAAGCAAAAACATTTTTGAAATTGAAACTGCGAACAAAGGAAAGACTTTTCTGTAGGAAATGATATTTTGTTCAAAGTTTTTGTGCATTTCTTTTCTGTTGCTCTTGAAACATTTAATAATACAAAAAATTTTATTCCACAAAGGGAAAATGAATTATTTTATTTTATTCTTGATATGAAATGAAACAAGAAAATTGTTTAAAATTTCACTATTTTGTTTGTTTTTCTTGTTTTTTTCTTTCCAATCTGTTGACTATTTTTCTTCCAGTGTAATTTTTTAGGTTGTTTTTTTTTCAAATACAATGGCTACCATTTTTATTATTAGAAAATCTATTTAAAAAAATCACTGAAAACTGGGATAAAACATTAAATGCAACAATATATCCAAACTTTTATTTTTATGAGAAAATTCAAAGGCTGCTTTCAGCTGACAAAGCATTTTGGAAATTTCAGGATGATCTCAAATCCAAATTGTTTTAATGAAATCCAGAAAGTTTTTTTTTTTTTTTTTTAATTGAATCCATATTTTTAAGTGTCTGACTCCTCAAAAGATTACAACAGTTTTAAACAAACGTTACCAAGAGGTTAAATTTTACCAATAGGGATTTTGTTTTAAACATACAATGGAGTCAAATATTGACCTCAAAGAATATTGTCTTTTCATTTTCTTTTCTTCTCTTTTTTTTTTTTTTTTTTTTTTAACATAGACATCACCACTTATCAAGGCCAAGAGGCCACTCGAGGATAAGGGTTAAAGATTGTACCGTAGAAATTGGACAATATACTAATCGTTAATAATGGAAATTCGGTAAATTTGTTAACTTATATGGAACGGCTCATTAAAAACTTGTTTGTGTTAGACTTGAAGACAATCATATTGTAGTCAGCTGGAAAGCAGGAAAACGGAAGACAATTCCACAGGTGTGCAGTTCTAAGAAAGAAGCTTTATTCATGGAATCTACGTTTAGGTTTAGGCACAGATAAAAAATGGGGGAAATTATTAATAGTGTTTCTGCGAGACGGGTGTTTCTTGTGAAAGTTTGGCGAGGGGGACCATAGATTGGAGCTCAGTCGAGCACTTGCCATGAAAATAATAAGACAAACTCGCAACATCTCTTCTGTGAGAAAAAGGTTGCAGGGAAAATAAAAGGACATCCCCTACGAAGCTATGAAGTCTATTTTGAACTCTATCAAGGCAGAATAAGTCCTTTCTAGCAGCTCCTACCCAGATGCGGCAACAGTACTCCATCCTTAGACGTACCTGACTCTTATATAGATAAAGAATTGCATCAGCAGTGAGGTATTTACTGGATCGATAAAAGGATCCCACCATTTTTCAAGCGGCCTTGGCAACAGAGTTAATGTGTTCCATTTAAGATCAGGAGTAAAGGTCAAGCCCAGAAGCTTGTCAAAACATGAGGCCTCCCCTAGACGAGAGCCATTCATTTCAATTGATGCCAGATGGGGATCAGAGCGTTGATGATGTAAAGATAAAAGCTTGGTTTTAGATGCATTAAAAGTAACAAGCAACCTCTTTCCCCATTGTTCCACTTGCTCAAGATCAGAGTAGAGAGAATCAGAGAACTTGGTCGTTTACTGTCTTAGATGTGCTACCATATATAGTAGTATCATCAGCATAAATGTCTACAAATGATGTAAGGATGTGATTTGGGAGATCATTAATGTAGATCAGGAAGAGAGTTGGGCCCAGGATGGACCCCTGAGACTCCAGCATTAATATGTGACCTTCGGATTTCTGCCCATCAACCACTACTCTTATGAACCTATCAGAGAGAAATAATTGAATAATTGAGAAGACATTTCCAGCTATACCGTAGCTGGAGATCTTGTGAAGTAAACCATTATGCTATACTCTATCAAAGGTCTTTTATATGTCAAGAGCAATTGCTCTAGAAAGGTAGCCTCTGTCGAGAGATTCGCTAATCCTATGAGATATAACTGTAAGCACATCTGCTGTAGATCTAGAAGAACAGAAACCATATTGCGTGTCACTAAGAAGGTTATTTTTGCTGAGATGGTTGATTACTTCTCTATTTAACACCGATTCCAGCAACTTACTCATGACACACAGGAGACTTATTGGCCTGTACTGAGAGGGAGATGAGCGATCACCTGAATTCTTAAATACAGGGCATCTTGATGAGATTTTCCAGGTTGATGGGAAGCAATTCTTAAGACAACGTTTAAACAGTTTAGTGAGGATGGGCGCGAGTTCTAGTTGGAGTCTTTTGAGTACTATAATTGGAATACCGTCAGAGCCGGTTGCTTTACTGGAATCCAGGTTTTTGATTAGTTTGGCAACATCACGTACAGATATTTGTATATCACATAGCATGTTTTCTGATATAGGAGGAAATATTGGGAATTGGTGTCCTTGGTCGCAAAGGGTAGAATTAGCTGCAAAGTTCTTGGAAAAGAGTTTGGCTTTGTCTGATGCTGACAAGATTACCTCAGGTCCATTTATGAGAGTTGGGACAGAGCACACGCTTCTGTTCAGGATTCTGTTTACTATTTGCCAAAACTGGTGGGTACCAAGCCGCTGCTCACCTACTTTGTACTTGACAGACTGAGCATACAACTCTCTTGCGTTCTTTATTACTTTTTTACAGTAGTTGCTGGCAGTCCTGAAAGCGGCTTCAGTCTCAGTACATCTATTACGTTGGGAGCAATGGAAAAAGTGATTTCTGTGCGCAATGGCAGAAGCACATTCTGGAGAGCACCACGGCTGGCTGGTAGATTTTTGCTGGAATTTTTTTTTAGGGTATGAATCGGTCTATACCTACAATTAACCATTCCATCAGGTCTGATACTATAGAGGACACATCCTTTTTAAACATGGAATGCAGAGGTAGATCTGATATAAATGTGCAGAAGCTATCCCAGTCAGCCATAGAGTATCGATATACTGGACGATGGAGAGGTACATCTGAGGACTTATTACATTTCATTTTTATCTTAATTGATACAACAGAGTGATCAGAAAACCCAAGTGGAGATAGAACGGAAACTGAACATAGTTCAGGGCAAGTTATGAGAAAAAGGTCTAGGAGACTTGCATACTGGCCGTTAGTATCGGGCACATGGGTGGGTTCGTGAACAATCTGAGTGAGGTCATAAGCAATGGAGAAATCATGACAGAACCTCTCCTCATCATCGGTCTTGTTAGAGTTAGTTAACCATTCCACATTGTGAACATTGAAGTCTCTACAGACATGAATATTAGTTGAAGGATAAGCAGATACGACGTGGTTAATTTTCTCAGATATACTTTTAAAGATAGTAACTCCGCCGTTGTGGGGGCAATAGAGAGCAAACATAAGCGCAGTAGTTTGAGCAAGTGCAACCCGGAAGCATGTATAGGGTAAGTTAGGATCTTCTCTGGAGATGTCTCTACCACATGGAAGCCATCTTTTATATAGGCACATATTCCATGCCCATGGCGATCTTGGGGGTCAGATTTGGAAGTTAAATTAGAGTATCTTTTAATTACGAACTCATCTAGGGAAATAGTCTGTCCAATGCCAGTTTCGCTTAGAAATAAAATGTCTGGTTTAATCTCCTGTAATTGGGTTTCAATCTCTGGAAGGTTAGAATGTAGACCCCTGATGTTCAAGAAGGAGACATGGTAGTGGGGGTATACATTAGAAGTTGGAGATCCGGGTTTAATTGTGTAATTTTTATTGAAACTTTTTATGATGGACTTTTGGGATTTGTGGACTAGGTTGACAGATTTGCCTGGAGCAGGGCAAAGAGGGAAAGTAAGAGAGAAATAGAAATAGAATTTGTAGATCATGGAAAGGTAAAGCCGTAACAATTACCCACTAATATGGCATCGAGAGGCCCCACCAGAAGCTACTTCATGGTCCAGAATCCATTCACCAAATGGTAATACACCAGCCCCAGTACTTTGCACCTGCTAATAGGATAGGTTCGGGTTCCTGACTATCAGGTGGATAATGTCAGCCCAGATAAAACGTTTACCTCCAGCACCCTTACTAGTGACATGGCTACAAGGATAGACATAGAAACGGAAAATTTCCAACATCTCAGACTACTGTTCACAAAGTACTACCGACCTGGAAAGCAATTTTTAATGTATACCCCCACTACCATGTCTCCTTCTTGAACATCAGGGGTCTACATTCTCACCTTCCAGAGATTGAAACCCAATTACAGGAGATTAAACCAGACATTTTATTTCTAAGCGAAACTGGCATTGGACAGACTATTTCCCTAAATTATTAAAATCTTGCATATAAAAATTATGCGAAATCTGTAATTGAAAAAAAAAAAGTAGAAATATTTTTGCTATTATAATTTTTTTTGTGTGAAAATATTAAATAAACAATGCTTATTTCAATGGTAATATCGGTAGTTCGAGAAATTTCATTTTTCTTTGAGTTATATCGAATTTATTGATACAGACTTTAGGGGCTTTTTTCGTAATGTTCCTGTAAATTTTTTTTTTTTTGTTACAAATTACGATGCTTTATTTATATAAAAAAGCAAAAATAAATTCTTGCATTTTTTATTTAATACTGAAAACCATAACTTTAATAAAGGTATTTTTTATTTAAACAAAATAATACATTTTTACTCAGATGTAAATAAAAATAATTAGTTCATTATATTCCGCGATCACTATTTGATAAATACTGAAAATTTCATTATAATTGGTTAATTTCCTGATTTTTGGTGAATTCTCTGGCAGCTGTTCACACAAAATACTGCCAACCTAGAATACAGCTTTTTCTTCTCCCTTTGTCAGAAAAACACTTATTAAAATATGAAGACTGAGTGACAAATAAAGAGAAGCAAGAGTAACTGGCGCTGCCGATAATGCATCCACAATGCATTTTCTACTCTCCATTAAAAAGAAAAAAAAGTATTATACTAAGAGTCCATTTGGCGTGTTTAAGGGAAGGTATGGTGAAAGATTCCCCTCTCACAAACTGAAAATAAATACAATTGACTAATCTGTTTAGGCTATCAACTTGGAACATATAAACAACATTTATGGACAAGAAAAATCTATTATAAACATTAAAACAATATATATTGCAAATAAACTTGCCAGATAGAATTGACACATTTTTGTACAAGAAAAGCAATTACACAATTAATAAAACAATGAAATAAAGATAAAGATTAAAAACTGAAAAAAATATAATATTAGCACTTGTATCTAGAAAAGAAAAATATTACAAATTCATAACTTAACTGCTAAATACGTCCTTCGTGACTGCAAATGAGAATTGATTTTGCTTGAAATAAAAATGCAGCGTTTCCTTTTTGAAAAGAAAACAAAATCCATGCAGATCAGCATGGCAAAACTTTTGAATGGTTTAAGTCTGTTGTTAGTCTTTTTCTAGTTCTTAATAGAAAGAAGTATTTAGAGAACCCGCGTGATAGTTGCGAACATTAATAGTTAAAATGATGCTATGAAACTAAAAAGATATATTAAGGTCAATGTTCCATGCTAGGAACTACATCACTACTATCACCCCCCCCCCACACACACTAAAATAGTGTTGTGGTTTCAAAATCACTGCCTCCATTTTTCTTTCTTTCTTCACCCTCGCTGTTTCTCTATGCCTACCCTTCCCTTCAACAAAGGACACAATAGGCTAACGCAAGCTAAACGTATGAACATATCCGGGTTCAGCGAATACATCAACCTTCCCTTTCTTTCCGTCCTCAGCTTCTCTATGCACGTTGGAATCCAAAAACATCAATAATTCAAACAATTGACTTTTTAATTTTAGACGAAATTAATTTAAACGGAATCAACAAACTCCCAAGCTACTTTTGATTGCATAAATTTCGTTCTAGAATTAATTAGAGTCGTTTGTTTGTCTTGTGGGGAGCGACAGCACTAATATCACTCCTCCCAAATGAATGTAGCTCGTTTCAGCCCAGTTAGGCAGCTCAGTCGGCAGACCGGACTGGGGAGTAGGAGAAGGCTCCTGAAGTGCGACGACTGACGCTACGTAATGTTGACCGAATCCACCAGTCAGAGGATTCCCAGCAGCAGCAGTTCAAACAGCCCTTATCAGGGCTAAACAACCAGCCCTTATCAGGGCTTATAAGTTTTTCTACTAATGCGATTCACTACTGCTTGCTTCCTGAGACTCACCAGCAGCGAACTTCACCTCTAGCTCACGCCAGCAACTTCCCGCTCACTCCTGCAGCCTTCCAGTTAACTCCAGCAGTTTCCTGCTCAGCACTGCAGCCTTTCCAGCCCTTGGTGCCTCCAGCTCACTCCTGCACCTCGCTCCTCCGGCCTGCAACCTCACATGCACCTTGCTCCTCTGGTCTTCAACCTGACCTGCACCTGGCTTCTTACCGATCGTCCATTCCTTAACACTGACCCTATGTTCTCAGTGTCGTCCAATCCTTAACACTGACCCCTGTGTTCTCAGTGTCCACTGTCCATTCCTGATCGCCCTGATGGCCAGCCGATCGTCCAGACCCAGCGAGCAACCTTAAACCACGCTACATCTAGAGTCCTGTTCCAGACCTCCAGATCTTAGCCTCCGGTGATGTTCTACCTTTCGGACAACCAGCATCCAAATCATACGATTTTTCACTTCCTTCGCAAATAAAAGGCGAACCCTTGTCTTTAACCAAACAACCTATGTCTGTCATTCTTCTTTGCCTTTTTGCTGTTTACTTTTTGCCCGTGTCTACTTTATTAGTCGTTGAGTCGATTGTTCCCGGACGACCGGCCCCGCAACAATAGGCCTTCAGTCTCAATCAAATGAATCTCCAATTTCATCATTTGAAATAATATATTCCACTATGACAATCCATTAAAAATAAATTATAATTTTGAATTTGTGCAATCTACCCCCTCCCTCTCTTTCATATATCTAAATTGTATATACAGTGGGTAGCAAAAATATTTGGTACATTTTTTTTTGTATTTCTCAAGAAAAATTAATTTAAATGAAATTTACACTCAATCTTTGAACAGATATTATCTTTTTAAAAATGAAACGGAAATGAAGATATGCTTAGTTGACAAATATTTTTAACAAAAAATCAAATTTCTCACATGCAAAAGTATTTAACACCGTCAAATTTCATTCTTAAGCTGTCATTTAATCTTACTACAATATTTCACCTAATCAGAAGGTGTCCCAGGGTTCTGTCCCCTTACAGGTCAGTTGATAACAGCTGTCAGACACTGCACAAGTTGCCTCTTTCATTACTGTTTTAAAATGGTTAAAACAAAAGAATTGACTAATGATATGCACCAGGAAATCATAGCAAGACATAAAGATGGAAAGAGTTACAGGAAAATAGCTTCAGAATTAAATTTGGTGAGTACAGTTGGGGCTGTTTTGAGAAATTGGACTTGATCATTTCTTTTTTTTTTATGGTGCAGAACTCAAATTGGACTTGATCATTTCTTTTTTTTTTTATGGTGCAGAACTCAAATTGGACTTGATCATTTCTTTTTTTTTATGGTGCAGAACTCAAATTGGACTTGATCATTTCTTTTTTTTATGGTGCAGAACTCAAATTGGACTTGATCATTTCTTTTTTTTTATGGTGCAGAACTCAAATTGGACTTGATCATTTCTTTTTTTTATGGTGCAGAACTCAAATTGGACTTGATCATTTCTTTTTTTTTATGGTGCAGAACTCAAATTGGACTTGATCATTTCTTTTTTTTATGGTGCAGAACTCAAATTGGACTTGATCATTTCTTTTTTTTATGGTGCAGAACTCAAATTGGACTTGATCATTTCTTTTTTTTTATGGTGCAGAACTCAAATTGGACTTGATCATTTCTTTTTTTTTATGGTGCAGAACTCAAATTGGACTTGATCATTTCTTTTTTTTATGGTGCAGAACTCAAATTGGACTTGATCATTTCTTTTTTTTATGGTGCAGAACTTAAATTTACATATGTTAAGGCCTAAAACTGCAACGTTTGTTCATTTTCACCAGGAATTGACATCCCCTGGGAACTTTTGGGGCTAAGTGAAGGTGGGTGGGTGGGGGGGTAATGCTGAACTGTCATTTTGTTTTTATGCCTCGTTCACTGTGCACTCACGGGGGACCATGCATGCTTCACTTGTTTTTTTTTTTTTTGTTTTCTACGATTTTAAAATTGCATCAAAAAAAAGAAACACAATCTGATTTACTTCTGTTTTTTTCTTTTTTTTTCATTTTTTTTACTCACGTTCACCTCTAACAAGGTATATTGCCACTTAGACATTTGGGACCATGCTTAGGAAAGATTAACAAGATGTTGGTTTACCTTACATTTAAACCACTGCATACCAGTACAGTCAGGGAATCAGGTAGCAAGAGTTGAATTCCAAAGTCTAATTGTTCGATAGAAGAAGCTACTAGAATAGAAAGATGTCTGGTATTTAGGGACCTCAACAATGAAGGGGTGTGATTTTGTTACTAAGCAGGTTTGTCGGCGATATGTACGTCAAGGGGGCACAAGTGTAATGGGTTCATCAGAGCACATTCCATAAAAATACTTGTAAAACAGGCACAGAGATGCAATATTGCGATGATGGAACAGGGGTTGGAGCTTAGTTGACAAAGTGAGATCTATTAGATTGAAAACTCTTTTTTAGACCCTATCCAAGAGGGAGAGACTAATGGTAGAGGCACTAACCCAAATGTGGCTACAATACTCCATGCATGGACGAATGTGGTTTTGTAGAGGTAAAGGATACTCTCAGGTGTGAGTAGTCTTTTAGTACAATAGAGGGAACCCACCTTCTTTGCAGCAGCCTTTGCAATGTCCTCAATGTATTTGTTCCAGTTCATATTGCTTGTGAATGTTAAGCCGAGAAGTTTGAAGGAAGAATTCTCAGGTAAGGTGTTATTTGTCATGGATATCGGTGGTTGGAGAGGCTTCTTGTAATTTTTAAAGGAGAACAGCTTAGTCCTACTAGCATCAAATGTTATCATCCATTTATGTCCCCATTCAACTACGGTCAGGAGGTCATTTTCTAAACTTTATTCATTATTCATTTAAAAAACAATTCATTCAAAATGACTACATAGGTTGGGTGCTGTTGCTATATAAACTACATAAACATAATGTGGTTTCATCAATTTTCAAGAGTAAAATTCATTTATTTTGATTATCAACAACCTGAAATTAATTTATTTTTAGAAACTATTAGCGGTGGAGGAGGGGTGCCCGACCTTTCCCGGTCGTAAAATATGCTTAAATATGATATTTTAATTTGTCCAGATTTCGTATATATATTATTATAGTCGTGATTTCAAAAGTAAAAAAAAAAGCATTTGGGTGCCATCAGCTAGAATCAAAACCAAAACTGCAGCATTCAAAGCTGGTGACGTTACCACTGTACCAACGTGACACTCATATGAACTGATTAAAAATAAACTAAGATGAATGTATAAAATCTATAATGATTTTTCAATTTAGACCCATTTTAACCTCTTTAAAACTATTTTAACCGGCTAAAGACCCATAAAAGAATTGTCCATAAAAAATCCAATCATTTGAGGCCCCTAGCGCTGCTCTGTGACTTTTAGTTTCGGAGGAGATAGAGTTTGAAAATATGAAGGCAGACAGACCGACATATAGCCTTTTATATATTAGATTAAAATAAAAATATTCAAAGTTAAGCGATGATAATTATAATTTTTTAAAGTTTCAATATCAGCCTTTTAAAAAGTATTGTTGTCTACAATGTGTTTTAACTTTTTAAACAGAATACAGTCAAATACTGCAATTTTTAGGTACGGACAAAATGAATGCCGATGCTCAAAATGTATAAACATTTTGACTCCTCTCTTTACTTAAAAATTCACCAAAAATCAGGAAATTAACCAATTTTAATGAAATTTTCAGTATTTATCAAATAATGATCGCGGAATATAGTGAACTAATTATTTTTATTTAAATCTGAGTAAAAATGTATTATTTTGTTTAAATAAAAAATACCTTTATTAAAGTTATGGTTTTCAGTATTAAATAAAAAATGCAAGAATTTATTTTTGCTTTTTTATATAAATAAAGCATCGTAATTTGTAACAAAAAAAAAAAAATTTACAGGAACATTACGAAAAAAGCCCCTAAAGTCCGTATTAATGAATTTGATATAACTCAAAGAAAAATGAATTTCTCGAACTACCGATATTGCCATTGAAATAAGCATTGTTTATTTAATATTTTCACACAAAAAAAAATATAATAGCAAAAATATTTCTACTTTTTTTTTTTAAATTATAGATTTTGCATAATTTTTATATGCAAGATTTTAATAATTTCCTTGCTTGCAAGAATGTGAAACTTTCGGCGTAACATAATTTTTATATGATCTCGAACAATAATTAAAAAAAATAGTAATTTAAAAACAGGAACATAAAAAATAATTAAATTAAAAAATGGTAAAAATTGATACAAACGTTCAGAATAGGAATGTATGGATGCACGTTTGGGGAAAAAAAGAAGAAATCTGACACCCCTACCTCCTTTTACTATCATGACTTCATTTTGAAACAGCGTTTCGATTGGCTGAAATTTTGAGCCTCCTTATAATCGTGTTTACAAAATTTTAGTTTGTTGCGTTTTTGGCGAATGGTAAATTACTTGCTTTTTGAGGGCTAATTATGTTATTTTTTCACAAAGAAGGTATTTTTTTTTGTTTTTTAAATTTAATTCAATATCTTAGGACTTTACTTTACTAATTATTTTTGAAATAGACACAGAAAACTAATATTTATCTTTTAAAGAATTTTCATAATGAATTTATTTAACTTCAAAATTTGGCTGAATTGGTTAGCTCACCGTCAAAACATTTTCATAACTTTTTTTTTTTCATGTGTACAAATATTTTTTCCTTTTGGAAATTAACTTTAGTTTCTAATCTTTCAAATACAATCAAAAAGTAGTCGGAAACCTACAAAAAAATTATGATAAATTGGCTTTCAAAACTAGGTCCCCCTATTTTTGCCCGTACCTAGCAATTATATATTTAGAGATCTATGTAAATAAAACAGTAGATGTATGTGTGCTTATTTTACGATAAACTCTTAAACTACTGGTTATATAACGCTGAAATTAACAGGAAATAGTAATCGTATACCAAAGATGGTTTATAACAAATAAAATCTTTGTTTGGATGGATGAATACTGCGTACAGAAATGTCAGTATCATCATCATCATCATCATCATCAGGACAGGCTCCTTGCCCGGACCAATGTGACTCTTCCTCTCCAGAGTTTCCATCAGCTGCCTCAGATCTTCAGGTTCACAATTGGCGTTTGTGTGCTATTTGCTGGAAGTACATGGATCTAGGTCGTCCTTTGCTTGCGCGTCCGTATCATAGAGTCCATAGCAATACATCACTAATTCATGCTTGCTTCTCAGACAGACTGGCAAATCGTAGGCCTCTCTTCCTGATGGTATTAGATATGGCAGGTAGGTTGCCATAAAGTTGCTGCTTCGTGGGATGATTTTGCCAAGATATATTTAATACTGTTCATAGCATACAGGTGTATGTGTTTTCTTTTCAATCTTTTAGTAAGTGTCCAAGCTATAACAACATATACAAAGACAGACTCTACCACTGCCCTGAAGAACTGCCATTTCAGTTTGTCAGTAAGCCTTGAAGTCCATACTGAACGTTGTCCATCCAATGCGGCCCATGATTTTGAGATGCGAATTTCGATATCTCTCTCTGTGGAAACTATGTTGCTGCCTAGATACATAAACTCAGCAACTTTTTTCAGTGTTGTTCAAACCAGAGCCCTGATCTCTCCTGTCACATTGAAAGTCATAAACTTTGTCTTATCCGCATTAATGTGGAGACCAATGTTATTTGCGCACTTTTCTAGCTGACGTAACAGTGTTTGCGCATCAGCAGCATTGTTCACGAACAAAGCAATATCGTCTGCGTAATCTGCATCAGTTATGTGTGCTGATTGATGCCGTCTGTTTCTGGATTCATTTAGGATGAAGACTAGCGTGTTGTGTATATCAACAGAGGTGCGAAGTCCAGTCAAGACAGAGCATGAAAAGAAAAGGGGCAAGAGTATCTCCTTGTACAACCCCAATGTGGATGTCAAAAAATTCAGTGTCCCCATCTGGCAACTGACCATTGCTCGAATGTGCTCGTATATATAGCATCATAATAGCATTAATGATTTTATTTGGAATGCCATATGCTGGCCATTTTTCCTCTATGTACAGAGTCGAATGTTTTGGAGAAATCTACAAAGAGTATGACTGCCTCAATGTTTTTGGCGTTGACTCCTTCGATTAGTCCCTTACAGTAAGAAATTGATTAGTAGTAGAGCGATTCTTTCTAAATCCATTCTGGTTCTTCCTGAGCACTTCTTGGATCTTTGGTTGGATACGGTTGAGAAGCATGGCATTGTAGATTTTTGCTACAATTGGGGTGAGTGTTATTCCTCTGTAATTACTTGGTATGCTTAGATCACCCTTCTTGGGGAAGGGAAGTATACATCCTTCTCTCTATATATGAATAACTTTTTGAAATGTCAGTAAGTTGAAATGAAAAATTTTCATTTCCACTTGCTGACATTTTTATTAATTTTATGCTTTTGCAAATTCAATCTTAGTCATGGCTAGGATTCGTTTAATTTAAAATGTCTCTTTTCTATCTGTCGGATTAGCTCAAATAGTAAGGAATACGGCTGGGGTACTAAATGTTTTGGTTTCGATTCTAGCTGATGGCATCCAAGTCATTAAAAAAAAACTTTTGAAGTCAGTACTATATAATCTATGTAATATTTAATAGAAAATCGGTTCTGTTTTAGTAAATATGAAATCTACCTGAATTAAAATATATTTAAGTGTATTTTACGACGAGCAAGATTGGGTGCTTCCTGCTAGTGATTAAATAAACAAATTTAAAACAAACGATAAATAATTACAAAAATAAAATGAAAACAAAAAATAAATTTTAAAGTTTATCTTGAAATGTTTTTCCTGCTATATTTTATTGACTAGTTTTTTTTTTTCTGAATTACTAAGCAGCGACAGGATAAATGAATTTTCTGTCTGATTTTTGTGGATTTCTTATATTTTTATTTTGAAAATATTAATTTGTTTTCTGTTTTTCTTTTATTAAATTGTAATATTTAATTCCTTTGTCAATATTCTAAATTTGATACATCACTATTTTATTAAATTTGAAATATATTTAAATTCCATTATTAATAAACTTTTACTAATTTCTTTCTTACAAAAAAATCATACATTCCGTTAACTCTTCCAATAACCCTTAGTTTGAGTGGCAAAAATTTTAATAAAGAATTTGATTTCATTATTTGGTTATTACTATTTGCCAAATAAAAATTAAAACAAAAAATTAAATCCTCAAAAATGAAACAATTTAAAAATCGTGGATTAATTTCCGTGTCGTCTCTTGGCAAATGAGACAAAACTTGTGGATAAAATTTGGGAGCTGTTTGGAGAGCTAACCATTTTAATATAACCGTTTAAAATTTTAAAAATTGGTAAATAAGTTACTTTAAAATAGAAACAGTGTAAAATTAAAAATACAATAAATGAAATTCAAACAGATGAATTAAAAAAGAAGCAGAAAGAAAACATCAAATTTATAAAAACATTGTTGGATAATTTTGTTGAATGCTTTAATTTTTTCTTAGTAATTTTATCGTTTTTCTTATGACGAGCATTATTTAACAGAGAATTTGAAGTACTCCAGATATTATTTCTATTATAATCCAATATTATAATCCAGATCACGAGAATCAATAGGAAAAAACATAAGAGAACTTTATGTATTATTTTTTTATTGGAATCCTTTGAGATATGTATTTATTTATTTATTTGTGGACTGTTATCCTCATCTCCATAGTTGTTGTTTCACCATGTTTTGGCCAACTCATCCTCTGGCCTTCTTCAGGCAAGTAACCACAACAGGATAGAAATGCTGAGTCTCGTAACTATATGTAGCAGTCAAAAATTACTACAATAACAGGCAGGGGCGAAATCTCGCAGCCCGAGATTTAAATCTACCATCTTCCTGGCTTGTCCAGTCACAAGCCAGCTCACAGCCACGTGACAGAATGTATAAAACGTGAAACCGGCAACAAGTTCTCTCTCTTTCTCCCTGCTGACTGGCAGTAGACACTGTCTGGGCCCTTTGGCCGTAGACTAACTTGAGTACCACAAGCCAACATGGCTATCTTCCCACACGGCTTTCTTTCTCATGCTGCGGTACTCTTTAATCCTTTGTCCAAATGCAGTACACGCACAATTTCTTTATCATGCTACAGGACTGTTCACATCGATACATGGACTAGACGAACACTCCTACTACTCACTGCAACATGTAAACACATGGTATAGTTTTCTCTTTCTTTCTCAGTTAACCAGCCTATCTAATCTATGTCTTAGGACTGTCTAATCCTTTGTCCCGTTTCTATTGACTACAACACGTGTACACTGAACTATTCTCTCCTTCAACAAGACGATATAATATTCAATCTATCCTTACACACAAGAACACTTTAAGCTACTAACCTGTTTCTTTCATATACACGCAAATAAAGTTGTTTTTTAAATGTCAAAAACGAGACTTCCTTTCTTTTTTTTTTACCATATTTAAATAACTGTATCCCCAGTAATTACTGCCTTCCATAGTTGTTGTTGTCTCACCACGTTTTGGCCAAGTAAACCTCTGGCCTGCTTTGGGTAAAATTGAAACCACTATCTTCAGACACTATCTTCACCTGGAACTGTAGAGACTCAACACCTCTATCCACTGCGGTAGAGGTTTAGTTAGTCAAAAAGTGGTGAGACAACAACTATGGAAGGCAGTAATTACTGGGGATAATTCCAAGACTCAGGATTCCTATCCTGTCACAGTTAATCACCTGAAGAAGGCCAGAGGATGAGTTGGATGAAATGTGGTGAAACAACAACTATGAAGATGAGGATAACAGTCCTCAAATAAATAAATAAATATTAGAAAACTTTTATAAATCTCATGAAGATAGTTCATACCAGGACTTTTGGTCAGTACTAACCACTGTGACATCAACATAAGAAAACGGGACTCAAGGGAATGGCCTTCTCTTTACAAAGACCAGGGTTGTGGTCGGTATACCTAATAGTAGATCGCATTAAAGATGAGATATACATCTCAAAGTGCTGTAGACCAGATAAGAGTGTTAAAGCTTCATTTTTATTTATTATGGTGTAATTCCTTTCTTTATTGAACTTCAATGAGTAATAGCTGACCTGGTGCAGATCACCCTTCTCATCCACTTGTGTTAATACTGCACCAATTCCTTGCTCACTTACATTAATTGCAAAGGAAAATAGTTGGTTCAAATCTGGAGTCTATAACACCGGATCCAAAATTAATTAATCTCGAAAAAGTTTTGGCAATTTGAGGACCATGAGCACTATAATTTATTTCCCAGGAAACAATGGCAGAATTTTCAATAATATTCTGCTATAAAATCAAAAATACAGACAATTTTTCCAGAAATTTTTGTTCAATTTTATGCAACGGGATATTGCACAATATCTTGAATTTCATTAACTGACGATACCTGACCATATCCCACCGCGTTTGTTAAGTATTTTACTAAGGTCTGGCCAAACTCATATTGCACTAAATCGTGAAGTTGTTAATTTTAATTCTGTTAAACAGTCTCCACAAAGAGGATGTGGTTTTTCCAGTTTTTGTTAAATATTGCAAGGTCGGCAAAAGACATCAATGCTGGGTAAGTATTAGTTCATTAGCAACATGAATGTAAATTTTTCATCCTGAACTCCATGACTCTATATTGATAGTTACCCCTGGGGAGGGAGTTACAAAACAGATATTTTCTATGCTCTGTTGATTAGTGGCACACAAAAGCCTTTTAGAAGGCCGGGTTTAGTGACGTATTTGACCCTCCCGATTTGATCCATACAGTTTTCCACTCTAAGGATCATGCATAATAATTTGTGCAAAATCTTACAGGCCCATACAGTTTGAATACTAACACACATGGCAAAGTCCAATTTCTGTAACTTTGTTCCGTAATCCCGTTCGCAATCATATACCTTATTTCTTCCCACCAAATTAGGACCTTTTTCAGGTTCACTCGAATGTTGCTTACTGAGTTCAGCACTTCTCATAACTACATCATGACGGATGAGGGTGGTTTCATTTGGAACATCAGGACATAAGCATTCTAACTTTTACTTAGAGGGTAAGTGTTCTAGCTTGCAATGGAGATCACAGAATTTTTAGGTTTCCGCGAATGAAAATTCTAATCAATAAAATCCCTGACTTCGTCCACTATCTCCTCACGATATGAAATGTCAACAGGCAAAGTGGGTTAATCCTTCCTTCATTCAAAGTAGGGTTTAATCAGACCAGCGTGACATAACTGAATGCCCTCTCTGTGATCTGTGGCTTTTTATCACACAATTCATACATAATCTTGATGGATTTTTCACTGCTATGGTAACATCAGTTAAAGAACTGTTCCCATAAGAAAATCTCTTAGACACAATTTTCAATATACAAAACATGTTTTTCTAATTTTCGCCATTTTTTATGAGATCCAAAAGTTTAACACCTGGAATATTTTGATAATTCATTCATGGATTGAACGAATTAAAATATCCGCAACCGAAAATAATGAAAAAATTGTTATATGCAATTTTTTTATAAAACCTGTTTCATTAACAAATTTTATTTTCATAGTTTGAAGGTAGAAAAAAGAAATGAAAACATAAAATATAGCAAAATAAAATCAAACGCAGGTTAGAATGATTTGAGGAATTTTATTAACTAATTTTCCCATTCGAATGTTCGGAAAATACTGGAGTTTCGATTTTTATTTGTATTTTGTTTATGAGAATGTTGTCTTATGATACTGAATTCTTGTTCGGAAATTATTTTTTGTAACAACTTTTTATTCCAGCAGCTTCTTTCCAAAAACTGTTAACTGTTTTCCTCCTATATATAGCCTTGATATGACATAATCACGTTGACACCGGTTCTCATTAGATCAGCAAAGTTAAGCAATGTTGAGTCTGGTCAGTACCAGGTGGGAGACTATTCATGAATACCAAGTGCTGATATCGACGTCTCACTGCAAGAAGTGCAATAAGTTAGTATTGTCATCTCCCTTGATGGAAATATACATGCAAATGGGGACCGCTTGTGAATTTCATATTCCCATGAAACTTCCTCCTTTGGAGAAAGCTAGTTCAACCAAGTGTTGGTTCAGTATGGTACCTATAACCTTAGTCTTTTCAAAGCTAAGGCCAACAGGTATCTGTGATAATCATCTTTAGTTCTTGTTAGCTCCTTACATCAAGTGGCTTCATGCCTTGTCTGGAACGATTTCCATGAAAAAAGTATGTTTTTATCCACTTCCCTTCCACTCCATAGTAAATACAACTAATCTGGGATGAATGTCAGACAGGAACAAACAATAATTTCAAAATGTAACAAAATTTAGCATCTTCATTTCGTTTTTTTTTACTTAGAAGTCATCACTTATCAAGGCCTGAAGGCTACTCGAGGATAAGGGTTACTGAATGTAAGATGGTAGTTTAGTAATCGTTAATGATGTGAATTGGGTAGAATTTGATTATTTATGGGGACAGTTCAACAAGAACTTTTTTACAGTTTGATTTGAAGGCTACTATGTTGTATTTAATTGGGAAGCAAGTCAGTGGAACAGGTGTTCTACAGACAGGCAGTTCTGGGAAAGAAGCTTTATTCATAGAATCTGCATTTAGATTCTAGCACAGATAGAGAATGGGGGAAATCATATATAGTGGTTATAGATAGTCAAGTGTTATTTTGTGAAAGTTCGGCAAGAGGAGGGACATAGATTGGAGTTCAGTCGAGCACTTGTAATAAAATAGACAGGCTTGCAACGTGTTTTCTGTAGGAAAGAAGTTGCAGGGAACAGAAAAGGGCATCACCTATTAGGTTTTGAAGCCAGTTTTGAACTCTATCAAGTCTGGATAAGGTGCACTAAGCAACTCCTGCCCAAATGTGTCAACAGTAGTCCATTTTAGGGCGTACCTGGCTTTTATACAGATAGAGGATTGCATCAGCAGTGAGATACCTCCTGGAACAGTAGAGTGATCCAACTATTTTTCCAGCGATCGTGGCAATATATTTGATGTATGTGTTCCATTTCAGTGAAGGTCAGTCCCAGAAGCTTGTTAAGACATAGAGCTTCCCCAAGAAATGGAGCTTCCCTAAGAAATGGAGCTTCCCCAAGAAATGGAGCTTCCCCAAAAAATGGAGCTTCTCCAAGAAATGGAGCTTCCCCAAGAAATGGAGCTTCCCCAAGAAATGGAGCTTCTCCAAGAAATGGAGCTTCCCTAAGAAATGGAGCTTCCCCAAGAAATGGAGCTTCCCTAAGAAATGGAGCTTCTCCAAGAAATGGAGCTTCCCCAAGAAATGGAGCTTCTCCAAGAAATGGAGCTTCCCCAAGAAATGGAGCTTCTCCAAGATGAGAGCCATTCATTTTAATTGGGGCCTAAGGGGAGTCAGAGCAATTATGATGAAAAGAGAGAAGCTTGGTTTTTGATGCATTAAAATTAACCAGCCACCCTTTTCTCCATTGCACGACGTTCTCAAGATCAGAAGAGAAAGAATCAGAAAGATATTGGTCATTGCTGGCTTTAAAATGTTGCCATAGATCGTGACATCATTTGCATAAATGTCTACAAATGACCTAAGAATGATTTGGGACTTCATTGATGAAAATTAGAAAGAGAGTTGGGTCTTGAACGGAACCTTGAGGGAATTAATACAGATTCTAAATTGTTAAATTCGAAATGAATCTATTTAGCTAAGAAATTACAATGTCGATTTATATGAAGCTACAAGCGAAATATGACAGTTCCGAATAAAATAACAGGAAAACTTATGGATGTACTTATTTATCAGGGAAAATATTAGTGCATATGAACAATAGCAGAATACAAGCGAATAAAAGTTTAACAAAAAATAAAGTAGGATTAGTATTAAGAATCAACAAACTCCGAACGACATTCACGTCAAGCCAGTGCCTCGTGGTTTAATTTAAGAATCAAGGTTTATTGTTTATTTCCGGTTGTCATGGTATAAGATTTCATTGTATGGAAGATTGGAAGACCAACGCGTACATAATTTTTTTTATTATCATTAATTTTTAATGTACACGAAATGCTTCCCGATGTTCATCCTATAAATGAAATCTCATCCCATGATAGCTGGAAGTAAAAAATCAACTTTAATTCTTAAATTAAACCCACCTCGTAGATTTCCTATCCCCCTTTTTTTAAAATGTCAACACGGTTTTGTTGTTCGGAGTTCGTTGACTTCGAACAGTAAATTAATGTTAGAATTTTTTTGTACCAATAATAGTGCACCCCCCGCCCCGTTTACATTTATTTATATTCTGGTTCTTGTATTTGATTTTTTGTATTTTGTATCTTTTATGATTCTTAGTTTTGTATATTTTGGGTTTGTACGAAACTCCCTTTAATTTGAAGAAAAGGGAAATGCTAGCTCCTTGATGACGTCAGGAGCCCAGCGCGAATTTCGGTCTCTTTTTCTGGTTCCAACGATGTGGAGAGTGGATGCAGATTCATTGCCCGGCGCAGACAAGGAATTTTGGAGCCTCCTTCAAAGAAAAAAACCCAGCAAGAATACCCCAGACATGCGACGAGGCATCCTTCTGAAAACTATCTACGTGGCTACGGTCTGCACGTATTTGGAAGGAGTGTAATTAAAAAAAGACCTTATATTACGTTGCTATAGTCTGCACGTAATTGGAAGGAGTATATTTTTTTAAAATGACTTTAAATCAAGAAAAAATGAAAAAGGCACGCACCTGACTGGCTTTCAATTTGTGAGTACGCTCCTAAAATTTGTTACATATGAGAGTGTGATTAGAAACTACTATTTTGAATTATAATATTGTGTTCGTTCATGGATATGACATTTTAATATAAGAACCAGTGTTATTTTTTTTTCATTATATGCTACTTGGCGTTCTTTGAATTTAATGCAAAGGGAAACATTTGCAACTAATTTTATTGTAAATAAAATCTCTTCTTCGTTGTGAAACAAGGCCTTTATGTTTTATTCTTTACCCCCCCTTTTTAATTTCATGCTTTCATCTTTTTTTCAGGCTAGTTACTTTCGTGTCGAATTTTATCTGGAAGCAAGGTAAATTACCAACATTTTGCAAATTTTTGTCCCTTTATGTAAAAGTAGTTTGGGAAATTTCTACTTTTATTTGAAAGCATTTTGCAAATTATTTTCCCCTATTAAATACATTTAGCAAATTTTTGTTCCCTTTTTTGGAACACTTTGAAAATTAGGTGTAACCTTTTCTAATTGAGATACGTTTTAATTCTTTTTCTTTCAAGTTAGAATTAAATTTAACCTCTTGAAATCTTTGTTACCTCCGCTGCCTTACACTATCAACTTGTCTCTTAGATTCGTTCAACTACTGTGAATTTCTTCCGTTATTTAAAGTCATTTTCCAAATTTTCGCCCCTTCAATTAAAAGTAGTTTGGAATGTTTTTCCCCTTTATTTAAAAGCATTTTCCAAATTTATTTTCCCTTATTTAGAAGCATTTTGTAAGTTTACTGCTTTTATTTGAAGGCATTTTGTAAATTTTCTTCCGTTGTTTAGCAAATTCATGTCCTTCATTTCAGAACATTTTTCAAATTAAGTTACTATTCACTTTGTACAATACGATACGCATGCTTTCCCCTTTCCTATGTCGAGACCCGTTTTATTCTCATTCTGTCAATGCGGTACTTAGTTAAGGTTAAATACACTCATATTACTGGCTCACTTGTTGACTCTTTCTGTTACCTCCCTTCCCACATGATTAACTTGTAACTTAGCGTCCACCTAGAAGATGCGACGACTACTATCACCAAGGAGTTAAGGTAACTGGTAATTCTGTGTGTGTCTCGAACATTCGACATTCGCTTAACAAAAATTCCCGAATTTAACATAGTACGTCTGTACAGGGATTGGAATGTTATATTTAGTATATTCCTGAATTTAGCATTTTTATGTACGTCTAATGTCTTTATTTATATCTGTCTAATATATTTTACATACACCTAGTGTAGCGCACAGTTTTTCACATATATTTTTCTTAATAAAAAGAGATTAAGCGATACATATATACTTTCCATTTCCCCCCCCTTTAAAATTGAAGTTGTAACTTTCATAACCCTCTTTCAAAATATAATTTACATTTTACTTGCATTAGTTGAATTTCCACGGGTATTGCGATTTACGTTGGGAGAAACTAAAGCATTCTTTGTCCCTAGTCAACGATAAGAGATCCTGCTAGACTGAGGTAATTTATTTTTCGTCCTAATCCAGCGTGTTCGATATTTTTTTGGAAGCTGGATTTTCCCCACTTTAAGAAACGACTTTTATCTAACTATACCCTCGTGGGAGCCTAGTAAATAGAGACGCTGTGTCCATTTACCGTGGGGACTCTAGTAAATAGAGACGCTGTGTCCATTTACATTGGAAAGGAAGCGGGGGTGGTGTTGGGGCGCGTGCGCGCCCCAACACCATCCCCGCCTCCTCCCCCAATGTAAACAGAAAAAGGTGCTTCCTGCTTCTGTAGTTTAATTAACCGTTTTTTCGTAAGTAACACGGCAACACTTACCGATTAGAACACCATTTAACATTTTTAGGAGATTTTACTGTTTACATTGGGGGAGGAGGCGAGGAGACGGGGGTAATATTAAATGTTCCACAAAGATTCGTACACCATGTGAAAAGGCAGTTTCCTACGTGAAGGCACACTCAACTGCCGTCGTTTATGCTACCGCGCACGTTCGCACGTAGCGTAAACGGAAACTGTAAAATGGCGGAAAATAGTCCCTGGGTTCAGGGGTTAATACCATACAAACGGGTTTGATTAACAGATTCGTTGTCAGCGACCTCGATTAAAACCCCAAATTAGAGCGCTTGGTGTTCTGTTGTAGCGTGTCCTTATATTTACCTTTTTTTTTTTTTAATGATAAATAAGTATATATACAAATATTCCTGTTACTTTATTTTGAACTGCCATATTTTTTACGTAGCGGCGCAATATAAATAAGTACTGAAATTATTTTTTTTAGCAAACCTCAAAACCCTATAAGACAAAATATAAAACAAAAGCTAAGGGAAATTACTCCCACATACAAAGGTTATCTATCTTTAATATTACAATATTTAAAGATAAAAAACGTAATTCTTAATTTTAGATGAAAGGGACATAATCTCAAAAAAGAAAAAGAAAAAGAACAACAACAACAACAACAACAACAACAACAACAACAAACAAGCAAACAAACAAACAAACAAACAATATTTAATTCTCTTGTGAGAGACGGCTTTTATTTTGAGAGAAAATAAGAAATATATTTAATAACGATGCTTACTAACGTCTCAGTTGTGTTGTTCTGTTCTAAATTTTTATTGTAAATATTTGGACACGTTGTTTGCATATTTCTATAACAACATAATTTCTAACATGAAATACTTCAAATAAAAATAACACATAACACTTGAATATACGGCCAGCCATAATCTGTACAAAGCATATCACAGTCAAACATCAAGTGCCTTCAGGCCTGATATTGTCGGATTTACGCGAGGTCAGCTGTAGGCACGAACCCCAACAGAATTCCAAGGGAGATTACTCACATAAAAATATAATCTCCCTTTAATCTTAAAAAAAAAACTCAAACAAACAAAAGAAAACGTAATCCTTTATAAATAAGAATAAAGAGAAATAACACACACACACACACACACACACACACACACACACACACACTTATATTTTAATTTTGATATTTAATTCTCCTTTGGAAAACAGCTTTATTGTGAGAAATAATAAGAAATATATTTAATAACGATAATCATAACGTATAAGTTGTGTATTGATAACATAATTTTTAATGTACACGAAATGCCTCAAATAAAAATGAATTAGTGAAGCATCCATGAACAGAGGCGAGACGCACATGGTAACGTAACAAAGAATTTATTAACACTGAATAGATAGCAGTTTACTACTAATACAAGTAGTAGGAGGTTGCAGTCAAGAGTGACAGTGGCAGTCACTAAGTCAAAGGGAGATAACTCGTGCTTATGTAACATCGGTTTTTTTTCTTTTGTTTTAACTGAAAAATAAAAGTATTTCTATTTTTAGAGTTTTCTCATTTAGTCTCTGTATCGGACTGGACATTTAATTGGTCTCCCTTTCTTTGTGGAGTTTGGTATTATTTTGTTTTCCGAGCTTGTTTTTGATACGACTTGTTTTTGACTATTTTCTTGGTTAAATATGTTTTCATAGTCGTGTTTGATTTTGAACTTTTGATTTTCTTTTGTTTTTAAAATATGACGTCTGTTGCGCCGTACATATTTTCCTTGTTCTGTTTTTATTAGATATGAATGAGGCTCTTTTAATTTTTCCACAATCTTACCTTTTAGGTTCCATTTGTCTTGTGAAAGAATACGAACAGTATCGTCTTTCTTTAGTTCTGATAGTTCTTTGGACTTTTTATTTATTTCATGCTTTTTCATTGTTTTGTTGTGCATGATATTTGGAAGATTTGTCCTTAGCGTTCTTTTCATCAACTGTTGGGCTGGTGACGGGGTTTTATCTTTTAATGGTGAAGTCCGTAACGCTAACATTGCTAGGTATGGGTCTTGTCTACTTTCAAACGATTTCTTTAATGTTCTTTTAATTGTTTGAATGTTTCTTTCTGCTAAGCCATTGGACTGTGGATAGTTCGGACTTGTCGTGATATGTCTGAAATCCCAATCTTTAGCAAATTGTCTAAATTCTGATGATCGGTACTCGGGTCCATTGTCACTAATCACTATTTGTGGAATGCCAAATTTTGTGAAGGTGTTTTTTATTTTATTGATTACCGTACTTGATTTGCAGTCATCAAGTTTGTGGATATCAAAATATCTAGTCGTGTAGTCTATTATCACTACATATGCTTTACTATATAAGAAAAATACGTCTGTCGCAACTTTGGTTCATGGTGTTACGGGTATTTCATGGTGTATTAGTGATTCTGACGGTTGTCGGTTTCTGTGATCTAGACAATGTGTGCATGTGCTAACCATTTCTTTTATTTGATTATTTATGTTAGGCCAATATACGACCTCTTTTGCTCTTGCAACGCACTTTTCTATGCCCAAATGTCCAGTGTGGATTTTTTGTAGGGCTTCCTTCCTTAGGGAGGTTGGGACCACTATTCGTGTACCTTTCAATACTAGTCCTTTCACAACCGATATGTCATCGCGGACTGGCATATATGGTGCTATTGTGGGTGGCACGTCCATTTTTTCTGGCCAAGTTTATGTCGCATATTTCATGAGCATTTTTAGTGTTGGGTCTTTCCCAGTCTCCTCACGGTATATGTTTAGTTTTTGGTCGCTCATTGGATATTGTTTTATAATGGTATGGATATATTTGTCCATTTCTGTATCCGATATTTCTTGTTCGCTGTCTGTTATATATGCACGTGATAATGCATCAGCTTCAAATTCGTATTTCTGAAGCGCGAGTAAGAATCTTTGTATTCTCGGAGGGCTCTTTGTAATGGATTTTTTAAAAATTTGCCTTAATGGTTTGTGATCATTTTCTATGAGAAAGTTTCTTCCATAGATAAATTGGTGGAATTTGTTGCAGGCGAACACTATGCTGAGTGTTTCCAATTCTATCGGGCAGTAATTTTGTTCTGCTGGGGTTGTCGATCGTGACGCGTATGACACGGGTAACCATTTTTCATCATGTTTCTGTTGTAACACCGCACCCAATCCATGTTTGCTGGCATCGGTGGTGATTTTAATTTCTTTGCTGGGATCATAAAATTTTCAAACTGGTAGGCTAGTTATTATCCGTTTTAGTTTTTCTATAGCCTCTATTTGAGGTTTGTCAAACGACCACAGCGTATCGTTGTGTAGCAGTACTCTCAACGGTGTAGTTACCTCTGAGTACTCTGCTATGAACTTGCACAGGTAGTTGGTCATTCCCAAAAATCGTTGGATATCTTTTTTATTTTCGGGTAGAGGCATGTGTGTTATTGCCTTTATTTTAGAAGGGTCTGGTTTTATTCCTTCATCAGTGATCAAATGACCTAAATATGTTAATTGCTTTGTTGCAAATTCACATTTATTTTTGTTTAGTTTTAATCCAGCTTTGCGTAGTTGACTGAATACCTTGTCTAATGTTTTTATATGGTCCTCTAATGTTTCTGACCATATTATTATGTCATCCTGTGAGTTCTTCGTTCCAGGTATGCCTTCTATTATTTTTGCAACTTGTGCTTGAAAAATTTCAGAGGCACTATGTATTCCATATGGCAGGCGTGTGAACGAATAACGACCAAATGGCGAATTAAATGTTAATAGCTTAGAGCTTTCTTCATCAACGGGTATTTGCCAATATCCATTTGAAGCGTCTAATTTCGTGAAATATTTTGGATTTTCCATTTCTGCAAATATTTCTTCGGCGGTGGGTAATTTGTAGTGTTCTCTTTTTATGGCCTTGTTTAGGTCTCTAGGGTCCAAACATAGTCTTAATTTTCCGTTCGGTTTCTCCACTATTACCAGAGAATTTACCCAATCTGTCGTTTCTTCAACGGGTTTTATTATTCCCATTTTTGTCATTTTTTTTAACTCCTTTTTTAATTTTGGTTTCATCCCAAACGGTATGTTCCTTGGAGGATTTATGACAGGTTTTATGTCCGGATTTATGGTTATATGATTTGTGACTGGTTATTTTCCAATGTCACCAAAGCAATCTTTATATTTTTCTTTTAATGCTTCTATGTCCGTCTTGTTTATTTCATAAGTTCTTTTTATCAGTCCTAACTCTTCCGCTGTTTCCGCGCCGATTACTGCGTTTGCATTTGTGTTTGCCACAATGAAATGCGAACGTACTTTTATATTTTTATTTTGTAATTGTGTAACACAGCTCCCTATCTTGGGAATTTGCGTACAGTTGTAGACGGTTAATTTTATAGACGTTTTATTCAATTTTGGCTTTGGTTCAATATTTCTATATATTTTTGTTGGTAATACGTTTACTTCAGCAGCTGTATCGATTTTGAAGTTGATGAGTGTTTCGTTGCCTCGAATCTTTACTTTCCATTTCTCAGTTTGTAGTGCGTCTACATTTTTTTTCAATATGGCGTCCATGTTGAACTGATTTTGCTCCACGTGGTCTGAATTGTGTCCGACATTGTATAGCTTCTTCTTTTTCGTTCGACACACTCGAGCGAAGTGTCCTTTTTTGCCACAATTTGTGCAATTTTTATTATATGCTGGACAGTTTCCTTTTTGATGTGACCCAGCGCAGTATGTGCATGTCTCAATCCATTCTCGTTTGAGCATGACTTTGGACAACATCTTGTTTTTCTTTGGGTTTCGGATTGTTGAGATACTTTCTGTCTCGCATGCAGCCATTATCTTAGAGTGTCTCTTCGTTTCTTCAGCACTCAGGCCTGCTTGTATTGCCTTTTGTAGATCCAGTGAAGGTTCTCTAAGCATTCTTTCTCTTAACATGCCGTCATGGGCGCCACAAATTAGAATGTCTTTTATTAGTCTTTCAGTGAGGTCGCCGAATTCACATTTGTTCGCCTTTTGCCGTAATTCTGTGACGTACTCATCAAATCTCTGTGCTTCTTTCTGTTTGCACGTGAGAAATTGATATGTGAGAAACGTCAGGTTTTTTCTTGGTTGGCAGTGCGTGTCAAATTTTTCTATAACTTTTTTTAAGTTTAGCTTCTCTTCGTCATTTTCAAAGTTAAACGTATAATATATTTTCCTTCCCTCGTTTCCTATACAGGTCAGCAATATTGAAGTTTTCACCTTCTCCGGTTTCTTGTTCGACTCTGTAGCTTGCAGGAACAATTGAAATTGGTTTTTCCACGTTTCCCATTCCTGTCCGAGATTATCCGAAGAGAAGTTCAATTCTTTTGCATGTGGTAAAAATTCCATTTTTTTTTTTCGTGAAAATATTAATATATGGCTGTGAATCTTGACGGTTCGATGTTTTATTCTGACACCATTTTATATTACGTGTTGATACAGGTGAGTATCAAATAAAACCATGTTAGTAACTTGTTAGTGAAGCATTTATGAACAGAGGCGAGACTCACATGGTAACGTAACAAAGAATTTATTAACACTGAATAGATAGCAGTTTACCACTAATACAAGTAGTGGGAGGTTGCAGTCAAGAGTGACGGTGGCAGTCACTAAGTCAAAGGGAGATAACTCGTGCTTATGTAACAGTAAAACATCAAATGTATTTAGCTCTGATACTGCCGGATTTATAGGAGCCATTGAACGGATGATAGCCAGTTGAAGGAACGAGCCCGACCAGACTGCTAAAAATATTTTAGCACATCTTCCTAGTTATCATTCGACACAACACGATTTTCATTCTGACGCCATCATGTCAAGTATGAATAAATAAAAATGGAAATTTTGTTGCAATCAGAAAGTTGTGTATCGAAGTTTAGAACTTGTAGAATTAAACAGAAGATGAAGCGTAATATCAGAATAGATATTACATTTTGCTCCTAACTCTAATGAGACGAAATAGAAACGAGTCTAAGAAGGAAAACGCCAAACTACACGTTATGAGGATCAACGTATAAATATAGATAACAGATTGGTCGATTTCAGGTAATCATCCTGCGTGTCTTGTTGTGTTCGACGTCAACCTTTGCAGCATGAGCAGAATGAGTCCATGCCACTGCACATCATTCTGTGACCAAGTAGCACAGCGCTAAAGCTGACAAGCGTAACGTTTGTGCCTCGGCTCCCCTATAGCTGTTAGTCAGAGTCAATGCACATCATTGTGCATATATAGCTTCTTGCAGAGCTTCTCGATGTGGGTTCTGTATGATAGTGTCCTGTTAAGCGTCACACCGAGATAAGTTGCATATGGGATGTTTTCTAAGGCTAGAAAAACTGTCATGGGAAATAATGTAATTTCTTTGAGCGACATGGATTAATCATGAACCGGATTCTAAAAACGCAAATGGATGCTTAGCAGAATTTTTATGAACGAAGCTTCTTTACCAGAGTTTGCTACCCGTGGAATACATTGCACCGGGACTGCTTCTCTGCTAATTACAACTTGGTCGTCTTCAAATCTAATGTCGATAAGAATGATGAACCATCCCATAACAATCAAATGCAGTTTATAGCATCGATTAATTTTAATACTCCTGTAATGCTCCTCATCTTTCAGCTGACATTCTTTCTCACTTCATTAACACTTATCCTTGAGTGGCTCTTTTTCTTGATAATCGGTGACCTCAAAAGTAAGTGATTAGTAGTAGATGTTGGTATCGCCATTTTGTAGTAAGTTATTCATCGTTCTGGCCTTGTTAGATATGAAAAAAATGGATTGGTCATGGTTGTGGCATTCACCTCGGGTCGGTTAGACAAGCTCTTTCCAACAAGTTTACCACGTTGCAATGACCACCTGTTCAGGCATGATGATTCAAGGCTACTTAAGTGCAAGCCATTTGTGGTTCTAGTGACGGATCCCAAAAAGGTGAGAGCCCAGAATCAGTTCAGTATCTTGCTTCTCTATTCTGAGCTAGATTCTGAGTTGGCCACCGCCACGTTTCTTTCAGCCTGGTGGCATGCTAGATTGATGACTTCACGGGTGAAGTCGCCTGACTGTCGTCGAAGGGCCTAGCCGAACCAACAAAGCCATCTGGCAAGGAAAGATTTTTGGAGGGAGTTGATCTTGCAGCGAGTGCGAATTGTACTGTTGGAGATAAACTGTTGCCAATGGACACAGGATGTCATAGACAGTGATAGTCGAATACCCCCAGTTTGCATAGGTCGCTTGCTCACATAGACAAAGTTTCACATCCATAATGAAGAGAATGGTGTTAATGAGGGCCTGGTAGATTATGTATGTTGTTCAGCTTTATTTCTTTTCGTGACCAGAGTCGCACTCGAAGTCGACAGAAGGCAGTCTTTCTTCCTCTTGAGGTGTTACTGTGATAATGAAGCCAAGATATTTCGACCAATTGACCTCTTCAAGGATTTTCATGTTTAGAAAAAACAAAAAAAAAAAAACCCCGGATATTTTTCATTTGGGATAAAACCTTCCGTCAGTATCTTTGTCTTATTAGCGTTTATTTTCATGCCAATCTTTGAAATGTAAGATTGCATTTAGTCATTGGCCAATTAAATGTCAATATGGCAATATCATCAGCGTAGTCGACATCCGATATTTGTAGATCACGACTTACTGTCACACCATGAAAGTTGGTCAGGGCATTCGATGTGATCTAGTCAATTGCGTAATTGAAGAGCGTAGGCGAGAGAACGCATCCTTGTCAGACTCCAGAGAGAATGCAAAAGAAGCATGACTCCTGACCATATATGCAAACTTTATTACAACTGGAGAAATAGTAGACTTTGATTAAGTCAAACAATTTTTGGGGGGATGCAATCAGCACAAACGAACTTCCAAAGGTCTCCACGGTCCGAAAAGTCAAATGCAAGGGCGAAATCCATACTTTTGCTAGTAGTTCCAACGATGCTCAAGTATTCTTTAAAAAGTGAAAATTTAATCAGTACATCCTCAACCTTTGCAAGCTTTGGACATGCCCGTATGTCTCCGTATCTTTGGGATCGCTTTAATTGGATAGTAGTGAAGGTTTTTGCACTGATATCGATAAGACTGATATCGATAAGACTGATATCGCAATAATTACTGCAACAGCGTTTATCACCTTTCTTGTAAAAAGGGAAGCAAGACGACATCGTTACAGTTTTGAAGAAGTTTTACGGTTTCTCAAACATGAGTGAAAATTTGGTGGAGTGTTGGAACCAATACATCTGAAGAAAATTTGAAGATTTTAGAGTAAAGAGCATCTTCTCTAACCGCCTTATTGTTTTTCAGTTTTTATCCAGGATTTCATGAATAGTGAGGGATGAGGTGATGACAGTCATAAAGGAATTGTTGGAATCTGAGGCATTTTACTGAAATGGTTAAGCAATGAGGCGAAGCGATCACTCTCATGTTGGAGGTGTTCATCAAGATTTGTAATAGTTTTGCCTTGTTCATTGAAGATTAATTCGCTGTTGCCTTCGAATGATTTCGAGGTTGATCTAAATATACAGTACAACTTTCTGGTATATTGACGAGGCTTACTCCATGTTTTCGGCAATTTTCTGCCAGTAGATATTGTAATCAGCTTGTTTTGTTCATTTTGCGAATTCAATTGTGTGGCCTTATATCCAATCTTTGACACATCTTTTGACGGTGTTACTTCATTGATGTTGTATTTGAAGGATTGTCACAGGTCCCTGACATTTGTGTCAGTCGATTGAAGGGATTTAAAACGGTTAAAACGGTTGTACAGATGGATTTGAAAGGAGTTTATAGTAACTTTACACTTAAGCCATAATACATCTTATTTCGGCAGCTGATGGGTCTTCTTGTCTGACTTTAGTGGTAGATGGTAGTATTGCATAAACCATGATATGATCAGAGCCATTGCCATTCCTGACGCCAGCGAAACTTAGTGCGGTGGTGGTATTTTAAATAGTTACTATAAATGCAGTGGTGGTATTTTAAATAGTTACTATAAATGCAGTGGTGGTATTTTAAATAGTTTCTATAAATGAAAACTGTTCACCTACAAGTCACAAGTTGGTGTTTAGGATGTTGATATCGAAAGCTGATTTGTTGCTGTAACATCAATGAGATGTCCTCCGTTTAAACAGCAATCTTCAATAGCAAACTGACCGACGCGAGTGTGGCAATCATCTGCGACTACCACAAGATGTGATAGGATTTTATCTATAACAGTCTGAAGACTTTCGTAGAAAGTATCCTTAATGCCATGCAGTATTGAGAGTGGGAGTGTTGATTGTGATGACGGATATGTTAAACAGTGTGCTATGTAGATGTATTCGGAAGAGATAGGATCCCATGCAAGGAGTGCAGCATTCGCTTAATCGCTCAGATCAAGTGCAACTTCATGACGCTCTAGTAGATATGATACGGCACATCTGCTTAAGGGACTTTAACGGATTTGCTGCCTGTGTTTGCAAGTTTAACTTTTGAAAATCAGGCGAAGTCGAACTTGTAATGATGGAGGGCAAGAAAACAAACAAACAAAATCTTAATTGTGACAGAAAGAAAAGTTTGAAAGAAAAGAAAAAAATCACGTAAAATCATTGAGTAGGTTTAGCAATTTTTTAACTGTTCACTTAAAAATATTTTTTTGCTGGGGAGGTAAAAACTTGGCTTTAGTAGTGCTCTAAAGGCCTCCTTAATTTTATTTAGTGCTCTCAGTAGCCCTGTGGAGGCTTTCTGATTTTTATTTTTTTTCACTGCTCAATTATGAAATTGTTTTTTGTTTTATTCATTATATTTTACTTGAAAGTGGTACATAAACTTGGTTTTAAAACAAATGATTTCTAGGATCATGAGAAATAAAAAAAGGTTTTAAAAAATATGTTAAGTACACTTTTTGAAAAACTACTTTGTTATTTATGGTCCTGGTCAATTATCCGAAACAAACTCCAGAGCAATAAATTATTAATATAATAGGCAACCCGCGAAATAGTTTTTGCTTTCAAATAGTAACCTGATGTCTGATGTACGAAGGTCATTTAAAACATAAACTCTTTTAACTCAAAAAAGGTGAAGAGCTACGTAGACGGGAGTGATACACTTAAAACGATCGATCGTTTGTGTTCCAAAATTCATTTTTCTACATAGTCATCACCATTCTCAATGCACTTTTGCCAGGAATTCAATGACACATCTTTGCTTCTGGCGCATGACAGAGATTGCTTTCTTAGAGTCTCGCACCGTTAATATCTGCAACAGAAAGGTGAAACTTTTAAGTTATGTATGCTCAAGTCCAGTCATCATAAATCTTCAATTTACAATCCCCTCTGATCCGTTCGGGTGGAAAAATAGTATGCATTATTTTTGAAACGCCGTCCATATATTGGTAACACTGATGTCGACATTATCAGTACTTTGAACGTTTCAACTAAAATGCACCAGTTTGATGTATTATTTCAATAACAAAATTGTTGCTAAGAAGTCTTTATAACAACTTCGCATTTTTATATTTTCTGTACATAAATGCTATAGCTGTGTTTTTTTTTTATATAGGCATAACCACTTATTAAGGCCAAAAGGCCACTTGAGGATAAGGGTTAAAGAGTGTACAGTAGAAATTGGACAATATAGTAATCGTTAATAATGGAAATTCGGAAAAATTTGTTAACTTATATGGAACGGTTCATCAAAAACTTGTTTACGTTAGACTTGAAGACAACCATATTGTAGTCAGCTGGAAAGCAGGAAAACGGAAGATAATTCCACAGGCGTGCAGTTCTAAGAAAGAAGCTTTGTTCATGGAATCTACGTTTAGGTTTAGGCACAGATAAAGAGTAGGGGAGATTAGTGATAGTGTTTTCTGCTAGACGTGTGTTTCTTGTGAAAGTTTGGTGAGGGGGACCATAGATTGGAGCTCAGCCGAGCACTTACCATGAAAATAACGATAAAGCAGAGACAAACTCGCAACATCTCTTCTGTGAGAAAGAAGTTGCAGGGAAGAGAAAAGGACATCCCCCACAAGGCTACGAAGTCTATTTTGAACTCTATCAAGGCAGGATAAGTCCTTTCTAGCAGCTCATGCCCATACGTGGCAACAGCATTCCATCCTTGGACGTACCTGGCTCTTATATAGACAGAGAATTGCATCAGCAGTGAGATATCTACTGGATCGATAGAAGGATCCTACTATTTTTCAAGCGGCCTTGGCAACGGATTTAATATATGTGTTCCATTTAAGATCAGGAGTGAAGGTCAAGTCCAGAAGCTTGTCAAAACATGAGGCCTCCCCAAGACGAGAGCCATTCATTTCAATTGATGCCAGATGTGGATCAGAGCGTTGATGATGTAAAGATAAAAGCTTGGTTTTAGATGCATTAAATGTAACAAGCCACCTCTTTCCCCATTGTACCACTTGCTCAAGATCAGAGGAGAGAGAATCAGAGAGAACAAAGTAAACGCTTAAAAGTATATAATAAAATTGAAACTGTAAAATATTTTTGTAATCAACGAAAGAAAAGAATTGTGAAAATAGATTAATACTACTTACCATTGTTTGGAAAAGTTCAATCGTAGATTAGTGTCACCTCTACAAAGTTCTTCTATCGAACTGAGCCGTCAGAACTGATTTTACCGTGTGTTACGTTTATTATATTTATGTTTTTTCCTAAAAGGTTTCAAATTGTACGTTTGTCAATGCATATCCGGCGTTGCTAGGAAGTTTTGTAATTTTATGTTTAGTGTCGTATATTAAGAAACGTGACCGACAGACGCCATAATATAATCTGGATGCTTAAAATCTTCTTAAATGGAACAAAAGAAAGAAAAAAAAAGAACAAAGGAAATTACATACTAAGTGCATCACTATTTGCAATCACGGCCGCCAACAATAAACAATAAGTCCACACAGTCTTTTAAATAGTTACTATAAATGAAAACTGTTCACCTACAATTATCAGAATTTATGTTAAGGAATAATAAGCAATTCAGAACCATACTTGAACTCGAAGACGTATAAATGAAGGAAGAGTTAGACAATGAAGGTCAGAAATGAATGAGCGAAAAAACAAACAAACAAAAAAAATTATTAGTTTAATCACAAAATTGGCGAGGATTATTATTATTATTATTATTATTATTATTATTATTAATTGTTATTATTATTATTATTATTATTAATATTATTAATTGTTGTTGTTATTGTTGCCAACAACAACAACAACAACAACAACAACAACAGTAGTATCTCTATTCAATGTTTTTCCAAATGCAAAAAATACAAACGTTAACAAGGGTGAGGACCTATCTATAAGGAACTCTTCTGCCCAACTCTCTGGTTTATTTATTATTCATAATAACAATGAAAAGTATATAGAAAATACAAAAGTAACATAATATCAAATTAGCAATCCATATACCACACACACACACACACACACACACGCGCTCGCGCGCACACGCACACACAGACACACACACGCGCGCGCACACACACACACACACGTATATAAACATACCCAAACACACACACAAATACACACACACACATATATACATATATATAATTGGGTCGTATGTAAAACTAAAACATACCTTCTTGGTCTTCTGGCTAGGATCCAAGGCTAGTATCTGTTCTGTCTAAAAATGATATAATAATATCGTCGGGTTTCCGTTCGTGCAGATAGACCATACAATAGAAATATATCACGGACGTCTATAAGGATATTGGAGATAAACCGTAATAACCAGATATATTCTGACACTACATTAACGCCATTACTTAGATAAATACTTTTACAGTCTCCATTCACGCTGAACGTCCACAGAATGTCCAGCATCAATATATTACATATGACAGATGTCACTGTAGAATTTCCATAGGTTTCGCTAGTATGTAGAATTATTACAATGTGTCTTGTTTAGACTAAACTAGAAATATCAACATTCATAATCCCCCTCTCTCTCTCTTTCTTTCTTCTTTCTCTCTCGCTATATATATATATATATATATATATATATATATATATATATATATATATATATATATATATATGTGTGTGTGTGTGTGTGTGTGTGTGTGTGTGTGTTTGTGTGTGCGTGTGTGTGTGTATGTGTGTAAGTGACCTTGTCTATCTGTCTGTGTGTTTGTATGCAGAACGGTCTCTACCAAGCCACTCTGTCAATGTTTGGTCTACAGACTTGCAACTTGATATATCGAAAGTTTGGACTTATGGAACAAAGTCGATTTGGTTATTAGCTGGTAAAATGGCTGTTAAGGAGTCAAAATTGAAAATAATTTCAACTTGGCAGGCATAAGTAAACTAAACGCGTTACTTCTACGCATGCGTAAATATATACGTTATATACGTTAAAATCGGTTAATATTTAGTGTTTTCTCAGCCATTTATTGTTAAGCTCAGATGGTAACGAATAAGGCTGGAGGGCTAAATATTTTGGTTTCGATATTAGCTGATGGCACTTAAGTCATATATTTTTTATTTACTTTTGAATCATTACTATATATTGGGTATAATATAATAATTAATAGATAATCACTTCAACAAATTAATAGATAATCACTTCAGCAAATCTCCTCACTAACGTAATGTACTTGCAATAACCCTTATCCCTGAGTGGCTTCCGGGCCTTGATAAGTGGTGATCACTGTGTAAAAAAAAAAAAAAAAAATCAGCTCTTTAATAATATATACTAAATTTGCGTAAATTAAAATATATTTAAGCGTATTTACGACCGGGAAAAGCCGGGCGGCTTGCTAGTTAAAAACAAATTATTTTTAACTTTTCTGAAAAAGCAATATTTAAAACTATAGCTCTTAGGAAACATCTTTTTGACAGTTTCCTGTCCTGATAAATGCCTACATTGAA
Organism: Euprymna scolopes; assembly: GCF_053919585.1. NCBI lineage: Eukaryota > Metazoa > Mollusca > Cephalopoda > Sepiida > Sepiolidae > Euprymna > Euprymna scolopes. Next base: position 135,745,892 of record NC_136494.1, on the reverse strand, counting down.
ATGCAATAGAAAATGAATCCTTTGAGGCAGTAAATACTCACACAGTTTGTGCTGATATGAATAGGATGTCTAGCTAGACATAAAAGAATTCGAGATGTTTGCGACATGAAACCGCTTCCGTTTAGAAGTGGCATCGGAGTGAAAAGAACAAACACAAGATACATGAACTGTTGAATAAGACCAAGTTTATCATACGGCAAAGCCGATCATCCTTTTCACTTCCGATTTGTTTAAAGTGCCATTTATAAGAGCTCCTGTGTGTGTGTGTATGTGTGTGTGTGTATATATATATAATGTGTGTAGTAGTGTAGTAGTGTATATATATAATGTATTATATATAGAAGTATATATAATGCATTAATATATATATATATATATATATATATATATATATATATATATATATATATATATATATATATATGATTGATGAGCTGGATATATTTTATTTTATTTTTTTAAATTACATTTTCACCCCAAACAAGGCGCATTGCCACTTTGGTGTAGGGGGCTACTATCAGGGGCAGCAACTACTGGGGCACTATGTTGGGATTTGGGCAGCAAGATGTCGGTTCATGTTGCACTTGAACTTCTGCATGTCAGTACAGTTGGGGAAGCAGGAACTTGGAATGGAATTCCAGAGTCTAGCGGTTCTGGGGAAGAAACTACTGGAGTAGAAAGATCTTTTACATCTAGGGATCTCTACTGTGTGGGGGTGGGATTTAGCTGCCTGTCGGGTTTGTCGAGAGTGTCTACGTCGTGGGGGCACAAGTGTCTGCAGTTCGTCAGAGCATTTCATATATATATATATATATATATGTCGATGACTACATATATATATAAATATTTTAGAAGTATATATAATATATTAATATATATATTAATGTATTATATATATATATATATATATATATATATATATATATAATTATATTATCATTTTGTTCTAGCTAGGATGGGGCATCCTACCGGATTCCTGGTATTCACCCGCTATCTCATACATCCCAAACGATAGACTTTTTAAAGCTTCTTACCGTCCCTTTAAGTGCAATTGTTTAAATCTCTCTTGCACTTAATTCACCGGGTATATTTGCTAAGTAGTTTTTGAAATTCCTTTCATTAGTCCGACTACTTCTATAATTACTGGAATGATGAAGATTTTCGTATGATTCAAGTTTCTGCCCCCCCCCCCCAAACCCTTGATATTTTCTTATCTTCTCCCTCTCAGCTCGGTTTAACCACGACTACCGGGAGAGCACGCCAGTGACGTCATTAGTGACGTCATTACCAGATCAACATGTAGGTAAAGGCACAAGGGTGCCCAAAATTCCCGGTGTTTCCGGTGTTCAACCACGTGGCTATAAAAATATTTTTCGTTTCCTCATATTGTGGCTGTCGTAATTATGTTTTTTATTCTCCCAAAGAGAAAAAAAAAAACATTTCTCCATTTAGATTATTATTACAATTATCATAATTGCAGATTGGAATAATTTTAATTGAGTATTTCCAAATATTTTAAAGTTAGAAGCATTTTCACGACACTTTTTGTTTTATTTTATTATTTTTTTTTTTACTAAAAAGATCCATGAATTCAATATTTTAGCACCGGGCGTAATTTATTTCTTTGAAATATATGTAAAACTTTAAAGTTTTTGATTGTTTGTTTGATAACATTTTATCTGTAAATAATTTACATGACTGAAATGGGAAATGAAATAGAAAATTCCATATTCTCTCACGAGACAATACGAACACAAATTCATCTTAAAATTTCATTAACTAATCAGTTTTAATTAAAGTTTTGATATGAACTAAAAATAAAGAGTACATTAAATTTTAGTTAACATATTTTCTTGTGTTTATCTTATAAATAACTATTGTGCGCACCGTGTTGAAATAATAACGTTATTTAGAAAGCTATTCTTAATAGAAGGAGGAGGCTTTCTAACTATTCTGCACTTTCACCTAACAATTTAATGAAAATAAAAGATACCATAAAAATTTAATTTAGCTTGAAAATCCTATCTAAAATATAGCACGGTGCGTACACTGCACAAGCACCATTATTATTATTATTATTATTATTATTATTATTATTATTATTATTATTATTATTATTATTATTTAATAATAATAATAATAATAATAATAATAATAATGGTACTTATTACAACAACAACAACAACAACAACAACAACAACAACAGCAGCAGCAGCAATAATAAAGACGGCACTTCACAGGGAATATGGAACCTACGTAAATGGGTTTTAATTTAAAAAGCGCACACGCAAAAGGTTTTCATTGGTTTATTTAATCACGAAAATATGAAGGCAAAAGCATTATTTGAATATGTACGAAAAACTAAATGTAAAAAAAAATTAAAATATTAGTGTGGAAAATATAGTATACTAATAACAATGAATTAAAACAAAATGAAAATAAGATAAAAACAAGCTCGAAATAAAAGTATGAATAAAATTTCATTAAAGAAAAAAAATAAATAAAATACACGCTCGATTACAAAAAATTGCGTGAGATATATATGAAGAAAGTGAAAGCAAACCCCAGGGAGCAGCCATTAAATTTAAACTCGTTTACGCAGGGTCCACGTTCCCCGTGAAGTGCCAAAAAACCAAAAAAAACAAAAAACAAAAAACAAAACAAAAAACAAACAAAGAAAAAAAAAAACTAGATGCTATCAACTGGCGCCACACCAACTATATGTGAAAGGCCAGGGAGGATGGAAAGTCCGAGGTGGGAGAGTACTAACCAGACCTCCACTGGAAGTGTGCAGTTCAAATCTGGTATATTGCTTTAAAATTACGTAATTTTATATAGATGATATTTGTATCTTATATTGAATAAAGTTCAGTTTCATTATTAATCGAATTGGGTTCCTTTCTTTTCTTTTTAACATGTTTTAATGCTCTTTTTAAAAATGCCGTCAAATAGTATCGACAGTAACAGTTCGACAAATTTTACCTACATTGCCTGCAGGAATTTTTCAGTTAACAGGCCTTCTATATCTCGGTGGCCGTGATTTAAACCGACGTAATTAGGGACACTAACTTCTACTAAGGGTGTTTCTTTCTTTTTTCTTGCTCTATTTCACTATGTCGGATTTAATAGTCCCGTTTCTAAGTACGTAGCTGTAGAAATTGCATAGTCATAGTGAATGTTGTATTGTGGCTTATGTGTGTATATGTTTTCAAATCGATCATATATTCAAAACGTTATGTTCCAAATTGACTAACATGCCTTCACTATCACGTGACTTTATTATTGGAAAGATTTGAAATGGATGAGAAAAACAAATTTCTGGCATGAATTACACTTAAAATTAAAATGCAAGTTATATTTTATTGTGCTTGTAAAACTAATTTTTTAAAGTACCCCTGTGATAAAGTAAAAGACAGTACATCTCTCTGTCTGTCTCTGTTTCTCCTCTCTCTCTCTCTCTCTCTCTCTCTCTCTCTCTAAAATACTATAAAACAATATACACATTCCCAAACAAATAAAAGCAAACACACACACGCACGCGGACACACACACATAAACACGCACACACACACACACACACACACACACACACACACACACACACACACACACACACACACACACACACACACACACACACACACACACACACACACACACACGCTAAAGGAAAAGAAAAAAACATTAGCAGAAAGAGATAGCGACTACAGCGAGGTCAACGTCTCACTGGACAAGCCAAATAAAAAAGCAATAAAAATTCAGCATACCAATGAATAATAAACACTTACAAGCCTCTACCCCTTGGAAAAACTTCAAATTAACTACGAAAATCGCCATTTTTACACATTTGAAAATAATTTCTGACGAGGACGCATCACAGACCGTCTGAAACGCGCGTAAACGATTTCAATGACTTAAAAACATTATTACAATGATCCAAACATAATTCTCAATGAAAAACCAAGACACGGAATAATAAAATAATGTT